>NW_026652276.1:93526413-93595160 GCF_009828535.3 Hylobates moloch
CCTCGCGCTCCGCGTCGCGCGCGCCGCCGCCCGCCCTGCGCTCGCGGGCCCCGCCGGCCTCGGCCGGCAGCAGGCAGCGGCTGAGGGTCCGCACCACCCCGGACATGGCCCCTCAGGCCGCGGCCGCGCCCCGCCGGCGCCCGGGGGCCATGGACGCTCCCGCCGGCGAGGGCGAGCCCGGGCCGAGGCAACGCCCCACGCCCCGCCGCTCGCCTCAGGCCGCGTCCGCCGCCGCCGCCGCAGCCGCCGTCGCTCCGAGGCCCGCACTCGTCGCCCGGCCGCCACTCGGGCCCGGCGGAGGGGCGGGGCGGCGCTGCGTGAGGCCCGGCGGATTGGGCCGACTGCCGTCCATCTGGCCGTGAGAGCCCTTCGATTGGCTCATCTCGCCAAGGGAGGCGGGCGTCCCTTCCGGCCTCGGGGCGGGGTCGACGCCGAAAGAGGCGGGATCTTTGAGGTGAAGGCGCTTCTCATTGGAAGTCCAGGCTGAGATTCTTTCTTTCAGAATGAAAGGGAGGCGGGGTCGCCCGGGAGGCGGAGCGATCGTCCGCCATGGCCAATTATAATTGCTCTGAGTGGACGTCAGTCAGGCCCAACGGGCTTGGGATTGGGTGTTCGGGGGACGGGGCGTGACGAGAAGTGCCAGGTGTACAGAAAGATTCTCCCTTGGTTCCCAGATTGGGTCCGCCTGTGAGACCAGGACCTCGCGGAGCAGCCCAAAGGCTGGGAAATGCTGATAAGAGGTTCAGCTGCTCGTCGTATTCCCTCCGATGATCTTGTTTCTACACTATTTTCCTTCCAGAAACACTGGAGGGGGATGGGCCATAAATTTCAAACACATGCACCCTTTGAGTGGCATGGGCCTCTAGGAGGCTTTGCGAAAAGCTGACTAATCACTAAAATCACCAGAAGCTCCCCCAAAAGTCTTATGTCGCACAGTGATTGAGAGAGTGGGGTCTGGAGTTGCTGGGCCTGAGTTGGAATCTCCAGTCGACCAGTTACTAGGTGTACTAGTTGCATAACTTTTTTTTAGCAGCTTCCCCCGTCCCCCCAACCCTTTTGGATGTTCTTAGCTTCAATTTCCTCGCCTGTAAAACGGGGGTGTTATTGACGACATTGGTCATGGCTTGACATTGCTCAAATCGTCATGAAGATATAAACTGAGAACACGAACTTACCAAACACTTAGCACGCGAGCTAGCCCAAAATCAGCTCTTGATAAAGATCAGCTGATTACAGATTCTTGACTGTCCCAGATCTACTGAATCAGAACCTCCTAGAAGGAGCTCAGGTATCCCTTAAGATTACAGGCGTGAGCCACTGCACCTGGCCCAATGTGTAGTCTTTTATCTCTCGCCACCCCCCACCTTTTACCGAGTCCCCAAAGTCCAATCTCTGTGCAGTGTCTGTTAACTCTGCTGATTATTTCTTTTGCAATGCTGAAGCTTTTTAGTTTAATTAAGTCCCATCTATTTATCTTTGTTTTTGTTGCATTTGCTTTTGGGTTCTTGGTCACAAAGTCTTTGCCTAAGCCAACGTCTAGAAGGGTGTTTCCGATGTTATCTTCTAGAATGTTTATGGTTTCAGGTTGTAGATTTAAGTCTTTGATCTATCCTGAGTTGATTTTTGTATAAGATGAGAGACGAGGATCCAGTTTTATTCTTCTACATGTGGCTTGCCAATTATCTCAGCACCATTTGTTGAGTAGGCTGCCCTTTCCCCACTTTGTTTTCATTTGCTTTGTTGAAGATCAATTGGCTGTATTTGGCTTTATTTCTGGGTTCCCTATTATGTTCCATTGGTCTCTGTGCCTATTTTTGTACTAGTACCATGCTGTTTTCATGACGATAGCCTTATAGTTTGAAGTCAGGTAAAGTGATGCCTCCAGATTTGTTCTTTTTGCTTAGTTACAGATCTAAACTCCCTTGAAGGCTGGGCACGGTGGCTCACAACTACAGTCCCAGCACTTTGGGATGCTGAAGTGGGAGGGTCACTTGAGCCCAGGAGGTCAAGGGTGCAGTGACCTATGATTGTGCCACTGTACTCCAGCCTAGGCAACAGAGTAAGACCCTGTTTCAAAAACAAAACAAAACAAAAACCAACTCCCTGACGACCCTGAATGCACGTATTACGTATCATTTGTCATTTGCTACAAATACTACAAATCATGGCATGAATTTGTATCACTTATTAATCAAGACTTTGTAATCCTTGAAAATTATTAGAAAGTCTTGCTTGTTTGTGGAAATGACCTCCCATAGGAGGCCAAATATGGCTGGGCCCGGTGGCT
The DNA here is from genome assembly GCF_009828535.3 of Hylobates moloch. Lineage (NCBI taxonomy): Eukaryota > Metazoa > Chordata > Mammalia > Primates > Hylobatidae > Hylobates > Hylobates moloch. Next base: position 93,528,701 of record NW_026652276.1, read on the forward strand.
CATGCCTGTAATCCCAGCACTTTGGGAGGCCGAGGCAGGCAGATTATCTAAGGTCAGGAGTTTGGGACCAGCCTGGCCAACATGGCGAAACCCTGTCTCTACTAAAAAATACAAAAATTAGCTGGGTGTGGTGGCGGGCACCTGTAATCCCAGCTACTCGGGAGGCTGAGATAGGAGAATTGATTGAACCCGGGAGGCGGAGGTGCAGTGAGTCGAGATTGTGCCAATGCACTCCAGCCTGGGCAACAAGAGCAAAACTCTGCCTCAAAAAAAAAAAAAAAAAAAAAAAAGGGAAGGCCAAATAAATACTAGGCCTGGCATGGTAGCTCACACCTGTAATTCCAGCACTTTGTGAGGCTGAGGTGGGTGGATCACTTGAGGCCCGGAGTTTGAGAACAGCCTGGCCAACATGGGGAAACCTCCATCTCTATTAGAAATACCAAAATGAGCCAGGCGTGGTGGTGGACGCCTGTAATTCCAGTTACTTGGGAGGCTGAGGCATGAGAATTGCTTGATCCCAGGAGGCCGAAGTGGCAGTGAGCTGCGATCACACCACTGCACTCCAGCCTGGGCAACAGAGCAGGACTCTGTCTCAAAAAGAAAAAAAAAAAAAAAAAAAAAGGCCAAACACTAGTATTGAAATAGAAGGAAGGAGAAATTGGAGAATCCAAAGAAAGCAATGTTTCTGAGACAGAAATAGGGAATTTTGAACCACTAAAAAGTGGACTGGAATTCAGAACAGGTTTTTGGCTCATTCAATTCACATAGGGTTCATTCCTCATTCAGTTTTAAGAAATTAAGAAAAACTGATTCACAAAACAGTTTCAGCAAGTGCTCCAGACAACACTCACAAATAACTTTAAATCCTTATAAATAAGCCAGGCATGGTGGGAGGCTGAGGTGGGAGGGTTGCTTGAGTCCAGGAGTTTGAGGCTGCAGTGAGCTATGATTGTACCACTGCATACCAGCCTGAACAACAGAGCAAGACTCTGTCTCTATTTTTAAAAAAAGTTTATAGCTTTATGCCTTGTGTTTATATAATCATTAAACATTTTAAAGAGTTATTTTCTTTTCTTTTTTTTTTTTTGAGATAGAGCCTCACTCTGTTGCCCAGGTTAGAGTGCAGTGGTACAATCTCGGCTCACTACAACCTCTGCCTCCCAGGTTCAAGCTATTCTCCTGCCTCAGCTTCCTGAGTAGCTGGGATTACACGAACATACCACCATGCTTGGCTAATTTTTGTATTTTAGAAGAGATGGGGTTTTATCACATTGGCTGGGCTGGTCTCAAACTCCTGACCTCAAGTGATCCACCTGCCTTGGCCTCCCAAAGTGCTGGGATTACAGGCGTGAGCCACCGCGCCCGGCCAAGAGTTACTTACATTTTTAAATGACATATTATGGCATTTTATGGGAGAAATTCTTCTGCTGTCAGCAATATTCGATTTGAGGATTTGACCAGGTCTCTGGACATCTCCACACGTGTCAATGGGCTAAGATGCTTTAAATAAACAAGGTTATCTGCATACTCCACAATAATCTCTTAATTATCCCTCCTGTTTGTATGGCATGCTAAAAGTTTTAAAGTACTTACAGGTGCCTTATCTCATTTGTCCTCTCTACACTGCTGGGGAGAGGTGACTGCCTTACGAGTATCTGAATCCAGGCGGCTAACCTCTCCTGGCGAGGGAAGTATGATTAGTACACTGCAAACCCTGAACTGGAAGCCTGACACACAGCATTCTCTGTGTATAATAGGATGGAGAAAAACATGAGAACTTTGAAGTTTGGCTCCATCACCTACCAGCTGTGTGACCTTGAACAAGTCATACAATATCTCTGAGGCTTAGTTTCCTTGTCTGTAAAATCAGGATGAAAATAAAGCTGTACTACACACTAAATAAGTTAATACATATAAGGTCCTAGTACTGGGCCTTAGCACATAACAGGCACTTAGTAAATGGTAATATTGTTATTATTATCATTGTGGAGCTTTGGGAATCAAGTATTGCAAATTTAGAATAATAATGGCAGGCTGGTGAATAATCTGTAAAGATAATACATTATATGGTATGATATTAAAAATTAAAACCTGGGAGGTGGTCTGGTTAAATAAATTAAGGTACATCCATATAAGCGCAATAACATGTTATTCCTGGCCAGGCATGGTGGCTCATGCCTGTAATCCTAGCACTTTGGGAGGCCGAGGTGGGCAGATCATCTGAGGTCAGGAGTTCAAGACCAGCCGGGTCAACATCATGAAACCTTGTCTCTACTAAAAATACAAAAATTAGCTGGGTGTGGTGGCACATGCTACTTGGGAGGCTGAGGCAGGAGAATCGCTTGAATCCAGGAGGCGGAGGTTGCAGTGAGCTGAGATCGCATCACTGCACTCCAGCCTGGGCAACGGAGCGAGACTGTCTCAAAAAACAAACAAAATAACATATTATTCCTAAAAAGAATATGCAAGAGTAAAATGTGTAAATAGATGGCCCACAGACATGCTTTCTTGGTCTACTAGCTGTTAAAAAATTGGTAGAGAGTAGGAGGAGTAGACTGAATGTTCCTCCAACTTGTATTCAGTTCCATCTCCTGAGCTAAGGAGCAGCCAGGAAGGGGGAGTCTGATGGCAGGGCCTGAAACTTTCATGTGACACGGTGAGCTCACCTGAAATCTCTAGGAAAGGAAGCAGCCACAGGGACTCTCACTCTCCAGCGGGCCAGCAGTGAGGGGATCAGGAACTCAGAGGCCTGGTACAGGGCCCAGGACTCGGGGATTCCCAAGAGGAACAGGCTTCCCTTGGGTCCCATGCATGCAGTCTCTTTATGAGGACCTAGTAGGGCCTCTGTGGCCTGGGGAGAATGCGGATGACATGGTTTGGCTGTGTCCCCACCCAAATCTCATCTTTAATTGTAGCTCCCATAATTCCCTCATGTTGTGGGAGGGACCCAGTGAGAGATAAGTGAATCATGGGGTGATTTCCGCCATGATTCCCCCAGACTGTTCTCGTGGTAGTGAGTAAGTCTCACAAGATCTGATGGTTTTATAAGGGGAGACCCCTTTCACTTGGCTCTCATTCTTCTCTTGTCTGCCGCCATGTAAGATGTGCCTTTCACCTTCCACCATGATTGTGAGGCCTCCCCAGCCACGTAGAACTGTGAGTCCATTAAACCTCTTTCTTTTGTAAATTGCCCAGTCTCAGGTATGTCTTTATCAGCAGCGTGAAAATGAACTAATACAGTCTGAGAGCTCTGTGGGGTGAGAGGACTGGGAGATTTCCCCCATCCCTAAACATGGGAGCTGCCAACAACTTCAGCTCTGAGACCCGGACACTTCCTCCTGGTGCTCATCACAGGAGTAGCATCCTGCCTATTACCTTACCTTTCTCCACTGCATAGGAGACCTTAAAGGCTTACCCTGAAAGCCAAAGAGCTATGAGCGAGAATAAGAAAATGTCAATAGACTTAAGGGGACCGAAGTGCCAGAGAGAAGAAGAAAAAGTAGGATATCTCACATAATGGTAAAGGAATGAATGGAAACTTTATATCGCCATCATCGTCACTGCCATCACTATCACCATCATCACCGCCATCACTGTCACCATCATGATAATCATCATCACCACCATCACTATCACCAACACCATTATCATCATCATCATCACCACCATCACTGTCACCATCACCATCATCACCACCATCACTGTCACCATCACCATCATCACCACCATCACTATCAGCATCATCACCATCACCATCATCACCACCACCACCATCACACCACCATCATATCTACCACCACCATCACCCACCATCTCCACTCATCATCAAACATCAACCACCATCACGTCACCAAACCCATCATCATCATCACCATCACCATCATCACCACCACCACTACCATCATCACCACCATCACTATCATCATCACTATAATCACCACCATCACTATCACTATCACATCACCATAACCACCACCACCACCACCATCACTATCACTATCACCCTCACTATCACCACCGTCATTATCACCATCACCAACACCATCATCAGATCACTATCACCATCACCATCATATAACCACCACCACCACCACCATCACTATCACTATCACCACCATCATTATCACCATCACCAATACCATCATCACCATCACTATCACCATCACCATCATCATCACCACCACTACCATCATCACCACCATCACTATCATCATCACTATAATCACCACCATCATATCACTATTACCATCACCAACACCATCAACATCACCACCATCACTATCAGCACTATTATCACCACCATCACTATCATCACCACCATCACTATCAGCATCACTATCACAGTCTTCATCATCACCACCATCACTATCACCATGGTTCCACCTTAGAAGAATTGTCAATGGCATAAAAAGACATTGTATTTGGCCAGGCACAGTGGCTCATGCCTGTAATCCCAGCAGTTTGGGAGGCTGAGGCAGGTGGATCACCTGAGGTCAGGAGTTCAAGACCAGCCTGGCCAACATAGCAAAACCCCGTCTCTACTAAAAATACAAAAATTAGCTGGGCGTGGTGGTGCATGCCTGTAATCCCTGCTACTCATGAGGCTGAGGCAGGAGAATTGCTTGAACCCAGGAGGTGGAGGTTGCAGTGAGCCAAGATCATGCCACTGCACTTCAACCTAGGTGACACAGTGAGAATCTGTCTCAAAAAAAAAAAAAAAAAAAAGAAAAGATATTGTACAAAAACAGCAAATCATAATTTTAAAAAATTAATGGAAGAGAGAATGGTAAACATTGACAACAAAACAAGAGACCTACAAGATAAAATAAAAAAAAAATCTCAAAACCCAGAGAACAAGTATAAAGAGATGGGAATTATAAGAGGAAGGGCAGGACAGTTAGAGGAGAGATCCAGGAGTTCTAATATGTGAACTGTGAGTTCCAAGAGGAAGGGGAAAGAGATGGAGAGGAGGAAATATTTAAAGAAATGATAGATTCCCTTTTCTGACAGTATAGTGAGCAAAACACTCAGATCAACCCTCCTGCAGCAACAATTAAAATGCTGTACAAACCACTTAGAAGTTGTTCTTTTTTTTTTTTTTTTTTTTTTTTTAAGTGTTACTGAGCTGAATAAGAAAGCCTCAGAGGCCAAAATCAAAGTGAAAGCAGAAATTCAGAGTCAAACTGACACACTGTGAGGCCTCTAGCTGCCTCAGGGGCACCTGCAGAACCCTTGTAAATCTGACCTTCTGGCTGGGCACAGTGGCTCACACCTGTAATCCCAGCATTTTGGAAGGTTGAGGTGGGTGGAAACCTGAGGTCAGGAGTTCGAGACCAGCCTGACCAATATAGTGAAACCCTCTCAACTAAAAATACAAAAATTAGCCAGGCGTGGTGGCACATGCCTGTAATCCCAGCAACTCAGGAGGCTGAGGCAGGAGAATCACTTGAACCTGGGAGGCAGATATTGCAGTGAGCCAAGATCGTACTGCCGCACTCCAGCCTGGGTGACAAAGTGAGACTCCATCTCAAAAAATAAACAAACAATAAACAAAGACCAGCTATATGCTTATAAGAGACACACCACACTTTGGGAGGATGAGGTGGGCGGATCACGAGGTCAGGAGATTGAGACCATCCTGGCCAACATGGTGAAACTCCATCTCTACTAAAAACATTTTTTAAAAGATGAGCTGGGCATGGTGGTGTGTGCCTGTAATCCCAGCTACTCAGGAGACTGAGGCAGGAGAGTAGCCTGAACCAGGGAGTCGGAGGTTGCAGTGAGCCGAGATTGTGCCACTGCACTCCAGCCTGGTGACAGAGTGGGACTCTGTCTAAAAATAAAATAAAATAAATAAATAAATAAATGAGACACACCCATTAAGGACCCAGAAAAGATCAAAGATCAAAGTAAAAGAATGGAGAAAGTTTTACCATGCAAATATTAACCATAATAAGTATGGCATATCAATATTAATAGAAGGCAAAATAGATTTTAAGCCTAAAAGAATTAGAATTACTAGTGATAGAGAGGGCCATATATGCAATAAAAGGTTTAATTCATAAGCAAGGTATAACCATTCAAAACTTGTATGCACCTAATAATATAGCCTCAAATATTTAAGGCCAGGCTGGCTGCAGTGGCTTATGCCTATAATCCTAGCACTTTGGGAGGCCAAGGCAGGAAGATTGCTTGAGTTCAGGAGGTCCAGACCAGCCCAGGTAATATAGTGATACCCTGCCTCTACAAAAATTTAAAAAATTAGCCAAGCATAGTGGTACATGGCTGTTTCCCAGTTACTTGCGTGGCTGAAGTGGGATGATCACTTGAACTGGTGAGGTTGAGGCTGCAGTGAGCCATGATTTTACTGCTGGACTCTGGTATGGGAGACAGAGCAAGACCCTGTCTGAAAAAAAAAAAAAAATTTAAGGCTCAAAACTAAGAGAACATAAAGGAGAAACTGAGGAATCCATCCTCATTGCTGGGGTGTGAGTGTGGGTTAAGTATATCTCTTCTAGTAATTAATAGTTCAAACAGCTGAAAAATACAATTGTAGCGGTCTAATATATTAGTAGTCTCCAAATGAACCACTTCTCCAGGTATCCATTCCCTTGTGTAACCCCTCCACTTAAATCTGGATTGGGCTGGAACTTATTTTGACAAATAGAATGTGGCAGACGCAATATTCTACCAGTTCCAAGTCTAAGCCTTAAGAAAGCCTGATAGCTTTGTTTTTGTGTTCCTGGAGCCCTGTAAGTCACACAGGAAGTCCAGCTACTCTTAGAGAGACCCATGGGAGAGGTAAAGGGCCTGAGAGTACGTGGGGAGGGAGAGTCCCACCCATCCCTACGCCCCAGCTGAGCCAAGCCTTCAGTCAATCCGCTAGCTGAATACAGTCGTAGGAAAGACTAGCAGAACTGCCCAGCTGAGTCCAGCCCAGGGTGCAGATTCATGACAAAATAAAGTGTTTTAAGCCACTAAAATCTGTAGTGGTTAGTTACGCACCAACAGATCACTGAAGCAATAGTGAACAAGTTTGGACTAATAAATATATTTCGAACTGTGTGTCTGATATGATTTGGCTGCATCCCCACCCAAATCTCATCTTGAATTGTAGCTCCCACAATTCCCACGTGTTGTGGGAGGGACCCGGTGGGAGGTAATTGAATCGTGGTGTGGGTCTTTCCTGTGCTGATAGTGAATAAGTCTCATGAGATCTGATGGTTTATGAAGGGGAGTTCCCTCCACAAGTTCTTCTTGCCTGCCGCCATGTAAGACCTCCCTTACTCTTTTGCCATGATTGTGAGGCCTCCCCAGCCACGTGGAACTGTCAATCAATTGAACCTCTTTCCTTTATAAATTATCCAGTCTCAGGTATGTCTTTTTTTTTTTTTTTTTTTTTTGAGACAGAGTCTTGCTTTGTCGTCCAGGCTGGAGTGCAGTGGCACAATCTCGGCTCACTGCAACCTCCGCCTCCTGGGTTCAAGCAATTCTCCTGCCTCAGCCTCCTGAGTAGCTGGGATTACAGGTGTATGTCACCATGCCTGGCTAATTTTTGTATTTTTTTTTTTTTCCCCCAAGAAAGAGTCTCACTTTGTCACCCAGGCTGGAGTGCAGTGGTGCAATCTCAGCTCACTGCAGCCTCTGCTTCCCAGGTTCCAGCGATTCTCCTGGCTCAGCCTCCTGAGTAGCTGGGACTACAGGCACATGCCACCACATCTGGCTAATTTTTGTGTTTTTACTAGAGATGGGGTTTCACCATGTTGGCCAGGCTGGTCTCGAACCCCCGACCTCGTGATCCACCCGCTTCGGCCTCCCAAAGTGCTGGGATTACAGCCTTGAGCCACCGCGCCCGGCCCTATTTTTGTATTTTTAGTAGAGATGGGGTTTCACCATGTTGGTTATGCTGGTCTCAAACTCCTCACCTCTTGATTCGCCTGCCTCAGCCTCCCAAAGTTCTGGGATTACAGGTGTGAGCCACCACATCCCACCCTAGGGTATGTCTTTATTAGCAGCATGAGAACAGACTAATACAGTGTCCAAGAATTAGAGAATACATGTTCTGTTCAAATACAAGAAACATTTTCAAAAACTGACCAAATTCTAGGACACAAAGCAAGTTTCAATACGTTTTAAAGGAGTGGGATAGTTATACAGGCCACATTCTCTGACCATGATGCAATTACATTTGAAATCATTAAAAGATATCTTCTAAAAACTTCACAGATACAGAAATTAAAAATACACTTCTAAATAAACTCATCAAGCAAAGATGAAATGTAAAGAAAATCTGATGTATTTAAGAATGAACAACAGTGATATTACTACATATCAAAACATTCATGATGTAGCTAAGGCTGAAACTATTGGGAAATTCATAGGCTTACAGATTTATGTTATAAATCAAGAATGGTTGCGGCCAGGCACAGTGGCTCATGCCTGTAATCCCAGCACTTTGGGAGGCCAAGGCGGGCAGATCACGAGGTCAGGAGATCGAGACCTTCCTGGCTAACATGGTGAAACCCCGTCTCTACTAAAAATACAAAAAATTAGCCAGGCATGGTGGTGGCCGCCTGTAGTCCCAGCTACTTGGGAGGCTGAGGCAGGAGAATGGAGTGAACCTGGGAGGTGGAGCTTGCAGTAAGCAGAGATCGCGCCACTGCGCTCCAGCCTGGGTTACAGAGTGAGACTCCATCTAAAAAAAAAAAAAAAAAAAAAAAAGAAGAACGGTTACATATTATTGAGCTCAGCATGCAAAATAAGGAGTTAAGCTGGACATGGTGGTGCATGCCTATAGTCCCAGCTACTTGGGAGGCTGAGGTGTGAGGATCGCCTGAGCAAGGAGGTTGAAGCTGCAGTGAGCTATGATCACGCCACCGCACTCCAGCCTGGGCGACAGAGTGCGACAGTCTCCAAAATAAAAGAAAAAAAAAAGGAGGACTTAGAAAAAGAACAGCAAAACAAACCTTACGAAGGAAAAAGGCTAATAGGATACAAGAGGCTCAAGCGTGGCCAAGTGAGTCAGGTGTGAGACCTTTAATGATGTCAGCACCAGGTAGGTGCAAACCAAACCTTTTGCAGGGTGTTGGCCAAGGATGGGACTAACCTAGGGCAAGCAGAATAGCTCATGGAAGCCAAGCTACGTTTCCAGCCTGCCACTCCATGAGACTCACTGCAACCTCTGACTCCTGGGTTCAAGCGATTCTCCTGCCTCGGCCTCCTGAGTAGCTTGGATTGCAGGCACATACCACCACGCCTGGCTAATTATTTTGTATTTTTATTAGAGACGGGGTTTTGCCATGTTGGCCAGGCTGGTCTCAAACTCCTGGCCTCAAGTGATCCTCCCACCTCAACCTCCCAAAGTGCTGGGATTACAGGTGTGAGCCGCCATGCCTGGCCATCCTTAATAATCTTAAAGTTCTCTTAAAAATATTTTAACTATCCTACTGCTCGGATTGAACATATTTCTTTTTCTTTTTGAGACAAGGTCTCACTCTGTCACCCAGGCTGGAGTGCAGTGGTGTGATCATAGCTCACTGCAGCCTCGACCTCCCAGGCTCAAGTGATCTTCTGCCTCAGCCTCCTGAGTAGCTGGGACTACAGGCATGTGCCACCATACCTGGATAACTTTTTATTTTTTGTAGAGATGGGGGTCTCACTATGTTGCCCAGGCTGGTCTTGAAACTCCTGGACTCAAGCAATCCTCCTGTCTCAGCCTCCTGAAGTGTGGGGATCACGGGCATAAGCCACTGTGCCCCTGGATTGAACATATTCCTTTCTGTCTGGGGCAGATTGCTGTGCAATATTACTTCCTCGGGTCCTTCTTGTTGTATCATCAAAAGAGGCTTATAGAGTAGCCTTCAAAGACTGTAGATTGAATTACTGATACCGATTCTTCACTCTCTTGTAGTTGGACTATACATTCACACCTTTGACACTCACTCCCAGCTGGCAGAAGTGGTCTTCCTCTCCCATTGTCTTCGGGCTTGACCTTGTAACTTACCTTGGCCAATGGGATATCAGCAGATAGGAGGCAAGCAGAGGCTTGAAGTAGGCATGCCATATTTGGGTTGGCTTGGCCTCTTGTGCCCTGGAGAGGAAACGTCTGAGGAGGAGGAGAGACACACACAGCAGACCTAGACACACACACACAGCAGGCCTAGAGATACACACAGCAGACCTAGACACACACACACACACACACACACACACACACACACACACAGCAGGCCTAGAGATACACACAGCAGACCTAGACACACACACAGCAGGCCTGGACCCAACACATCCCAGCTGAGCACAGCCTAGATCAGCTGATTCACAGTCAAACCAAAGGCATGTGAGTGAGAAGAAGTGGCTACTGTTTTAAGCCATCGGATTTAGGATAGTTTGTTACGCAGTGTTACTATGGCAATAGCTGATGAATACAATTTTTTTTTTTTTTTTTTGAGATGGTGGGAGTCTCACTCTATTGCCCAGGCTGGAGTACAATGGTGTGATCTTGGCTCATTGCAACCTCCACCTCCCAGGTTCATGTGATTCTCCTGCCTCAGCCTCCCAAGTAGCTGGGACTACAGGTGTGCACCACCACACCCAGCTAATTTTTGTACTTTTAGTAGAGATGGGATTTCACTATGTTGGCCAGTCTGGTTTTGAACTCCTGACCTCAGGTGACCTACCTGCCTCAGCCTCCCAAAGTGCTGGATTACAGGCTTGAGCCACCATGCCTGGCCTGATGAAAACAAAACCTGATTTCTTTGCAACTGTAGTTCTAGGGTGAAAGGGCTTTCCCGGTGTTAAAGGTGACAGCCCAGGAGCTGCTTTATTATCTAGCCTGTTTGGGGAATAGGATGTTGTTTTTAGTCAAATACCCTGGTGCTGCCTGTATTCTCCCTGGATTCACAGGTTGCAAGAATAAACAAGGTCCTGTTGACTTTACCTTCTGATTTTTGTTGCCATGGAAACCAGCACCTGGATAATTGCAGGGCCTCAGCCCCTGCAAAGTGCCGTCAGGATAGCTAAGTGTCTCCAGGGAAACCGTGCTCATCGCCCAGTCCCTTGTTGAGATCGACTGTGTTCCACGGATATTTACAGTGTCCACTGATTGTCTGCGTCCCCTGTGTGTTTGCCACTGTGGCTCTTCCATCCCTGAGCGCTGCCTCTGTCTGGTTCATCCTAAAGCCAAAACCGCCCCAAAGGCCAGGCACAGTGGCTCACACCTTAATCCCAGCACCTTGGGAGGCTGAGGTGGGTGGATCACCTGAGGTCAGGAGTTTGATACCAGCCTGGTCTACCTGGTGAAACCCAATTGGCCAGGTGTGGTAGCTCACGCCTATAATCCCAGCTACTTGGGAGGCTGAGGCAGGAGAATTGCTTGAACCTGGGAGGCAGAGGTTGCAGTGAGCCGAGATCGCGCCATTGCACTCCAGCGTGGGCAACGAGAGTGAAACTCTGTCTCAAAAAAAAAAAAAAGAAAGAAAGAAAAAGAAAAGAAAACAGAAAAGGCTGGGCGCTGTGGCTCACGCCTGTAATCCCAGCACTTTGGGAGGCTGAGGCAGGCAGATCATGGTCAGGAGATTGAGACCATTCTGGCCAACATGGTGAAACCCCGTTTCTACTAACAATACAAAAATTAGCTGGGCGTGGTGGTGCACGCCTGTAATCCCAGCTACTTGGGAGGCTGAGGCAGGAGAATTGCTTGAACCGGGAGGCAGAGGTTGCAGTGAGCTGAGATTGCACCACTGCACTCCAGCCTGGGTGACAGAGCAAGACTCTGTCTCAAAAAACAAAAAACAAAAAAAAACAAAAAACCCCACAAAACCTCAAAGAGTGGAGGCCGTACCCCTTCAGCCCTCTCAAAGCCCCATGTCAGAAACAGAGCCTCAGTTTCCTCACCTGTAACACACAAAATCCTTGAATCTCTTTTAAGTGCCAGATGTGTGTTCAGTCCCTTTAGAAGGCACATGCATTAGTGTATGGCTGAGTTGGCGTGGGGACAGGCAGGGGACAGGAATAGCTCAAAGGCACTCCACTATCCCCGGCAGAAGCTCCTCAACAAAAGTCTGCTTCAGCCATGAAGGAAAGAGGCATGAAGAGGCGTCCATGAACTTAGAGATAGATGCCAAGGGGGCTGGTCCAGCTGTTGTGCTCATGGCCAGTGTCTTAGTCCATTTGCACAGCTACAACACGATACCTGAGGCTGGGGAATTTATAATGAATAGAAATTGATTTCCTTACAGTTCTGGAGGCTGGGAAGTCCAAGATTAAAATGCCAGCACCTGGCTGGGCACGGTGATTCCCACCTATAATCCCAGTGCTTTGGGAGGCCAAAGCGAGAGGATTCCTTGAGGCTAGGAGTTTTGAGACCAGCCTAGCCAACATAGTGAGACCCAGTCTCTACAAAAATTTTTTAAAAAAAACAAAACAGGCATGCTAGCATGTGCCTGTAGTCCCAGCTACTCATGAGGCTGAGGCTGGAGGAGTGCTTAAACCCAGGAGCTTGAGACTGCAGTGAGCTATGGTCACATCACTGCATTCCAGCCTGGACAACAGAGTGAGACCCTGTCAATCAATCAATCAATCAATCAATACCAGCATCTGGCAAGGGACTTCTTGCTGCAACCTCTCATGGCAGAGGGACAAAGAGAGTCAAAAGGGAGATGAACTCACCCTTTTATAATCCTACCTGTGGGGTAGAGCCCTCTGGCCCAATCATCATATATATATATTATTTATATATAAATATTATGTATTATATATTATATTTATTTATTTTGAGATGGAGCCTTGCTGTATCACCCAGGCTGGAGTGCAGTGGTGCAATCTCGGCCCACTGCAACCCCCATTTCCTGGGTTCAAGCGATTCTTCTGCCTCAGCACCCCCAAGTAGCTGGGATTACAGGTGCCCGCCACCACATCCGGCTAATTTTTGTATTTTCAGTAGAGATGGGGTTTCACCACGTGGGCTAGGCTAGTCTCGAACTCCTGACCTCAGGGGATCTGCCCGTCTCAGCCTCCCAAAGTGCTGGGATTACAAGCGTGAGCCACTGGGCCCGAAAGAGCATGTGATTTTGAGCGAGAGGTTTCACGTCGCTGTGTCATTTGTATCTCGCGTAATATGAAGATCATAATAGTGATAATAACTAACATTTTTTGAGAGCCGACTTTGTGCTGGGCACTCTCCTTAGGATTTTATGTGTATTATCTCCTTGGATCTTGATTTTAGTCCTATTGTGCTATTGTATATACTCTTATTGTTCCCACTTTACAGATGAGGAAAAACGAGGCCCAGTGAGGTTAAGGAATTTGCTTAGGATCACACAGCCAGTTACAGGCAGGGCCAGGATTCAAAGACAGACAGGTGGCCCTGAGCCACACTCTGAACTGTGACACTCTGTCCCACATGGGAGTGGTATAAGGATCAGCCCGGTGGTGACGAAGGAGGGAGCTGCCTTTCATGGCTTTTTTTTTTTTTTTTTTTTTTTGAGACAGAGTCTTGCTCTGTTGCCCATGCTGGAGTGCAGTGGCATGATCTCAGCCTACTGCAGCCTCTGCCTCCTGGGTTCAAGCGATTCTCCTGCCTCAGCCTCCTGAGTAGCTGTGATTTCAGGTGACCCCCTCCACCACTCCTGGATAATTTTTTTGTATTTTTAGTAGAGACAGGGTTTTACCATGTTGCCCAGACCTCAACTGATATGCCAGCCTCGGCCTGCCAAAGTGCTGGGATTACAGATGTGAGCCACCTCGCCCGGCCCTTTTCATGGCTTTTAATACCCAAGACTTATTTCTGGTTTGGGGACTCTCTTTCATCTCATCTCACCCCAGGATCCAGGCTGATGCAGCAGCCACTCTCTTGAACATGTTGGCCACTGAGCCAAGAGAGAAGGAAAGAGCTTGGGAAGGTTTTGTGCTGACAGGTGCACAGCCTGCAAGTGACACACGAATTCCGCACACAGCATACTGGACAGAACGGTGCTGAGGAGTTTCGTGTGTCTGCTTGGCTAGGATCCTACTCAATTATTTAATCACACACGAATGGAGGCATTGTGGTGAAGGTGTCTGGGAGGCATGGTTAATATCTGCAACCACTTGTCTTTATGTAAAGGACGTTGCCCTCGATAACGTGGGTGGGCCTCATCTGATTCGTTGTTCCTTGAGAGGAAACACTGAGGCTTCCTGGAGAAGAAATTTTGCCTCCAGACTCAAGACTGTGGCACCAGCTCCTGCCTGGGTGTCTAGCTTGCCAGCCTGCCCTGCAGACTACAGACTGGCCTGCCCCCAAGATTGTGTGAGCCAATTTATTAAAATAAAACCCAACTGGGCGCGGTGGCTCATACCTGTAATCCCAGCACTTTGGGAGGCCAAGGCGGGCGGATCACCTGAGATTAGGACTTCTAGACCAGCCTGGCCAACATGGTGAAGCCCTGTCTCTACTAAAAAAAAAAAAAAAAAAATTAGCCGGGCATGGTGGCAGGTGCCTGTAATCCCAGCTACGAGGAGGCTGAGACAGGAGAATCGCCTGAACCCAGGAGGCAGAGGTTGCAGTGAGCCGAGATCACGCCACTGCACTCCAGCCTGGACAACAAAGAGTGAAACTCTGTCTCAAAAAAAAAATCCCTTTACCTGTGTATGTATATAATATCATTAATATATTTGGTATTGTATTATATTATAGAATAACTATAAATATATTACAGTTGTCTCGTAGTATTTATGGGGACTTGGTTCCAGAACCCCCCATGGGTACTGAAATCCCTGGATGCTTAAGTCCCTAATATAAAATGGTGTAGTATTTGCATATAACCTACGCACATCCTCCTGTACACTTTTAATAATCTCTAGATTACTTGTAATACCTAATACAATGTAAATGCTGTTCCAGACCAGCCTGGGCAACATAGTGAGACCCCATCTCCACTAAAGAAAAATTTACCAAGAAAAAAAAGATAATGGTCGGGCACGGTGGCTCACCCCTGTAATTCCAGCACTGTGGGAGGCTGAGGCAGGCAGATCACTTGAGGTCAGGAGTTTGAGACCAGCCTGGCCAACATGGCAAAACCCTGCCTCTAATAAAAATACAAAATAATTAGCCATGTGTGGTGGCATGTGCCATCACAGATTGATACCCTGTCTTAAAAAAAAAAAAAAAGAAAAAGAAAAATTGAGCCAGCCATGGTGGTGCTCACCTGTAATCCCAGCTACTTGGGAGGCTGAGGTGGGAGGATCTCTTGAACCTGGGAGGCGGAGGCTGCAATGAGCTGAGATCACACCAGTGTACTCCAGCCTGGGCAACAGAGCAACACTCGGTCTCAAAAATAAATAAATCAATAAATATTGTTGTTAGATTGTATTTTTAAGGTGTTTATTTTTTATTGTTGTATTGTTATTTTAAGAAACATTTTCCATCCCTGGGTGATTGAATCTGTAGATACGGAACAAGCAGCTATGAGGGGCTGAGTATGTGTATACATAATTTATTAATTATATATTAAAAAATCTCCTACTGGTTTTGTTTCTCTGGAGAACCCCCAACTAATACAGTACTAGTTATGCCTCTTCCAGCTAAGGTCCCAGGAAGTACAATTCTACCTATTACCCTTAAGACATCACAGATAATCAGTCAGTACTAATAAGTGCTGTAGGGTTATTGGACAGATTAGAATCAACGTATGGAGAACAGGCAGGGTGCAAAGTGCATCCTGGCATAGACCCCAGCTCTGCCAGGCACTAGCTCTATGGGCTCTTGAACAACTTCCTTACCTCCCTGTGCCTTGGTTTCTTTTTTTCTTTTTTTTTTTTTCCGAGGTGGAGTCTCTCTCTGTTGCCCAGGCTGGAGCGCAGTGGCGGGATCCTGGCTCACCACAACCTCCACCTCCCGGGGTTCGAGCAATTCTCCTGCCTCAGCCTCCTGAGTAGCTGGGATTACAGTTGCACACCATCAGGCCTGGCTAATTTTTGTATTTTTAGCAGAGACGGGGTCTCACTATGTTGGCCGGGCTGGTCTCAAACTCCTTACCTCACAATCCGCCCTCCTCGGCCTCCCAAAGTGCTGGGATTATAAGTGTGAGCCACCGCACCCGGCCCTTGGTTTTCTATTCTGTAAAATGGAAGCGAACGAGTGGAGATAAAGGGGTAAATGCACAGAATGAACTCAGAACATGCTGGTCGCCTTGGCAGTGCTTGCTAAGTGTTTGCATTTTTTTCCCTCCCTGTAACCACTAGACCACCAGGGAACTTGCATTTATTGCTACTGGATGACAGGTCTGTCTTCCTCCTCTCCCAGGGTGGCTGTCTGGCAGGTTTCCCCACTTCCTGCAGTCTTCTCTACCCTAGGGGACCAGTAGCCGTGTTTCTGCTTGACAAGTAACCTCCTTGCCCTATCCTGGCTCCCAGGAGCCTTCCTCTGGTGGTCTGCACAGGCCACAGCACTCAGGGTGCAGCAGCGGCAAAGTGGACAGTGGTCACCTGTGTTCCAGAGAAGGAGGAGGGTGAGGGTGCCTGGCCTCAGAGACCCCCAGAAGGTATCTGTGGGGCACAGATGACCAAGAGCCCTGGAGTTGGCTCCATTTGCTGGCTGTGACCTTGGAAAGCCAGGAATGATCCCAGGACCGGCTGCATAATTTGTGCAAAATGAAAATGTGGGGCCTCTTGTCCAAAAAGTATTACAAATTTCCAAACAGCCACAGCAGAGCATCACGCCGAGCAAGGGCCCTTCTCAGTACAGACCCTGAGCCTCCCAAGAGTGTGAGTGCTGGGGAAATCTGGGGAAAGAGGCCAAGGCTGTCCAGAGCCGAGCCCCTCCCTGGGGATTGTGTCTGGGGCCCGCAAACTCTCCAGGCAGAGGGAAGAGCCAGTCCTCCGGAGACGCTGGGCACCGAGCCTCCTCCAGGCCCGGGGAACGAGCCTGTCGCTGTTTGCTGAGGGCTCTGACCTCTGTGGGAACACACAGGAAGTGGTTCATTTTCTCCCCACCGGTGACTCACTCCCGTCAGCCCTGCCCTTTCCAATCTCTGCTTCCTGTCCCTTAGCCACGGCTTGGGTAATTTTGGGCAATAGAAAGGCCAGTCTGGTTGAGTCTAAAACTTCCATCTCACATGCAATTTCACACTCATCTTGTCCCCCGCTGAAGGGCTGGCTTAGCCTTGGCTGGAGAGCCCTGGAGAAGGAGGGGAGAGGTCGGGGGGACTGGCTGCAGTCCTTCCTCTTTCTCCCTGTCTTCTGGGTTTGGGAGGGGAAGAGGAGGAAGAGGAGGAGGAGGAGAAGAAGGTCTGGAGTATCGGCACAATAGTAATATCAATAACAATAGCAGCTAATATTTACTGCAAGTCGTTCTCTGGGTCTGGAGACACTCCAAGCAGTTTTCTGACCATACGTTATGGCATTAAGTTTTGTAACCAGGAGGTAGGTCCTGTTATAAGGTCCTGTTGTAATTCCCATTTTTCTCTGTTGAGGAAACAGGCTGAGACAAGGTAGGTAATGTGCCCAAGGCCACAGAATTAGGAGGTGGCAGAGTCAGGATTGGAACCCAAGGTGTTCCTGATTCCACATCCATCGCTCAGTCACTCCACTGCCTCACTTTTTTAAGAGTCCATATAAAGTACCTGAGGTTGGGGCCTGGGACCTGTGGCAAGGTGAGCGTCCAGGGATTCAGCTAAGATGAGGCTTACACTTTTCTTTTTTGATAGAGTCTCACTCTGTCGCCCAGGCTGGAGTGCAGTGGTAAGATCTCAGCTCACTACAACCACTGCCTCCTAGGTTCAAATGATTCTCCCACCTCAGCCGCCCGAGTAGTTGGGACTACAGGCATGCGCCACCACGCTTGGCTAATTTTTCTATTTTTTGGTAGAGACGGGGTTTCACTGTCGGCCAGGCTGGTCTCAAACTCCTGACCTCAAGTGATCACCCCGCCTCGGCCTCCTGAAGTGTTGGGATTACAGGCGTGAACCACTGCGCCCGGCCTGAGATGAAGCTTATTGAGGGTGCTGAGAAACATTTTTGACTCGATTTCTGAATCTTGTGAATTCTCACAGCACTTAACAGTGAGGAATTATCTGATAGTTACGTGCTTGTTATCTGCCTTCCCCATTAGGATGCAAACTTCACAAAACCATTTTGTTCATCTCTCCCTAATACCTGGTGTGCGCTCACTAAATGCTTGGGAACGTGAATGAATGAATGAAACGTCTTCTGACATGATCCTTGTATCTACACCTCCTTGCTGTGGCCAAGTCTCAGGTGCACCCTGAGCTCAGTGGTGGTCTTGCCTTTGCCCAGAGTGGGATGGGGTCCAGGTGGGGTGTCCCAAACAGCCTGAAGAACATGACTTGAAATTCCCATCTGTGACCACCAGGTGTCGCTCACGCCACACAAGGAAACCCATAGACGGGCTCTGCTGAATTAGGGGTGCAGGGGGTGGGGAAATCTCATCTGTGTCCACAAATGAGTTCTCCAGGCTGCCATTTGTTCTCGTTAGGCCCTGGATTTCCTCCCGCAGAACCAGACAGATGTGATCAGCACTGTGGGCTGAGGGCCAGCACCCCCCCCCCCCCCCCCCCCCGCCACCTCCCCGGCTATGGGCAGCTGTAGGGTGTCAGGGAGAGGATGCTGGGACTCAGACCCCGGATTCCATACAGCTGCAGCCGTGTCACTGCCACTCCTCCTGCTCCCAAGCTTTGGCCTTGGCTGCCCAGGTAAGGCTGGCCTGGCACAGCCATTCATCAGCGTCATCCGCCAGATGCCCCTCCCAGGGCTCCCGTTCTCCAGGAACGCTCCCAGGTCCCTATAGCAACAAACTCAGCTTCCTGCCCTCATGGCACTGGCATCTTCCCCACCCCTTTTGCCAGGGTCTAAGTTTGGGGTGCATGCTTCCAGCCCTAGGGGCCCCCTCAATATCACACTGAGGTTGACTTGGCCGTTTCTGCCTTCAGCCAACATAACCGGGTTCTAGAAGCTTCCTGAATGCTGTTGGAGGGTCACTAGGCCAGTAGGCAAGTGTTTCTTATTCCATGTACTTGAGTGAAGCAAAACCAGGGCTGTGTTTTCTTCTTCTTTTCTTTTTTTTTGAAACCAAGTCTCTCTCTGTTGCCCAGGCTGGAGATAACAGGTGCCCACCACCACGCTCAGCTAATTTTTGTATTTTTAGTAGAGATAAGGTTTCACCATGTTGGTCAGGCTGGTCTTGAACTGCTGATCTCAAGTGAACCACAGGCCTTGGCCTCCCAAAGTGCTGGGATTATAGGTGTGAGCCACCACACCAGGCCCTTTTTTCTTTTATTTGAGACAGGGTCTCGCTTTGTTGCCCAGGCTAGAGTGCAGTGGTATGATCACAGCTCACTGCAGCCTCAACCTCCAGGGCACAAGCGATCCTCTCACCTCAGCCTCTTGAGTAGCTGGGACCAGAGGTGCATGCCACCACACCTGACTCATTAATTTTTTGTATTTTTTGTAGAGACTGGGTTTTGCCATATTGCTCAGGCTGGTCTCGAAATCCTGAGCTCAAAGGATCCTCCTACCTTAGCCTCCCAAAGTGCTGGGATTACAGGTGTGAGCCACTGCGCCCGGATAGGACTGTGTTTTTCTATAACCCAACCTAATCATTATTTACAGCCCCTTTTCAGACTGACGTTGGAAAACGTCATCTTGGCCAATTCCAGATGAACTTGGTCATTTAAGCTCAATTCTGAGCATGGCTTTGCTCACCTGGGGTGGCAGGTATGCTCTAGGGGGTGGTATAAACTTATGGCCCTGGGGAGGCTCCAGTTCCCCCTCCAACACAGACATCTCCTGGAGGGACACTGTCATGTGCTATCCCCCACCCTCCATGCTAGTTATCCTGAGGTGCCTGGTTCTCTGTGGAGGGCATTTTCTCTGCATCTTACTAGCAGTCCCGGACTCATTTCCCTGCCTCACATCCTCCCGTGCTCCCATCGGGGCTGTGGGAGACTTGGGGATGGTCTTCCTTGGCCCCCCTGCCAGGTGCCTTCTGTGTTAGTGAGATGTGCCCTTGACTTCCCATTTCCCTGGGTGCCATCTGTGCCAGTTTGTTCTTGCATTGCTATAAAGGAGTACCTGAGACTGGGTAATTGATAAAGAAAAGGGGTTTAATTGGCTCACGGTTCTGCAGGCTGTATAGGAAGTGTAGTGCTGCCCTCTGCTTCTGGTGAGGTCTCCAGAAGCTTCCAATCATGGCAGAAGGTAGAGGCGGCAGGAGTGAGAGAGAGAAGGGGGAGGCCCCAGGTTCTTAAACAACCAAAGCTCTTAAACCCAGACTGTTAAACAACCAGATCTCATGTAAACAGAGCAAAAACTCACTCATCACCAAGGGGATGCGGCTAAGCCACTCGTGAGGGGTCTGCCCGCCGTGATCCAACACCTCCCACCAGGCCCTGCCTCCGACACTGGGGATCACATTCCAACATGAGATTTGGAGGGACACACATCCAAACCATATCACCACCTGCCTCCAGGTGTCCAGCACATGTGGGCTTCCTCCTCTCCTGCAGCCTGGGGGTGGGGTACCACATTTTCCTTTTTAACATAGTGGTCACAATTTTGTGTTCTTTTCTTCCTGTTAAATGCCTCTCCCCACCCCCATATATATGTTTACTTATTTATTTATTTATTTATTTTTTTGAGACGGAGTCTCGCTCTGTTGCCCAGGTTGGAGTACAGTGGTGTGATCTCAGCTCACTGCAATCTCCGCCTCCCGGGTTCAAGCAATTCTCCTGCCTCAGCCTCCCAAGTAGCTGGGATTACGGGCAAGTGCCACCACACCCTGCTAATTTTTGTATTTTTAGTAGAGACGGGGTTTCACCATGTTGGCCAGGCTGGTCTCGAACTCCTGAGCTCAGGCGATCCACCCATCTTGGCCTCCCAAAGTGCTGGGATTATAGGCGTGAGCCACTGTGCGAGGCCTACACACACACACACACACACACACACACACACATATATATATATAAAACTTTTTTTTTTTTTTGAGACAAAGTCTTGCTCTGTTGCCCAGGCTGGAGTGCAGTGGTGCGATCTCAGCTCAATGCAACCTCTGCCTTCTGGGTTCAAGCGATTATCCTGCTTCATCCTCCCGAGTAGTGAGGATTATAGGTGTACGTCATTGCATCCGACTAATTTTTGTGTGTATATCTATATAGACAGAGTCTTGCTCTGTCACCGAAGGTGGAGTGCAATAGCACGATCTTGGCTCACTGCAACCTCTGTCTCTCGGGTTCAAGCGATTCTCCTGCCTCAGCCTCCCGAGTAACTGGGACTACAGGCATGCGCCACCATGCACAGCTAATTTTTGTATTTTTACTAGAGACGGGGTTTCACCATGTTGGCCAGGCTGGTGGTCTTGAACTCCTGAGCTGAGGTGATCCACCCGCCTCAGCCTACGAAAGTGCTGGGATTAAAGGTGTGAGCCACCGTGCCCAGCCTATATTCATACACACACACACACACACACACACACACACATATATGTATATACACATAAATTTTTTTTTTTTGAGACAAAATCTTGCTCTGTTGCCCAGGCTGGAGTGCAGTGGTGCAATCCCAGCTCACTGCAACCTCTGCTTTCTGGGTTCAAGCGATTCTCCCGCCTCAGCCTCCCGAATAGCTAGGATTACAGGCATGCGCCACCGTGCCCTGCTAATTTTTGTATTTTTAGTAGAGGAGGGGTTTTGCCACGTGGGCCAGGCTGGTCTTAAACAGCTGACTTCAGGTGATCCACCTGCCTTGGTCTCCCACAGTGCTGAGATTACAGGTGTGAGCCACTGCGACCAGCCTACTTTTTGTAGTTTCAGCAGAGACAGGGTTTCACCATATTGGCCAGCCTGGTCTCAAACTCCTGACCTCAAGTGATCTGCCCGGCTTGGCCTCCCAAAATGCTGGGATTACAGGTGTGAGCCACTGCACTGGCCTATTTATATTTTTAATTAAATTTTTTTTTGAAACAGGATCTCACTCTGTCACCCAGGGTGGAGTACAGTGGTGCAGTCATAGCTCACTGCAGCCTCTACCTCCTGGGCTCAAGTGATCCACCCACCTCAGCCTCCCAAGTGGCTGGGACCACAGATGTTCACCACCACACCTGGCTAATTTTATTTTTATTCTTTTGTAGAGATGGGGGTCTCACTTTGTTGCCCAGGTTGATCTTGAACTCCTGGGCTCAAGTGATCCTCCTGCCTTGGCTTTCCGAACTGTTGGGATTACAGGTGTGAGCCACTGTGCCCAGTTATTTATATTATTTTAAATGGACAAATAACAATTGGTATGTTTATCATGTACAACATGTTTGGAAATGTGCATACCTTGTAGAATGGTTCAATCAAGCAAATTAACATATGCATTCCTCCCATGCTTATTATTTTTTGTGGTGAGAACACTTAAAATCTGTCTACATGGTGAAACCTTGTCTCTATTAAAAATAAAATACTCAATTGCATTTTCAAAATACAAGATGTCTCGATTTAAATAAGGGTTAAATTTTGTTTTGTCCACATTATTTCCTAGTTCTCTAGCAAATGCTGCATTTGTTAATTAATTTGGGGCAATTCTTTCTTTCTGTAATTGACAAATAATAATTATGTCTATTTAAGGGGCACCGTGTGATGCTTCGATCCATGTATACATTGTAGAATGATTAAACGCAGCCAATTAACATATCATAACTCTTAAAGCAGAAGCTTCCAGTTTCCTCTAGGGGATTCCCCATGTCCCGTTCCAGTTCTGGTGGGGCCTTTCCAAACCATATGCAAACACACACACACACGGATGTACCACATGGAGTCACACATGAACGCACATACACCACAGCCATGCATAGTCACAAGCACATGCATGCATGCACGTGCACACACCCACCCACCCACCCAGGGGCATGGTCCTGTAACCCAGATCTCTTCACATCTTTGGCAACAGTAATGTGGCCCAAGGGGTAGGTCTATGTATTAGTCTGTTTTCACCCTGCTATAAAGAACGGCCTGAGACTGGGTGATTTATAAAGGAAAGAGGTTGAACTGACTCACAGTTCAGCATGGCTGGGGAGGCCTCAGGAAACTTACAATCATGACGGAAGGTGAAGAGGAAGCAAGGACCTTCTTCATAAAGCGGCAGGAGGGTGAAGCGCTGAGCGAAGCGGGAAGAGCCCCTTATAAAACCATCAGATCTCGTGAAAACTCAGCCACTCTCACGAGAACAGCATGGGGGAAAACAACCCCCGTGACTCAATGACCTCCACCTGGTCTCTCCCATGACTCAGTGGAGATTATGGGGATTACGGTTCAAGATGAGGTTTGGGGCCGGGCGCAGTGGCTCAGTCCCAGCACTTTGGGAGGCTGAAGCAGGCGGATCACTTGAGGTCAGGAGTTCGAGACCAGCCTGGCCAACATGGCGAAACCTTGTCTCTACTAAAAATACAAAAATTAGCCAGAAGTGATGGTGCATGCCTGTAGTCCCAGCTGCTTGGGAGGCTGTGGGAGGAGAATCGCTTGAACCCAAGAGGCAGAGGCTGCAGTGAGCCGAGATCATACCAGCCTGGGCGACAGAGCTAGACTCAGTCTCAAAGGAAAAAAAAAGAGATGAGATTTGGGTGAGGCACAAAGCCTCACCATGTCAGTCTCCACCCAGGAGAGTCCACCCTGCCTGGAGGAGAAAGAGGGCGCTGGCTGTGGTGGCCCCATGTGTCCCAGTGGAGGGGTCTGGCTGCCGTGGGCAGGAGTGCGCCCCCCTCTGCACAGAGGGCTACAGCTCAGGGAGAGGCGAGGCGGGGATCGGACCTAGTGACAGCTGAGCGCCTGGTCTGGGCCCTGTTGGGCTTGGTGAGCCACTCTGTGGCTTTTAGCGATATTTGAGCCAGCAGACCTTACCTCTGTGGGCCAGGAGTGCTTTGTGGGGTCCAATGCTGTTCACACCCTGCGTCCTCCCATCCTGTCTGGGTCCCCCTTTCCCACGTGCACAAGGAGTGGCTGACGGTCTCCCAGGACTCCCCCACCACCGCCTACACACTCCGCTTCAACTCTGCAAAGGCAGCACCCTTCCCCGGAGTGTGAGACTCTCCCCGCCCGCCCCTCTCTGCCTGGGCAAGACAGGAAGCTATTGAGCCCCTGCGAAGCTCTAGGCCAGGTGCCTGGAGTCAGCGATGAGTAAGAGGAGGCAGGGCCTGCCCTGCGGAGCTTGCAGCCCTCAGAGGCCGAGGACTTTAGGGAACTCATTAGAGAGACTCATTTCGTTACCTGTGTCAGTTTGGTCATCTGGGAAGCAGACGTCAAGACAGAGGAAATGAGCAAGAGATTGATGAAACTCAACGCCCGAGCAGGATACAGGGAGAGGGTGCAGGGTGGCAGGGACCACCTTCCGACCATGATGCAGGGCTGGTGTCTGCAAGAGGAGAAGGGGAAGGAAGGACGGTTAAGTGGGAGGAGCTCCAGGCTGCAGTGCAGCTGTGAGAAAGTCCTCTCCAGGCCCACAGGAAGCTCTAGCAAGGTCCTGGGTGGGGCAGGAGCTGCCAGGCCCCAGGTGCTACTGCATTCCCATGGGGGGTGACTCTGGGAGGGAGAGCAGAGCCATGCACCTCCAGGGCCACCCCAATGGTGACACAAAGGCTGATGTGACACATGCATCAAAGCACTGACCAAATGCCAGGGCCGGTGGCTCACGCCTGTAATTCCAACGCTTTGGGAGGCTGAGGCGGGTGGATCACCTGAGGTCAGGAGTTTGAGACCAGCCTGGCCAACATGGTGAAACCCTGTCTCTACTAAAAATACAAAAATTAGCAGGGCGTGGTGGTGGGCGCCTGCAGTCCCAGCTACGGGGGAGGCTGAGGCAGGAGGATCGCTTGGACCTGGGAGGCGGAGGTTGCAGTGAGATGAGATTGCACCACTGCACTCCAGCCTAGGCAACAGAGTGAGACTCTGCCAAAAAAAACAAAAAGAAAAAAAAAAAGCACCGACCAAGGGAATGGGGTCAGGGAGGCTTCCTGGAGAGGGCTGACACCTGAGACATTTCCAGTGTAAAGGAGATGGGGGCTGAGTGTTAGAGGGCAGGGCTTACGCAGAGGCCTTGAGGCGGATCATGTCTTGGGGACTGGACAAGGACAGCATCACAGGAGCAATTTGAGGGCAGGAGTCATGGCTTGCGGGGGCAGTGAACGTGACATGGGCCAGGCTTGCAGAGCCCGAGGGATGTATTTGGGATTTTGGTCCTGTGTACCAGCCCACTTTGATTCCAGTTGGCAGACCAGTTCAAACCAAACCCCTGCCACCGGCTGAACATACCCTGGGGCCCTAGGTCTACCACCTGCCTTGGGAATGCTTCCTGAGCTCTCTCTCTCTCTCTGGCGTTCTGACCACTCCTGCCAGATACAGCTCGACCTGTGCCTTTGTTCTAGCACTGATTTTTGTTCCTGCATGGAGAGCAGGCTTGCCTGTTTCCACAGTTAGGCTGGGGCCATGGTGGGAGGGGATCTGCTTATTCATTGCCTGATTATTCATTGTGAGGTCTGGTAGAGTGGGATTCTCAGGGAATGGGTGCCTGCCCCAGGATGAGGTTCAAGAACCTTCTCTCCAGTGCGAGGTTTGGAGAAGATCCAGGTGAGCAGGGGTCTGAGGTCTGAGTCTAGAGTGACCCGTAAGTCAGCAGCATCCCCCGAGAGCTTATTAGAAACACAGATACTCAGGCCTCAAGCCCAGACCTGTAGAATCAAAATATACCTGGAGGTAAGAGTCCAAGAATCCGCATGTTGTGAACTTTCCCGATGATTCTTACACGCACTCAAGTTTGAGAAACACCAGTGGTCCAAGTTTGAGAAACACCACTGGTCTAGTGCAATCTCCTCACTCCACATGGTGGGCGGGGGGGACTTGGGCTGAGGCTCACTCTGAGTTCCACACCCAGACGGTGGCTGAATGGGGACAGACAGCACATCAGGCCTCTAGGCTGTGAGGAACATGGCCAGAGCCTTCAGTAAAAAATGCATCTGGGGGACTAAAGTTATGATTTGTGCAAAAACACCTGGGTGGTTTTCATCATGAAATAGAGCTCATCCTTCTGGAAAAACAATCCACCCATCTGTTTGCAGTCAGAGGAGGATGTTCACGTAACACCAGATGCCGTGTTGGGTGCCATGGTAACGGCATGCTTCCGGCAAGATGGTCCTGCCCTGCACACAAATCCTGAAACAGACAAAAAATAATTTTAAAAAAATGCCACGTAAGTTGCCCATGCTCAGGCCTTGTTCTTGCTCTCCCCAGGATGTGTCCTTCCTCTCCTGTTTGTCAGACTCCTACTCACGCTTTGAAACTCAGCCCAAATGTTCCCTCCTTCCCATTTGCATGCCTCAACTTCCTCACCTCATCGTTTTTTTTTTGAGATGTTGTTGCCCAGGCTGGAGTACAAAGGCGCAATCTCGGCTCACTGCAACCTCCGCCTCCTGGGTTCAAGCAATTCTCCTGCCTCAGCCTCCCAAGTAGCTGGGATTACAGGCATGTGCCACCACACCTGGCTAATTTTGTATTTTTAGTAGAGATGGGGTTTCACCATGTTGGTCAGGCTGATCTCAAGCTCCTGACATCAGATGATCCACCTACCTTGGCCTCCCAAAGTGCTGGGATTACAGGTGTGAGCCACCGTGCCTGGCCCACCCCATCCTTAAGTGTTCAGGACACTCGGCCTGTACCTTTGTTCTGGTGCTTATTTTTGTTTCTGCATGGAGGGCAGACTCACCTGTCTCCCCAGTTAGGCTCTGGCCATGGCGGGAAGAGGTCTGATTATTCATCACCTGATTATTCATTGTGAGGTCTAGTATAGTGAGGTTCTCAGGATATGTCAGCAGGGACTGAGGCTGAGAGACACTGATCACAGCTCCATCAGAGATGACCTCCTCTGTCCTGGTAAGAGGCCAGACTGGAGTGACACTTCAGTAGAGAGATGCCAGGGCTTTCTTCCCGTAAAATCAATCATGTCTGGTCTCAACTTTTGCAAACTCAGTCAGAAAGTTTATGCTTTGATGAGAACTGGAGCACCAAACTCTGTGACGCGCATATGTTGTGGGCAGTGGCAGGTGGTGTTATCATTTGTGACTGTTCCCTTCCCTGCACCTCAAGTTTGGGCTTTGCCAAGAGACTTGCTTTGAGCAGTGGGCTGTTGAGGGGGATGTAGCAGGAGCAGAGGCTTGCCATGCACTTCTTAGTGGGGCTTGCCTTCTTGCCCACCTCTTTTTCACCATGAGAAGAACAGCCCTGGGCTGGCCCGCCAGGCCACAGGGCTGAGCCTCACCTGCAGTTTGGAGCCAAGCCCAGGGAGTCCAGTCTAAATCATCAGGATGCAAGAAATACATATTATTTTCTGCAGCTGAGGTTTTCGCAGCTGTTTGTTATGCAGCCAAAGCTGACTCATGTACAGGGTCTAGACTGGCCTATAGAATTAGAAAATCCTTTTTGTCGTTTTCTTGTTTGCTCCTCCTGGCTTTAGCCACAGCCCTCTGATTTGCATATGGCCCAGGAGTCTCCTGGGAAGAAATTTAAACCCAAGTCCAGGGCTCTAAACATGTGCAGATGTGTCAGATGGGGTGGAGAGGTATGGGCCATGGAAGACAAGTGTAGGGAGGAGGAAAAAATCCCTCAAAAAAAAAAAAAACTCACCATAATTAGGAGAAGAGTTGGGCATCATGGGAAAACTCAGGAACACTCTTGAGGAGACGGAACAATGTCTTTGATAATGACTGCAGGCTGTTAGTACATCTTATTCTTCTCCACTCTTGCTTTATGTTCTCTTCCCTGTGTGGGGGTGACATCTGGGACATTTTGCTTTCTTGGGGAATAACCCAGCTACCTGACCAAGACTGACAAAACCCCTGCTTCTGTGGGAGGAAGACTCCCAGGGACCATCAGGTCAAGGACAGGCCGGTGACAATGTTGGGTGGGGACTTGGGAGGCAAGTTGCATTGATGAGGGCAACCTGCCTGCCAGTTGTCTTTTAGGGACTCAGAGGACCACAGAAGAAGGGAGAGTCAAAGTTACTTGGCTGTGTGAGCTTTTGATGCAAACTTTCCTGGGCAGGCTGTCAGCACAACTGTACGTCTGTTCAGGCCACAACACTTTCATTCACAGTAGAGATGGGATCTCCCTATCTTGCCCAGCTGGTCTCAAACTCCTGGCCTCAAGTGACCCTCCCACTTCAGCCTCCCAAAGTGCTGGATTACAGACATGAGCCACTGCACCTGCCAACACAGCGACCTTCTCCTGTTGGAGTCCTTAATGTTCCACTTACAGATGATGAGGCAGGGGTGGGGTGTGGTGGGGGATTTGGCCACGGTGCCATACCTGGGCATGGTGAGGCTGGACCTGGAGCAGGACTTTCAGATTGTGAGTCCAGTGTGCTCCTTGACTCTCAGACAAGGACGCAGGTTCAGGTGGTTTATTTGGGAGGTGACCCCAGGAACACCATAAAGACGTGAGAGCTGAGACAGGGCGGGAGGAAGGCTATTAAGGGTAAGACATGGAAGGCGTGCGACCTTCCTTTTACTGCTGTAACAAATCACGATGGAGTGACTGAAAACAACCATAGTTTGTTTTCTTACTGTTCTAAAGGCCAGAAGCCCAAATTCAAGGTGTCTGCAGGCCCTTTTCCTCCTGGAAGCTCTAGGGGGATCCGTCCTGCCTCTTCCTGCTTCTGGAAACTCCCAGCATTCCTTGGTTTGCGAATGCCTCGCTCCAATCTCTGCCCCTGTCATCACGCGACCGTCTTCCCCATGCATGGGTGTACCTGTGTCTTCACAGGACGTTCTCTCTGTGTGTCTGGGTCTAAATTTTCATCTTCATCTTCTTCTTTTTTTTGAGACACAGTCTTACTCTGTCACCCAGGCTGGAGTGCAGTAGTGCAATCTCGGCTGATCTCCCAGGATCACCTCTACCTCCCAGGATCAAGCGATTCTCCTGCCTCAGCCTCCTGAGTAGCTGGGATTACAGGCATGTGCCACCACGCCTGGCTAATTTTTATATTTTTAGTAGAGACAGGGTTTCACCATGTTGGTCAGGCTGGTCTCGAACTCCTGGCCTCAAGTGATCTGCCTGCCTCGGCCTCCCAAAGTGCTGGGATTACAGGCGTGAGCCACGGTGCCCGGTCAAGTTCCTTCTTCTAATAAGGACTCCAGTCACTGGGCTAGGGCCCTTCCTACTCCAGTGTATCCTCATCTTAACTAATTACATCTGCAATGACGCTATTTCCAAATAAAGTCATGTTTGCAGTTACCAATGGTTAGGATTTGCGCATATCTTTTGGGGAACATAATTCAACTCACAAGAGAAGGTTGTAGCTGCAGGCACTTGGGGCTCAGTCTTGGTGGCACCCCTCCCTCCGAGAGGCTGTGTGGAATGTGCTTGAGAATTGCCCCCGTGAGGGGTGAGGAGCTAAGGCATTGACATGCCCCCTCCTGCCTGGCGGTGTCTCGGAGCCCTGGGGTTCTCCTCCCAATGTGGCATTCACGGGCATCACATCACTGTCTGTCCATCAGCCACGGTGGGAGTACTGACACCACAGACATCAGTGGATGTTACAAATCAGGCTTCTTTTTCCCGGTGAATCAGCCTCCTGTACCACTCCGGCCCCTCCCTGGTGCAGGAGCAGTGCAGTGAGCTGATGCATGCGGAGAAAGATTGGTCTGGCCTGCCCTGTGAACGGGCTGTGTGTGGTCCTGGCCCGAGGACACCCCAGCAGGCTCGTGTGGGGACTGCCTGCAGGTAACCTCTAGACTTGGATGAGCACCAAGAGTGTTGGCCACAGGGGACCAGGCAGGTGGACGCCTGGGGGCAGCTGCTGGCTTCCCAGCGGGGCACTGAGGCCTGGTTTGCCCACAGAAGTGAGCAGCTGGCTGTGGCCCGGCAGAGTCCCAAGCCGTGCTGACAGGTATGGCCAAAGGGCAAAGGGTGTTATTATAAAAGAGAATTTACGGCAGCGGCAGCTTGGGCTGGCTGAGCCTGCGGGCAGCAGGAGGATGGAGTGGGGCTGGCAGGATGCTGGCAGGATGAAGGATCTGCATTTCATTGAGACAGTGGGTTGGAGTCCACACGGCTGAGATTAAATAGCCCGTCCCCGGAATGCAGAGAGCCAGAAATAAATCAGCCTTTACTGCAAGTGGGGTGGCAGGGAGTTAATTAGGAAAGAGAAAAAAAAATACATTTCAACTCACAAAGAAGCCCAGTGAGCCAGCAGAGAATAGTCCGGCACCTCCAGGGGTCACTCTCGGGGAGGGGCTGGCATCCCTGGTCCCAACAAAGGGCACACAGGACTGGGAAGGATGTCACCTTGGAAGTGTCAGGGCCCTGTGCAAGAGGGTGAGAATGCTGGCTGCCCCGTGGAGCTGTGCCTGGGCTACGCCCCGGCTGGTCTTGGTCTGGGCCCTGCTAGTGGGGTGAGCTGGGTCTTCAACTTCCAGGCTGGGGACCAGGTCCTGGAATTGCATCCTGGTGCAGGAGCAGGCATCGCAGGTCACATTCAATGAGTGCTCAGAAATACTCATGGAGGACTGGGCGCGGTGGCTCAGCCTGTAATCCCAGCACTATGGGAAGCTGAGGCAAGTGGATCACTTGAAGTCAGGAGTTCCAGACCAGCCTGGCCAACATGGTGAAACCCCATCTCTACTAAAACCAGAAAAATTAGCTGGGTGTGGTGGTGGGCACCTGTAATCCCAGCTACTTGGGAGGCTGAGGGGGGAGGATCGCTTGAGTCCAGGAGGCAGAGGTTGCAGTGAACCAAGTCATACCACTGCACTCCAGCATGGGAGACAGAGTGAGACTCCATCTCAATAATAATAAGAAAAAAAAGAAATACTCACGGAGGGAGCCCTTCACCCTAAGCCCCCCAGGCTCACCTCTTGTCACGCCCCACCCAGCCAGTTGACCCCCAGCACCTTCCTTTTTCATCTCCTCTCTACCTCTTGCGTTTGCTTGCGAGGGGACCTCTGTGTGAACATCCGCCTCACTTTCTCCCGGCCATCGTTCAAAGTCCAGTTCTATTTATTTTC
This sequence comes from Hylobates moloch, assembly GCF_009828535.3. Taxonomy (NCBI): domain Eukaryota; kingdom Metazoa; phylum Chordata; class Mammalia; order Primates; family Hylobatidae; genus Hylobates; species Hylobates moloch. Next base: position 93,559,719 of record NW_026652276.1, read on the forward strand.
TTTCCTTCTTATTTTCTTACGAGACAGGGTCTTGCTCTGTTGCCCAGGCTGGAGTGCAGTGGTGCGATCATAGCTCACTGTAGCCTGGAATTCCTGAGCTCAAGTGATCCTCCCACCTCAGCCTCTTGAGTAGCTGGGACTACAGGCACGTGCCACCATGCCCGCCCGGATAATCTATCTATGTATCTCTTTCTTTCTTTCTTTCTTTCTTTCTTTCTTTCTTTCTTTCTTTCTTCTTTCTTTTTCTTTCTTTCTTCTTTCTTTTCTTTCTTTCTTTCTTCTTTCTTTTTCTTTCTTTCTTTCTTTCTTTTCTTTCTTCCTTCTTTCTTTCTTCTTTCTTTCTTTCTTTCTCTCTCTCTCTCTTTCTTTTTTCTTTTCTTTTCTTTTCTTTTTTTTTTGAGACAGAGTTTTGCTCTGTTGCCCAGGCTGGAGTGCAGTGGCACGATCTCCACTCACTGCAACCTCTGCCTCCCAGGTTCAAGCGATTATCCTGCCTCAGCCTCCCAAGTAGCTGGGATTACAGGTGCATGCTACCACACCTGGCTAATTTTTTTGTATTTTTAGTAGAGACAGGACTTCACCATGTTGGCCAGACTGGTCTCGAACTCCTGACCTCAAGTGATCTACCCGCCTCGGCTTCCCAAAGTGCTAGGATTACAGGCGTGAACCACCATGCCCAGCCCCGGCTAATGTTTTTGTATTTTTGTAGAGATGGGGTTTCACCATGTTGCCCAGGCTTGTCTCAAACTCCTGGCCTCAGGCGATCCTCCCGCCTCGGCCTCCCAAAGTGCTGGGATTACAGATGTGAACACCTGCACCTGAACTCTATTTCCAACTCTTAATTAATTCATGCATTCATTCCACATCACTTACTGAACTCCTACTCTCTGCTGGGCCCTGCTGGAGGACCTATGCACAACAAGACCAGACTCTGCTCTTCATGAATTTACAGCTTAGTGCTGTCCAGGGTACGGGTACAGATGTGTGCACAAGTGGTCCTAGGATGAGCGGGGGAGGTTGTTCATGGAGGAAGAACGGGGTTTTGGGCACCAGAAGATGGTGATCTAGCCTTTTTTTGTGGTGGAGGTGGGTGCAGTAAAAAGTGCTCTGAAGTCAAAGTTGCTTAGAACATCAAGGCTTCATACCTTGGTCACACAGCGTGGCTGTGGGTCCCTGCAATGCCCTGGGGGCAGCTGTCCTTTTTTTGTTGTTGTTGTTGTTGAGACGGAGTCTCACTCTTGTCGCCTAGGCTGAAGTGCAATGGCGCAATCTCGGTTCACTGCAACCTCTACCTCCCGGGTTCAAGCTTCTCCTGCCTCAGCCTCCTGAGTAGCTGGGATTACAGGCACCCATTCCCACGCCTGGCTAATTTTTGTACTTTTAGTAGAGATGGGGTTTCACCATGTTGGCCAGGCTGGTCTCGAACTCCTGACCTCAGGTAATCTGTTTGCCTCGGCCTCCCGAAGTGCTGGGATTAAAAGCGTGAGTCACCGCACCTGGCCTGTCCTTTGGTTTTTAGTGCCTCCTCTTGATGTGGACCGGTCTGTGAAAGGGGAGCCAGCACTGGAGGGTCCCTCATGGCCAATTTCACCTTGATCTGGGAAGCAACACAGGCTGCAACTGGCCTCTTCAAGGGGGCAGGAAGTGTAAGCTGCCTGTGTTTCCGGGAGACGGGCCCCCAGTTAGGTGTGCACGGGCAAACGCTACCATGGCTGAATTTGAAAGGAGTAGGAACTGGCCTGACATGGGAGAGGGGTGGCCCAGCAGAGGCAGGGAAGGAGGGTAGCAGAGTGCTCATTGTGGCTGGAGTGTGTGTGTGTGTGTGCACGCACGCACGTGTGCATCTGTGTGACTTCAGTGTGTTTGCACATGTACATGTGTGTCTGTGTGCATGCCGGCGTGAAGCACAGGTGTGTAGTTCATGGATAGGTGTGTCATGGGAGTGTGCATGTATCTGTGCATGACTTGCGTGCATTTGCACGTGCATGCGTGTGTGAATGTGCGTGTGCATGTGCGTGTGCATATGTGACCATGTGCACGTGTGCATGCCCATGTGCAGCACATATGTGTATATGCACATGTGTGTGAGTGTGCATGTGTGTATCTGTGCATAACTCGAGTGCATTTGCATGTGCATATGTGTGTATGTGTGTGTATGTGGGCATATGTGGTACGTGCATGCGTGCATGCCTGTGTGCAGCACATATGTGTATATGCACATGTGTGTAAATGTGCATGTGTGTATCTCTGCATAACTCGAGTGCATTTGCATGTGCATATGTGTGTGTGTGTATGTGGACATATGTGGTATGTGCATGCGTGCATGCCTGTGTGCAGCACATATGTGTATATGAACATGGGCGTGTGAGTGTACATGTGTGTATCTGTGCATGACTCGAGTGCATTTGCATGTGCACGTGCGTGTGTGTGAATGTGTGTGTGCATGTGGACATATGTGACCATGTGCATGTATGCATGCCTGTGCACAGCACACAAGTCTATTGTACATGTCTGTGTGCCTGTGAGTGTGCATGTGTGTATCTGTGCATTACTTGAGTGCATTTGCATGTGCATATGTATGTGTGTGTGCATATGGGCGTATGTGGTGTGTGCATGTGTTCATGCCTGTGTGCGGCACATATGTGTATACGAACGTGTGTGTGAGTGTGCATGTGTGTATCTGTGTATGACGAGTGCATTTGCACGTGCACGTGCATGTGTGTGAATGTGTGTGTGCATGTGGACATATATGACCATGTGCATGTGTGCATGCCTGTGTGCAGCACACAAGTCTACTTGTGCATGTCTATGTGTGCCTATGAGTGTGCATGTATCTGTGCATGACAAGTGCATTTGCACAAGTGCATGTTTGCACGCATGTGCGTGTGCATATGTGTGTCTCTGTGTGAATGTGTGCATACATGTGGGCATATGCATGTGTGCAGCACACGTGTGTATTTGTACATGTATATGTGAGTGTGAACATGTGTGCGTGTGTGTGCATGCATGCATTTGTGTGTGTGTGTGTGTAGGGATAAGGTGGTAAAGCTAGCACTGGAAGTAGAGACCAGACTGCGCAGAGTGTTGGAAACCGGGCTACAGAGGGCCGATTCTGCCAGAAGGCAGCAGGGAGCCCTGGACATTTCCTGCCCATATTTGCGTATAGAAAGACCTCTCTGGGAACAAAGAGGAGAGTGGGTTGGAGGGAGCCAGAGTGGACAGGAGGGGACCCTGGCTGTATCCAGTGGGAGGTGATGGTGGCCTGGACTTGGGGGCAGGGCGATGATGGAGAGAAAGGCGCTGTGAGATGCATCCAGGCAGGAGGCTGGCCAGGGTCCTCCCTCAAGTGGCCCCCGCCCCTCAGTTTCTCCAGTTGGGCCTCTGCCCAGGCTGGCATAAGCCTGCCCTGGGTTCCCCTCGGACTCTCCCACACACGTTGATCTTGCTTCTCTTCCGAGCCCATGAGGCAGGGATGGTGTCTGAAAATTGCTTGTAGCCCTCGGGGATACAAATGAGGCTCGAATCGATACCAGCACGCAAAAAAGAAAAATGCTAAATGGGAGGGAACCGTCTTCTATTGATCCTTCCGGGGGGGTGGGGGTGCAGATGCTTGGTTCAGCCCCATTTCACAGAGTCTGCGGGCAGCAATGGAGGCCCAGCCCCACCAGCCGGAGCCAGAAACAGCTCAGGATCCAAAGCGTCTCTGAAAGAGGGTGGGAGGTGCTGCCTTGGGGCTGCGCTTGGGACAAGTCCCAGCTTCTCCTGGCCTTGCCCTCCTCTCCACCCCGAAGCCCCTCCCACAAGGCTGCCAAGGAGGTCAGAGATTGGGGAGTCTGGGCTGGCGGCCCCAGCCCGTGTGGGAGGTCAGATCCTGCATGAAGCCGGGAGTGGCGGGCAGACAGTCCACCCTCTTACCCTCAGACCAGAGGTAAACATCTGATGCCCAGATGGAGGTGCAGAAACTTCTAGATGCAGCCAGCTGCTCTGCAGTGGGGAGAAATATCGGTCTTGAAAAAAATCCTTATGGTTCCCAGAGGTAACAGCGTGGACTCCACATTTGCAGGCGTTTCTGTGCACACGCAGCCTGCGCAGTTACCATCTGAGCTTCCCACATGGACCGCCCATACTGTTACCCTCAGCTGCCTCCTCGAGCCAGTGCCTCCTGGACATGTCGGGATCCATGGGGGCTGCTTTGCTGTTTTTCACGAGCCCAGAATTCCCTGGGTCCCATATCCAGCTGCTCTGTGGCCTATTGGTGGTCATTTGTCCTTTTTTTCTTTTCTTTTTCTTTTTTTTGAGACGGAGTTTTACTCTGTTGCTCAGGCTGGAGCGCAGTGGCGCGATCTTGGCTCATGGCAACCTCCATCTCTCAGATTCAAGCGATTCTCCTGCCTCAAGCCTCCCAAATACGTAGCTGAGGCTCGCCACCATGCCTGACTAATTTTTGTATTTTGAGTAGGGACGGGGTTTCCCCATATTGGCCAGGCTGGTCTCAAACTCCTAACCTCAGGTGATCTGCACATCTCGGCCTCCCAAAGTGTTGGGATTACAGGCATGAGCCACCAGGCCCTTTTTTTTTTCTGATGTTGGGCTATTTCAAGCCACGCTGCAGGGGGTACCCATGGGCACCATCGGCATGTCCTGTGGGGAGTATTTCTAGGTTCGGAGTGTTAGAGTCACTCACTGGGTCCTGAGATGACCACTCTGTGCCTCAGTTTGTTGATCTGTGAGATGGATTCTAGCCCTTCCTCCTTTACAGGATTAAAGGAGGGAGAGTGTTTGCGAGATGTGGGATGAGTTCTCTGATTTCCATGTCCCTCCTGGGTGTGGGTGGCTCAGGGCATGGGCCTAGAACCTGGCCTCCGCACCCCAGCCTGGCCAACCAGAGGACAATGCCCGGCTCAGGAGAACAACAGGCCCTTCCCCAGCTGTCAAGGCGTGAGGATTAGATGCAGAATAATGCAGTCCCCGATCAAACCTGCAGCTGTAACTCAGGCCCCAGACGCTGCCAGTGCCATAAATTTGGGCGGAAAGTGCAGCTCTAGCAGTTTGCGAACAAGAGCGGGGGAGGCCGAGTGAATTACAGCCCGAGAGGAAGCGGAGGCCCCCTGGCTGGCATTGTTAGCCCCAGCCAGGGATTGATTGCTCACTGCCTTTAATGAAATTGAATTTTAATTCATATCTCAGCCCAAGGTGGGGGGCAAGGGTGTGCCCGGGCAGAGGTGGGCTCAGCCCCAGGATGGGGGCTCCTTCTGCAAGAGAGGCTTGCGGCCAAGTCCTACAGGAGAAAAAGATGGGCACCCAGGGGAGCTTCTCCACCCCAAAGTTTTGAGGTCCTGCCAGTGTGGGCTCTGGGCAGGGTGCAGCCCCCATTTGGCCATTTCTGCCTTGCTCAGGTGCAAGCCCCTGGGGGGGGCTCAGTGAAGGGGAGTCCCCCTCTCTTCCTTGTGAGAACTGGGAGCTCTGCCAGGTTGCAGGGGGAAGCCTGGGGAGAGGGGGAGCATAATGATTTGTGGGGTTCGTTGGGAGCCCTCAGCTCCTTCACCTCTCTGAGGTTCCCAGATGACACATGATAACCTGCTGCACCCGATTTCCATATATAGCATGGGGCTTTTGAGGGCTTGCCAAATGCCAGGTGAGGCTCCACGGGCACCTGTGTGGCCTTTGCCTCCTGTCTGTGTGCACCTGCTCTGGGTGGTCGAGGAGGGGCCACACCTCGGGGGCAGGCTGGCCTGGCTGCCAATCCTAGCTGCACATTTCCTGGCCTTGGAAAGCCACTTCCCGCCTCTGAGCCTCAGTTTCTGCATCTGCAAACTGGAGATGAGGAGCACACCTCCACCCAGAGCATCTGAAGAGAGACAGGAAGTTTGCAGGAGCTGCGGTTCTGCAGCGGCGCTTTTCCAGACCCTGTTCTGAGCTCATGGTGGGTGCAATGTCCTGGGGGCCAGCTGGGGGTGAGGGGTGACGGCCATCAGGACGCCACCCCTGTGGCCACGGCAGAACAGTGGTCTCCTTACGGCCCAGTGAGGAGGGGCCTCACAGAGGGTCTGGGAGGCATGAGGGCATCCTGGGAGCAGGGTTCCCGTGCAAGGGTTGTGCCTGCCTGTACAGGGGCTGGGAGGGCCAGGGTCTCCCTTGTGGCTGAATGGAGGGGCTCAGGAGGCAGGCAATTGGGGGCTGCAGGCCTCCCCCGACTTGCCTGGGAGGCTGGGAACAACATCTAGTCTTGTTCTCTGCCTTCCTCACTGTGGTGGCCCCAGCTGGGCCCCTGGACGTGCATCTGGACCCTGTAGTGGCTTCCTCTGTGACCCTGGACGCCTGGTCTCATCTGCAGGCCGCAGGTCCCTTGTTAGTAAAGTGGGGGTTGTCCTGGCTCCTGAGGGCCTGTGGATGCCTCGCCACCCCGTGCTCTCCCAATTGTGCCACCCACATGCACCCACGAGCCCCGGAATCCACATGTGGGGCCACGGCTCTCAGGGCCTCCGGGCCAGTCCTACTCCCAGCCCTGCTAGTGTGTACCGTGGCAGGGCCTTGGCAGGGGTGGAAGGCAGCTGCCTCCCTCAGTGACTTAGGACAGGTTGATCACGCTGTGGCTGATGAGCAAGGCATAAATCCATCAGCTGCTGGTGGAAATTGTTTTCTGCTGGCGGATCTGTCAAGTGAAGCCATCGGTTTAGACGCAGGGTGTGTGTGTGTAGGAGACTGGGGGAAAGAGAGATTCCCACACTGACAGTGCTGGGCGCGCCTTTAGGACCCAGAAGACATCTTTAGGTCCTACCTTTCAATTTTCAGGTGGAGAGACTACTCAGGCCCAGAAAGACACAGGCACTTGGTTGAGGTCACACAGCAAGGGAGTCGGGGAGTTGGAAGGAGGAGGATGTGGAAGATGCAGGCTGCTCCTGGGTCCTCAGAAAGGAGGCTGGGTGTCAAATTCTACCCTTATGATTTTTAGTGAGCAGGCGGTGCCTTTGTGCATAGAAAAAGATGCCCCATCCTCTGGGTGGCCTGGCCTAGCACCAGGGCGTGTGGCCAGTTAGCAGGCACAGGCCAGGCTCAGCCCACTTGGACCCCTAACTGCATGTAAAGGGTTCCAACTGGCACCAATGTGCCATTCCTGACCCCGCCTTAAACAAAGGGATTATAAAAGGAAATTTTATAGCCACAATTTATGGGCAGCCAGCACTGCTTGCCAAACATAGATAACACAAAAATAAATATGTCTCCAATACATTTTATACTCCTTTTTTTTCCCCAGAGACAGGGTCTGTCCCCATGGTCCAGGCTGGAGTGTACTGGTGCAATTATAACTCACAGCAGCCTCCAACTCCTGGGCTCAAGTGATCCTCCCACATCAGCCTCCTGAGTAGCTGAGACTACAGGCATGCACCACCATGCCCCACTGATCTTTTTGTATTTTTGTAGAGATGCGGTTTCACAGGCTGGTCTGGAACTCCTGGGCTCAAGTGATCCTCCCACCTCGGCCTCCCAAAGTGCTGGGATTATGGGTGTGATTCACTGCGCCCAGCCCCATCTTATAATATTTATGACATAAATATGTATATATGATATATATGCATATATGGATATACATACTTTTTTTTTTTTTCCTGAGATGGAGTCTCGCTTTGTCACCCAGGCTAGAGTGCAGTGGCGCGATGTCCGCTCACTGCAAGCTCCGCTCCCTGGGTTCACGCCATTCTCCTGCGTCAGCCTCTCGAATAGCTGGGACTACAGGCGCCCGCCACCACGCCCGGCTAATTTTTTTGTATTTTTAGTAGAGATGGGGTTTCACCGTGTTCACCAGGATGGTCTCGATTTCCTGACCTAGTGATCCGCCCGCCTTGGCCTCCCAAAGTGCTGGGATTACAGGCGTGAGCCACTGCACCTGGCCAGATATACATACTTTATATTTGTATAATATTATCATAAAAGGTTTGTAATCCCAGCACTTTGGGAGGTCAAGGCAGGAGGATCGCTTGAGCCCAGGAGTTCATGACCAGCCTGGGCAACACAGTGAGACCCTGTCTCAAAAAAAAAAAAGTGCGAACCTGAAGTGCAAGCAAACCTGCTCATGAGGATTAATTGATCAAGTTGCTCTCCTGAGGTTTGGGGAAGGAATGGAGGATAGCTGAGTTTTGATGGGGACTGTGGCTGGGGGTCAGGGCTGGGCAGGTGCCATGAGGTGGGGTGCTATAGCAGGTGGCAGGGGATGGGATGGAACAAGCTCTGGCTGAGCACCAGGCACTGGGCTCAATGCCCTGCAAGTAGCTTCCCTGCAGTCCTGAAAGGGGGCTTGATATCCTCACTTTATTTTACCTTTGTATCTTTTTTTTGGAGACAGAGTCTCACTCTGTCACCCAGGCTGGAGTGCAGTGGCTCAATCTCTGCTCACTGCAACCTCCAGCTTCCGGGCTGGAGTGATTCTCCTGCCTCAGCCTCCTGAGTAGCTGGGATTACAGGTGCCTAGCACCATGCCTGACTAATTTTTGTATTTTTAGTAGAGATGGGGTCTCACCATGTTGCCCAGGCTGGTCTGGAACTCCTGACCTCAGGTGATCCACCTGCCTTGGCCTCCTAAAGTGCTGGGATTACAGGCGTGAGCCACTGTGCCTGGCTGTATCTTCTTCTTTTAAAATAATTCAAACATACAGAACACTGCAGAGTAGCAGAATGAACCTGCCAGGTACCTGCCTTCTAGCCCTATCCGGTCCCAATATGCACGTATTTTCTTGGTGTCTTATGAAGAAACAGACCATGACAGATGTTACTGAAGCCCCACTCCCCACTCGCTCCGACCCAGCCCTTTTCCCTTCTCTTTCTCCTGAAGAAGAGCCACATTCTCAGTTGATTATCCATTTTTCCATTGCAGGAATTTATACTGTTATTGCATATGTACATAACCATAAATAATATATGCAGTATTGTTTTTCAATTTCATAGATCTGTGCCCATTTTATTGTTGGAAACCCTGTGGCCCAGGGGACTGAACCACTTGCTCACGTGCATACGGTTGTGAGTGGTGGAGCTGGGCTCAGACCCTGGGATCCTCCCTCCGAAGTCCCTCTCCGTGGGGGAATTCAGTGACCGTGGGTGGGGGTGCCCTGGAGATAATTTCTTCTCCACAAAGGCTGCCCTGGGTCAGGGATAAAGACACTTGGATTTATTGGAATGGCTTTTAGGGCCTGGGGACCTGCTGGGTGGTGCCAGGTCTCAGGGGGCCCGGGTCACGTGGGGTGGGAGGGAAGAATGTGCAGGGGGCCTGCCCCTTGACTCCATGTTCTTTTGCAGAAAGGAACTCAATACCTTCCTGCTCCAGCAGCCTGGGGCACGAAGCTGTGGCCTGTGAGGTGACTGGAGCTGGGAGGCACCTTCTCTGCAGAGCAGGGAATGGCTTAATCCTGGGAGACTTATGTCACCAAGGATGGCAGAACTCTGGGTTGAGGGGAAGGGGGTCCTGGTCACCCCTCATTGTTGCTCTGGCTGAAAGGTGGGGTAGTGGGCCTGAGAGGGCGGGTCTGCCAGGGGACTGGGTTTGCCCAACTGGCTTTGGGCCTGTCTGGGGGGATGTGAAGAGGGTGGGGGTGCAGCTGGGGGATATCTGGCAGTCACAGCCTGCAGGGAACAAGGCCACCAGGGGGGCCAGGGTGGAGAGGACAGTCAGGGGTGGAGCCTCCGCTCATGTGTGTGGGACCACAGTGAGGGTCCAGCACCCACGTGTGCCCCACCACGGACCTGACACCCCCCACCCCACCGTGCACAGATGTGTGTACACACTCGTGTGTACACCTCTCCACATATATACACACACGCACACAGAGCCAAACGCACACATGCACACACAGAGCACAGTGGAGTCCTTTCCACAGCTAGGGGGTGCTAGAAGTCTTCCCAGCAGAAATCCATTGGCTGAAACCGATGGACACACACTCACACAGAGAAAAAAAAAGGAAGAAAGAAAAAGAAAAGAAAATCCCTGGAAAAATATAGCCGTTGATGGTAATTCAAGTCGACGACACCCGTAAATCCTGGAGGCTGATAACAATAATAGAATATGAATGGAACGGTGCCAGATTAACCGAGATATTTAATGCTTTGCCACCCAGAGCATTAAGCCGCACTGAGATTTTTCCCGACATTCGGACCCCGAGCTGGTCCCTGCTGTAGGTTTGTGGGTGTTGTGTTCACCTCCATCCCAACTCCCTCTTCTTTTTTTTTTTTTTTTTTTTTTTAATTGAGACGGAGTCTCACTCCGTCGCCCAGGCTGGAGTGCAGTGTCACCATCTCGCTCACCGAAACCTCCACATCCTGGGTTCAAGTGATTCTCGAGGTGTCTCAGCCTCCGGAGTAGCTGGGACTGCACGCACGCACCACCACGCCCCACTAATTACAGGCATGTACCCCTGGGCGCAGCTGATTTTTGTATTTTTAGTAGAGACTGGGTTTCACCATGTTGGCCAGGCTGGTCTCAAACTCCTGACCGCAAGTGATCTGCCCACCTCGGCCTCACAAGGCCGAGGGATTACAGGTGTGAGCCACTGCCCCCAGCCTCCAACCCCCTCTTCCAACTTCTCTGTGCACCACACTAGGAGCTGCATAGGGGTGGGGGGTGAGAAATCACATTTCTGACGGCGATGCCCCTGGGTCTTAGCTAGCTGTTCTGTTCTCCAGCGGTGACCCGAATTGCAGCAGGGAATTGGGCCTGCCAAGGTCTCTTTCTGCTGGGCCAGGAGCCCCACTGGGATCCCAGCCATGGCTGGGCTGCTGCCACCTCCCCTGCTTGGGGTCTGCTGCTCAGCCCCAGGAGGGACAACCGCAGCAAAGGGACCCCACCCTGTACCCCCAACCCTTGTGCATGGGGAGCCAGGACCAGCAGCAGCTGCCTTCAGATGGCTCCTGTTTGCAGTGTAGCTTCCCTCATTCTCATTCATGGCCAATGGTAAATGTGCGTGTCTGTGTAGTTGGTAATTTTATGCTGTCAGGGTCTCCAAGGACAGGGAAAGATGGGCTTTTTAATTTTAACTTTTGAAAATTAATTTAGGCCAGGTGCAGTGGCTCATGCCTGTAATCATTGCACTTTGGGAGGCTGAGGCAGGCGGATCACCTGGGTTCAGGAGTTCCAGACCAGCCTGGCTAACATGGTGAAATCCCATCTCTACTAAAAATACAAAAAATTAGCTGGGTGTGGTGATGCACACCTATAATCCCAGCTACTTGGGAGGCTGAGGCAGAAGAATCGCTTAAACCTGCAAGGTGGAGGTTACAGTGAGCTGAGATTACACCATTGTACTCCAGCCTGAGCGACAGAGTCATCTGAAAAAAAAAATTTTAGATTCAGGGGACACACGTCCAGGTTTGTGTGTGACTTGGGTATATTGTGTAGTGCTGAGGTTTGGGCTCCTACTGAACCCATCACCCAAATAGTGAACCCAATAGGTAGTTTTTCAACCCTTCCCCAACTCCCTTCCTCCCACCTTTGGAATCACAGTGTCTATTTTTTCCATTTTTGTTTTTGTTTTTTTTTTTTTTTTTTGAGATAGAGTCTAGCTCTGTCGCCCAGGCTGGAGTGCAGTGGCGCCATCTCGGCTCACTGCAACTTCTGCCTCCCGGGTTCACGCCATTCTCCTGCCTCAGCCTCCCAAGAAGCTGGGACTACAGGTGCCCGCCACCATGCCTGGCTAATTTTTTGTATTTTTAGTAGAGACAGGGTTTCACCGTGTTAGCCAGGATGGTCTCGATCTCCCGACCTCGTGATCCACCTGCCTCGGCCTCCCAAAGTGCTGAGATTACAGTATTGTTTCCATCTTTATGTCTCTGTGTACCCACTGTTTAGCTCCCACTTATAAGTGAGAACACGAAGTATTTGCTTTTTTGTTTTTGCATTAATTCACTTAGGATAATGCCCTCCAGCTGCATCCATGTTGCTGCAAAGGACACGATATCATTTGTTTTGATGGCTGCGTAGTATTCCATGATGTATATGCACCACATTTTCTTTATCCAATCAACTATTGATGGACGCTCAGGTTGACTCTATGTCTTAGCTATTGTGAATAGTGCTGCAATAAACATACCATTGCAGGTGTTTTTTTGATTGAATGATTTCTTTTCCCTTGGGTAGACACTCAGTAGTGGGACTGCTATATTGAATTGTAGATCTATTTTTATTATTTTTTGTGTATTTTTAGTAGAGACAGGGTTTTGCCATGTTGACCAGGCTCATCTCGAACTCCTGACCTCAGGTGAACCACTGGCCTCGGCCTCCCAAAGTGCTGGGATTACAGGCGTGAGCCACCGCACCTGGCCCATCTATTTTTAGTTCCTTGAGAAATCCCCAAACTGTTTTCCACAGGGGCTGAATTAATTTACATTGCCCCGGCAGTGTGTAAGTGTTCCTTTTTCTCTGCAGCCTTGCCCGCATCTGTATTTTGACTTTTAGTAACAGCCATTCTGACTGGTGTGAGATGCTCTCTCATTGCAGTTTTGATTCGCATTTTTCTGATGATTTGTGACGTTGAGCGTTTTCTCGTATGTTTGTTGGCTGCTTGTATGTTTTCTTTGGAGAAGTGTCTGTTCATTTCCTTTGCTCACTTTTTTTTTTTTTTTTTTTTTTTTTTTTTTTTTTTTTTTCAAGAGAGTCTTGCTCTGTCGCCCAGGCTGGAGTGCAGTGGTGCGCTCTTGGCTCACTGCAACCTCCTCCTCCTGGGTTCAAGTGATTCTCCTGCCTCAGCTTCCCAAGTAGCTGGGATTACAGGTGCCCACCACCACGCCTGGCTAATTTTTAGTAGAGATAGGGTTTCGCCGTGTTTGCCAGGCTGGTGTTGAACTCCTGGTCTGAAGCAATCCACCCACCTCGGCCTCCCAAAGTGCTGGGATTACAGGTGTGAGCCACCGCACCTGGCCTTGTTTTTTTTCTTGTTAAGTTCCTTATAGATCCTGGATGTTAGTCCTTTGTTGGATGCATAGCTTGCAAATACTTTCTCCAGATGGGCTTGTTTTGGAGGTGACTTCTGGGCCAGACCTCCCAGGTTCCAGTTTTGTTTGAGGGTCTGTGTTCCTCACTGCTTTGAGCTCTGGAGCAGCCTGTATCTGGCATTTTCAAGGTCAGGGCTGCCTGTCAGATAGCTGGAGGGGATGCTGCCATGGAACCCTCAGCTGTCACCAGGCCTTTTGCCCAGAGCATGTCCACAGTGGGCCCTGGCTGCTCAGGGCTTTTCCCCACACCAGACCTTGGTCCTATTGTGCATGGTGGAGGCAGGGCTGGGCTTTCTGGCCTTATTGTCTGCCCATCCAGGACCCTGTCTCTGCAACATTCCTTGATCAAGCACTTCCTACACGCTCCAGGCTCTGTGGATGCAGGAGATTCAGGAGGGGGTTCTGACGGAGAGGGGAGCAGCTAAGCCAACCTTGCCGGCAGACACCAATGATGAGGTGGACGGAGCGGCCGGTGGTGGTCAGCACTGAGACCCAGGAGGAGAAAAACAACGCTTCACGCCTGGACACAGGTTTGCAGTTTTGAGAACACATCCATTCTTTCAACACTTATTAGGCACCAACTGGGTACCAGGCATGTGCATAGCAGTGCCTGGGAAGACAGGGTCCCTGCTCTTTGACATTTAAATTTTGGTAGGAGTTCCCTGCGGCTGCTATAAGGAATCACTGAAAACCAGGTGGCTTAAAACAACAGAAGTGTATTCCCTCACTGTTTCGGAGGCCAGAAGTCTGAGGTCAAGGTGTCTGCAGGACCTCATTCCCTACAAAGGCTCTGTGGAGGGTCCTTCCTGCCTCTTCCAGCCTCTAGTGGCTCCTGGAGTCGCTTGGCTCATGGCTGCCTCACTCCAGCCTCTGCCTCCCTCTTCAGCCTTCTGGCCTTCTCTGTATCCAAATCTCCTCCCTCTTTTTTTTTCTTTTTGAGACAGGGTCTTGCTCTATTGCCCAGGTTGGAGTACAGTGGTGCAATAACAGCTTACTGAAGCCTCCAACTCCTGGGCTTAAATGATCCTCCTGCCTCAGCCTCCCGACTAGCTGGGACCACAGGTGTGCACCACTATGCCCAGCTAATGTTTGTATTTTTTTTGTAGAGACGGGGTCCTGCTATGTTGCCCAGGCTGGTCTTGAACTCCTGACCTCAAGTTATTCTCCTGCTTCGGCCTCCCAAAGTGTTGGGGTTACAGGCGTGAGCCACCATGCCCCGCCTCCCTCCTCTTTATATGGACACTGTCACTGGATTTGGGGGCCCACCCTAATCCCGTATGACATCTTAACCTGATTACATTGGTAAAGACCCTATTTCCGGATAAGGCCACAGTCACAGGCACTGCAGACTTGGGCACATCTTTCAGGGGAACGTAGTCCAGTCAGTCCAAGAAAACCACACAACAGCTAAGAAGGGAGAAAATGCGGAGGCCAAGGAGGGCCTGAGCCCCATACCAGGGGAGGAGGGGAGGGAAGCGGGAGTGGGGCTTGGGGGAGGAGTGGGCAGGGGAGGGGGCAGCAGAGGGAACGCTGCCACAAAGGCCTTGCACAGAAAGAGTTCTGGGGACCAACAGGGGGCCAGTGTGGCTGAATATAGCCAGTAGGAAGAAGAAAGTTCTGGAAGGGGCCAGGCCATGTAAGCAGGGCAGATTGTTCTCATTTAATTCCAGCAGCAGGGGATCATGTGCTATGGCTCTCACCTGTTATCCCAGCACTTTGGGAGGCCCAGGTGGGAGGGTTGCCCTAGCTTAGGAGTTCAAGACCAGCCTGGGCAACATAGTGAGACCTCCTCTCTACTAAAAAATAAAAAAAAAAAAAAGTAATTCCAGGCTGGGCGTGGTGGCTCATGCCTGTAATCCCAGCACTTTGGGAGGCCGAGGTGGGTAGATCACTTGAGGTCAGGAGTTCGAGACCTGCCTGGCCAACATGGTGAAACCCTGTCTCTACTAAAAAAAAAAAATATACAAAAATTAGCCATGCGTGGTGGTGCAAGCCTGTAATCCCAGCTACTCGGGAGGCTGAGGCAGGGGAATCGCTTGAACCTGGGAGGTGGAGGTGCAGTGAGCCGAGATGGCGCCAGTGTGCTCCAACCTGGGTGACAGAGCAAGACTCCATCTCAAAAAAAAAAAAAAATTTTTTTTTAATTCCAGTAGCTTCCAATGGGAAGGTCTCAATCATCAGAGTGACATTCCAATTTGTGTTCTAGAAAGATCCCTCCATCAGGGCGCTCTTCATTCGGATCCATGGATAGAGAATTCAGGGAGTCTGTGAATGTTGAATGGAAAAAAAATGACATCTTTATTTTCCCTACCCCCTAATGGAAAGTGAGCATTTCCTTGCATTATGAATGAATGGAAGGAAACAAAACAAAACAACAAAAAAACAAAACTGCAGAGGCATGGCGCAGCGCCCGGGACACGTTCACCAGTAGAAACACGGGTGTCTTCCCATCCCGCTGCAGCTGCCGCAGGTAGGGTGAAACACCAAGCATGCTTGTCACGACTCCAGGCCCCACCGCCAGAGCTTGTTATTCAATCCTGTGATTTAATGCATTCACGCACACACACACACACAAAAGCACGCAAATTACCGGATTACCCATTTGCTCTTTAAATATTTTGATAAGAAAGTTGGCTTCCTTGGTGATCCTGTGTGTTTTATTTCATGCATTTGAAAATGTTATTTTGAGAAGGGGGTCTCTGGGCTTTCAGAGGCTCAGGGGAGTTCATGGTTCAGATGGAGCAGAGGGTGGGGCTGGAGAGAAGTAGGGGATTTGAGGTGTCTGTTGGGGTTCAGCTGGGAACCGGGGATAAGGCTTGGGCTTCGAGCCTGAGTGGCTGGCAGGTGGGGATGCCACTGGTGGAGGGGGAAGAGGAACAGGTTTCCTCTTTCCAGGGAGAAAGTGTTGGGTTTATTTTTTAAAATTATTTATTTTAGTTTTTTGAAATGGAGTCTCCCTCTGTAGCCCAGGCTGGAGTGCAGTGGCACGATCTCGACTCACTGCAATCTCTGCCTTCCAGGTTCAAGTGGAACCTGAATAGCCTCCCAGAATAGCTGAGATTACAGGCGCCTGCCACCATGCACGGCTGATTTTTTTTTTTTTTTTTTTTTTTGTATTTTTAGTAGAGATGGGGTTTCACCATGTTGGCCAAGCTGGTCTCAAACTCCTGACCTCAGGTGATCTGCCCGCCTTGGCCTCCGGAAGTGCTGGGATTACAGGCGTGAGTCACCGTGCCCGGCGGTTTGTTTGGATTTGGACACTGAATTTGGGGAAATCCAAGCAGAGAAGCCAAGGGGACCTGGCTCTACTAGGCTGGCCATTTAACAGCTGGGCTGGAGGTGCCCATGTGGGGGTCCCCTTGCATGTGGGGGGTCCCCTTGCATGGGCTCACTGGGTCCTCACAGATACTTCGTGTGGCTCATCACCCAGGCTTTCTAGTGTAACGTTACCTGCCTGGGGTTACAGAAAGCCATCGGAGAGCTCAGATGTGGCCATTTCCATCCCTGGGGCTCCACGTCATCCCACATTATGGGCATCTCCCAGCCAACAGACACCCTAGGACTCCTCACTGTGAAATCACACGGATGGCACAGCTGGGGGCCCAGCTACTCTGTCACCAAGACCCCAGGCCAGGCGTGCTGGCTCATGCCTGTCATCCTAGCACTTTGGGAGGCTGAGGTGGAGGAGTTTGAGACCAGCTTGGGCAACATAATGAGACCCTATTTCTTAAAAAAAAAAAAAAAAAAAAAAAAAAAAAGAAAGAAAGAAAGAAAGAAAAGAAAATTAGCTGGGTGTGGTGGTGCATGTGTGTGGTCCCAGCTACTTAGGAGGCTGAGGCGGGAGATTGAGCTCAGGAGGTGGAGGCTGCAGTGAGCTGTGACAATACCACTGCACTCCAGCCTGGGTAACAGAGCAAGACCTTGTCTCAAAAAAAAAAAAAAAAAAAGAAAAAGACAAAAACAAGACAACAAGACACCTAATGTCCACCGTATGCTGGGCCTTGGCTGGTAACAGCCAAGCAGCTATTGGTCTCAAAGCCTCTGTGTGTGTGTTTCTTTCTGTTTCTCTTTTTCTCTCTGTTCTCTTTCCCCTCTTCCTGTTTCTATCTCTCTCTCCCTCCCTCCTTCCCTGCCTCCTTCTCCTTCTCTCTCCCTTCCTTCGTCCTTCCTCTCTGTGTCTCCTTCTTCATCCCTTCCTCCCTCCCTCCTCCTCTTCCTCTCTGTCTCCCTGTCTCACACACACACAGAAGCAAATGCAATTTCACAGCCTCATACCTGTGTTCATATCCCACCCATCATACAAGCTAGATGGGCACACAGCGTCGGTCAAAACAAGATCAGAACTGAATGTGACATGTAATAAGAAAGAAAGACAACCCTGTGTCAGAGACTCATTTCCAGTCACCCCAAGCCGCGTGGAAACTTTCAATACAATTTTTAGCCAAGCACCTGGAGTTTCAAAGCAGACGGTGCTGAGAGGAGAGGGTGCGAGACTTTGGCCTCCTGTTCACAAACAGCTAATTTTAGTAGCCAAACAAACCAGAAAGCCCCCAATCCTTTCTCCTCTTTCTCCTCCACGCCCCCTCCTCACCCACCTGCTTCCCGGCGCAGCTGCAGCTCCTGCCCACACTGTGAGCCCCAGCTTCCTGCCAAGGGCCCCGGCTGTCTTGCCCGGCTGTCTTGCCTTGGGGCTGCCAGGGAAGGACAATGCCAGGGAGTTCAGAGACCCAAGTTGGGGTGCTCCTGTGCAGAGGCCCTTGTTGGCACCAGGGGCCTTGTTGACCCCAGGGGCAATGCAGGAAGTGGACCATGCTGGGGACCCTCAGGACCAACCTCTCCATACCTGGGTCTGCAAGGAGGAGGGGCCAGGCCTCTGAGCCAAGCCCCCACATATGTACCAGTATTGGTGGCCCATCCTTCTCTCTTTTTTTAAAATTCTAATTGTATTTTTTTTTTATTAAAAAAAAATTTTTTTTTGAGACAGTCTCACTTCATCCCCCAGGCTGGAGTACAGGTGGTGCGATCTCGGCTCACTGCAACCTCTGCCTCCCAGGTTCAAGCAATTCTCCTGCCTCAGCCTCCTGAGTAGCTGGGATTACAGGCACACACCACCACACCCAGCTAATTTTTTGTATTTTTCGTAGAGACAGGGGTTTCACTGTGTTGGCCAGGCTGGTCTCAAACTCCCAACCTCAGGTATCTTCCCGCCACCGCCTCCCAGAGTGCTGGGATTACAAGCTTGAGCCACCGCGTCCGGCCCCCACCCCTCTCATTTTTCAGCACTGCTTCCTGAGCACCTGGGCACTCCAGTCTTCCTGAATTTTGTCTGACCTTGACCTCTGTCCTTGGACTTGATGCACACCTCAGTGAAGCCTGTACTAAGTAAGCCCTGAGGCGGCCGTGAGAAGCTCTCGAAAGTTCCCCTGTTCATTATTATAGTTACTTTTAGAGACAGGGTCTCACTCTGTCGCTCAGGCTGGATTGTATCATCATGGCTTACTGCAGCCTTCAACTCCCGGGCTCAAGTGATCCTCCCACCTCAGCCTCCTGAGTAGCAAGGACTACAGGTGTGCGTCACCACACTGGCCAATTAAACTTTTTTTTGCAAAGACAAGGTCTCACTATGTTGCCCAGGATGATCTTGAACGCCTGGCTTCAAGTGATCCTCCCACCTTGGCTTCCCAAACTGCTGGGATGACAGGTGTGAGCCACCGTGCCCAGCTGGAGGTTTCTGTCTTCAAATCTCAGCTCTGTTCCCAGATGTGAGACCCCCCCCGAGCCTCAGTTTCCCCATCTGTAAAGTAGGAGTGATGGTCACCAGGGGAGCAGGTCTGTGCTGGGTTTGTAAATACCAGGTGTAAATGGGCAGGTGCATGGTAGGTACCCTCGTCTGCTGGAGGGGACCGTTCTCTTCGCCTAGTTTGGAGGTCACCTTCAAGAAGACCCAGAGGCCTCGAGCAAAAGGAGCTGCAAGCCCCACTCTGCTCCCCTGAAGTGGGTGCTCAGAGGCATGTGTGCGGCAGTGACGGTAATGGGATGTGATGGGAGATCAATGGGAACACGGGCAGCTGCCAGTGCAGGGCTGTGGCTGCTCCAGCCCTGGGGTTGCTGCTCTAGTTCATAAACAGAGATCTGATAACAAGAGGCCAGGCCAGGTGCTGGGGCAGGAGAGGAGCTGCCAATGGCAAAGGGACCCAGGCCCGTGGGGAGGGGATGCCCTCTGACCTCTTAGGTGAAGCACTGGTAGACCCAGCTCCCCAGAGGCACCCCCCCATGAGCTGGCCATGGGCAAAAGAGACCTCTGCTTTCAGTTTCTGATTGTCATTATTTTTTTGAGAAGGAGTTTCGCTCTTGTTACCCAGGCTGGAGTGCAATGGCGCAATCTCGGCTCCCTGCAACCTCTGCCTCCCAGGTTCAAGTGATTCTCCTGCCTTAGCCTCGCTAGTAGCTGGGATTACAGGCGTTCACCACCATGCTCAGCTAATGTTTGTATTTTCAGTAGAGACAGGGTTTCAGGTTTCACCATGTTGGCCAGGCTGTTCTCAGACTCCTGACCTCAGGTGATCCGCCTGCCTCGGCCTCCCAAAGTGCTGGATTACAGGCGTGAGCCACCGCGCCCTGCCAGTTATTTTTAACACATAAAAATTCAATGAAATCCGTGGATCAGGAGAAAAGGTAGGTGTGACCTGAGGAAGGGTTGCCCAGGGAGCCGTCCACATGCCCTCCCGGCCCCTCCTCTCTCTCTGAATTGCATCTCCAACCTGCCAGAATGTCCCTATGATCCCTCTGGTATTTTTCTTGAAGTTTATTTTGTTTTCCTCCTCAGCATACTCGTCGGTGGAGGCCTGGGGGAACGAAACCGGCCTTGAGAAAAGCCTGGATCACAGAGCGGGGTGGGCCTCATGGGCTCTTGGGAGTGGGTGTCCCTGGTGTGGCCCCTACTGGTGACCTCTTCCCTGATGATGGCCAGTCCCCACAACCCCGCTGAATGCAGCCACCTTCCCACCATGTGACTCTGCCTAGTCCCGCAGTGAGTCGAGCCGGAAGCCTGCTGGCCCAGTCAGATTCCTCCAGCAGTACTGGGCTGGAAGCCATATGGATATGGGGGCTGAGTATAAAAATGGTCACTGGAAGCAGACTCAGAGAGAAGGAGAGAGAGGATCCCGTTGTGCGAAAGGCAGAGATGAGAAGAACCAGGTGTCCCCTGTCTGGGAGACAGGTGTAGACAGACGTGCGAGGAAAGGTTCCCTGCTGGCCCCCGGCGCAGTGGCTCATGCCTGTAACCCCAGCACTTTGGGAGGCCGAGGCAGGCGGATTGCCTGAGCTCAGGAGTTCAAGGCCAGCGTGGGCAACATGGTGAAACCCCGTCTCTACTAAAATACAAAAAATTAGCAGGGCATGGTGGTGTGCGCCCGTAGTCTCAGCTACTCAGGAGGCTGAGGTAGAAGAATGGTGTGAATCCGGGAGCTGGAGGTTGCAGTAAGCCGAGATCGCACCATTGTACTCCAGCCTGGGCGACAGAGCGAGACTCCGTCTCCATTAAAAAAAAAAAAAAAGTTCCCTGCTCTCTGGGGAAAAATCCTGATTCATGGCTTTTGCCAGCTCCAGCTGTCCCTGTAAAGTCACTGAATACGGAATTGGGAAGAGGTGCCCACAATCGGCTCTTGCTGGTCTGGGCTGGGTGTGGCCTCGGTTTCTGATAGTTTCACCATCCTCATGGGGCCCGGCGACTGTCCACTTTCTGGCCATGAATATTCTCCACCCCTCCAAAGGTGTGACCTAAGGGCAGTCTCTCACAAGTGTCTGAAGCCAAGAAACACGGCCCAGCAACCAAGAAAAGGAACTCCAGGACTTTTGCTTCTTGGCCAGGCATGGTGGCTCATACCAGTAATCCCAGCACTTTGGGAGGCTGAGGCAGGAGGATCATTTGAGGCTAGGAGTTTGAGACCAGCCTGGGCAGCATAGTGAGAATCTGTCTGTATAAAATATTTTTTAAAAATTAGTCAGGTGTGGTGGCATGTGCCTGTAGTCCCAGCTACTCTGGAGGCTGAGGTGGGAGGATTGCTTGAGCCCAGGATTTGGAGGCTGCAGTGAGCCATGATTATGCCATTGCACTCCAGCCTGGGTGACAGAGTAAGACCCTGTCTCTAAAAAAAAATAAATAAATAAAATAAAATAAAATAAAATAAAATAAAATAAAATAAAATAAAATAAAATAAAATAAAATAAAATAAAATAAAATAAGGAGAAACCCTATCTGAGGAGGAGGCCCTCCATTTTTGCTTTGGGCACCAGCATGTGAGGATGTGATATCTGGATCGGTGGCTGCTATTTTGTGATAATGAAGCAACCTACCTGACAAAACCGACAGTTTACTTGAACAATCAGTTCTGGCCAGAAAGAGCCTGCTTCCTGCATGACACCAAGCAATTGAGGCTGAGTACCAGCTGTCCCTTTTAACTGGATTATGTCCTCTCCAATTTGCCACAGTCCCCGCCTGTCCCTATTGCATTACTCTGGTCCACTTCACTCATTTACATTCTTGCTGGCACCTGGGCAACTCCAGTGGCAATGAAATAACTTGTTTAATTGCATGCCTATCCCAACAAGCTGCCAGCACTTTGAGAATAGGGACTGGGGCTGATAAATCTCTGGGCTCTTGGACCCATCCCTGTGGTTCCAGGGACATGGCAGGAACTCAGCAACTGTCCAAGGCAGGGCAGGCCCGTAGAAGTATCTGCAATGATGGAAATGTTCTATAATCTGCTCTGCCCCATACAGTAGCCACTAGCCCCATGAGGCTCTTCAACATTTGAGATAGGGCTCATGTGACTGAGGAATTGGATTTTTATTGACTTCTAATTAAAACCCAAATCCCCAATTCCTCGGGGAGGTGGAGTTGAGGTTTGCACCCTGTGATTAAACCTCTTTCTCTGCTGCAAGCTGATGTCCTGGTGTATTGACCTGCTATGTCCAATAGGCAACAAACCCATTAGGGTCACAGAGCCAGGGAGGCAGACGGTGGGGCTTGGCGCGGTAACTGCTCATCAGCTGGTAAGGAAGAATCCAGTATTTTTCCCAACAGATCAGCTCTGCCAAGGCCATGACCAGCTGAATCCCTGACTGGTCCCTGATCCCTCTTTTCAGGCTTTGTACCTCAGCTTCGCTTTTCCTCTACCCACAGTCTACGAGGATACACTCAGGGAGGTCCAACTCATCCTTCGGGCCTCACCTCTGACCCTCCCACTTTGAGCCCCTGGTGGAATTGATCGTTCCTCTCCTACCCTTTCACCAGAACCCCTTCCCATGGGGCATGTTCACCCTGAGGATGCCCTGAAATTGGTTGTTGGGTGATTGTTAGAACAAGCAGAGGAAAGTTGGTGGGGGCCCTGCAGGCTGCCCCTCCTGACGGCCTTCCTCCTCCTGCAGCCAGAGAGAGAGGAAAGATTCGCTCTTGCTCACACTTTTTCTTTTCTTTTTTTGAGGCGGCGTCTCCCTCTGTTGCACAGGTTGGAGTGCAGTGGCGCGGTCTCGGCTCACTGCAAGCTCCGCCTCCTGGGTTCACGCCATTCTCCTGCCTCAGCCTCCCAAGTAGCTGGGACTACAGGCGCCCGCCACTACGCCCGGCTAAGTTTTTATATTTTTAGTAGAGATGGGGTTTCACCGTGTTGGCCAGGATGGTCTCGATCTCCTGACCTCGTGATCCTCCCACCTTGGCCTCCCAAAGTGCTGGGATTACAGGCGTGAGCCACTGCGCCTGGCCCACACTTTTTCTTTAAAAAAGAAAAAAATGGTACAAAATTACATATGACCTAAACTTCTCCATTTTAACCATTTTAACGTGTACAACTCAGTACATTCACAATGCCATGCAATCAGTATCACTGTCTAGTTTCAAACAATTTCATCACCCTAAAAAAGAGACCCTGAAGTTATTAACCAGTCACTCCCATTCCTCTCTCTCTGACGCCTGATAACTGCTATCTTTTTTTTTTTTTTTTTGCCTCTAGGGATTTGCCTATTCTGGACATTTCATATAAATGGAATCCTACAATATTTGTCTTTGTGGCTGGCTTGTTTCACTGAGCATAGTGTTTTCAAGGTTTATCTAGGTTGTCATGCATATCAGCATTTCATTCCTTTTTTTTTTTTTTTTTTTTTGAGACAGGGTCTCACTCGGTTGCCCAGGCTGGAGTGCGGTGACACAATTAAAGTTCACTGAAGCCTCGAGCTCCTGGGCTCAAGCGATCCTCCTGCCTCAACCTCCCAGGTAGCTGGAGCTATAGGTGTGCATCCCCAAACCCAGTTAGATTTTTTTTTATTATTTTTATTTATTTTTTTGGGATGGAGTCTTGTTCTATCACCCAGGCTGGAGTGCAGTGGTGCAATCTCGGCTCACTGCAACCTCTGCCTCCCAGGTTCAAGCCATTCTCCTGCCTCAGCCTTCTGAGTAGCTAGGATTACAGGCACATGCTATCACACCCAGCTAATTTTTGTATTTTTAGTGAAGACAGGGTTTCACCATATTGGCCAGGTTGGTCTCAAACTCCTGACCTCAGGTGGTCTGCCTGCCTCAGCCTCCCAAAGTGCTGGGATTACACGCGTGAGCCACCATGACTGGCCTGTTTTTTGTTTTTTGTTTTTTTTTGAGATGGAATCTTGCTCTGTCGCCCAGGCTGGAGTGCAGTGGCGCAATCTCGACTCACTGCAAGCTCCGCCTCCTGGGTTCACGCCATTCTCCTGCCTCAGCCTCCTGAGTAGCTGGGACTACAGGTACCTGCCACCATGCCTGGCTAATTTTTTGTATTTTTAGTAGAGATGGGATTTCACCATGTTGGCCAGGATGGTCTCAATCTCCTGACCTTGTGATCTGCCCACCTTGGCCTCCCAAAGTGCTGGGATTACAGGCACGAGCCACCGTGCCTGGCCCTGTTTTTTATTTTTAGTAAAGATGGGGTCTTGTTATGTTACCCACGCTGGTCTCAAATGCCTGGGCTCAAGCCATCTCCCATCTCAGCTTCCCAAAGTGTTGGACTTACAGGCGTGAGCCACCATGCCCAGCCTCATTCCTTTTCATGGCTGAGCAACATTCCATTGCATGGATGGACTATATTTTGCGTATCCATTCACCACTTGATGGACACTTGGCTGGCTTCCACCTTTTGGCTGTTGTGAACAGTGTTGCTGTGAATGTGTGTGTACAGTTGCCTGTACAGACGGAGAGGAGAGGGGAGAGAGAGAATGCCCATGTTACCCAGGTTTCTGGCTGAGTGACTGAGTTAGGGATGGGCTGGGGAGGAGAGGGGCAGGTTTGGGGGTAACGAGGTGAGTGGGTTTTAGGCCTGTGTGGACTGGACTAGTGTCCCCCACAGGATGGGGGGCGGGGATCAGTCTGTATCTTGTAGAGGTGGTGGGGTCCCAGCACCAAGCATCTCCCCAGACTCTCCCGGGCAAGAAGCACCATGGTTCACAAACCACACGCACTGCTGTGCAGTAAAGAACAGCAGCCCTGGAGCCAGGTTCCCAGAGCTTAGGGTGTAACTGAGATGGGTGAGTCCACCATCCACACTGACCCCTGCCCCTTTGGTTGGACAGGCAGAAATGGAAATGTCCCAGGCCAGGGCCACCAGCCTGCTGTGGCCATCACGAAGCCCCGTCTGTGTGCATGCACCCTCTGGGGAGGGCCGTGGGGTTCCCTCCAAGGAAATTAGTGCATGGCCCCTCTTGGGGAACTATCCTACAGAGAAGAACTGTGCAAAATGATGGTCAACAGTGATTACCTGGAAATGACCGGCTGTCTACCAACAAGGACTGGTGACAGAAGAACAGGCCAGCACCGGCAGAGTGCCACATGGCTGTCAAAAGGAATGCGAGAGGCTATGCAGTGGCTCGCTCCTGGAATCCCAGCACTTTGGGAGTCCGAGGTGGGATGATCTCTTGAGGTCAGGAGTTCCAGGCCAGCCTGGGCAATGTAGTGAGACCTTATCTCTACAAAAAGCTGAGCGTGGTGATGCATGCCTACGGTCCCAGCTACTAGGGAGGATGAGGCTGGAAGATTGAGCCCAGAAGGTCGAGGCTGTAGTGGGCCATGTTCATACCACTGCACTCCGGCCTGGGTGCTAGCTCAAGAGATATGCCTACCTTGGCCTTTCAAACTGCTGGGATTACAGGTGGGAGCCCCCCCACCCAGCCTGTGGTGGCTTTTGAGAACAGCATGGTGGCATGATGCCAGGGCTCAAAGACATCTCACTCCTGCATTCACCCCCTCCCCAAAGCAGCCCCCCTCCTGGGTTGGGTGAGAAAACCAGCATTTCTCAGAATTGTGACCTGGTTAGGTAGAAGCCCAGGGCCAGCTGGGCCAACACTACCAGGGGGTGAGCAGACTGCCTTTTCCAAGAGAGGAAATCCTGTAATCCCAGCACTGTAGCTGGGACTGTAGGCGTGCATCACCACGCTCAGCTAATTTTTAAATATTCTTTGTAGAGACAAGGTCTCACTACATTGCCCAGGCTGGTCTGGAACTCCTGACCTCTAGTGATCCCAGCACTTTGGGAGGCCGAGGCAGGCGGATCAACTGAGGTCAAGAGTTCGATACCAGCCTGGCCAACATGGTGAAACCCTGTCTCTATTAAAAATACAAAAATTAGCCGGGAGTGGTGGTGGTGCACATCTGTAGTCCCAGCTACTCATGAGGCTGAGGCACAAGAATCATTTGAACCTGGGAGGTGGAGGTTGCAGTGAGCCAAGATCCTGCCACTGCACTCCAGCCTGGGTGAGAGTGAGACTCTGTTTCAAAACAAAAACAAAAAAAACAAAAACCAAAAACAAAACAAAAGCAAAAACAAACGCAACCAAACAAAAAACCACAAACAAGAGAGGAAATTCACATCCTCTCAGTGTGGTCATTGTGTCACCCAGCCACCCAGCCCCCAGCCAGCCACTGCCTGGGACACCAACCACTTCCTTGGTCCCTAGAAGAGCAGAGAGGACACACGACCAAAGGCCCCGGGACCCCAAACAGCACCTCAGAAATGGAAAATCCAGCCCCGAGCTTACAGTTGCAAATCAGCAGATCTGGGTGAAGTTCCAGCTTACCAGCTGTGTGACCTTGTTCAAGTCACTTAACCTCTCGGAGCCTCAATTTTCACCTGTATAACATGGAGAAGAGTTTGGGGATAAGTAAAATAACATTTACAAGGTGCTTGGCGCAGAGCAGGAGCTCAAAAAACATTTGCTCATATTTGCCGAATCCCAGAGCAATGGTTCTTTATCTTTTTGGGATTGCAGGACCCTTTGGGAATCTGGGAAAGCCTAGACTTTCTTCCCAGGAAAGTGTATGTCTACACATACGACATGATTTCCGGTGCTCGCCTCTCCCGGTGGCTCTGGGCTGCGTGGCTGGTGCCCATGGTGTGAACCAAGCATCGTTGTGGCATTATTGGCTTGGCACAGGCATCCAGAGCCTTGGGCTCCAGGCTTTGCTGTACCGGGAGCTTCCCTGAGCCCTGGGCTGGCTCTGCAGTCAAAACTCAGCTTACAGGCCCTTATGTAATACTTGGACCTGCAGGCAGACAGTGCAAGGAGCTCCGTGCCTCCCTCCCTGGCCTCCCAGACCCCACTCGGCTCTCCAGGCAGACACAGGGGTTGCTGGCAGCTGAACAGGCAGGACCCGGGGGCTGAAGCCGATGATGCTGGAGGTCTCCTTGGAAATCCTCATGTGGCCCAGTCCTCGGGGTGCCAACCCCACTCCCCTACTGCCTTCACCATTTCATCAGAGAAGGGAAGGGAACAGGGAGCCTCATTCCAGCCCTCGGCCCCTGTCTCCTCTCACCCGCTTATTAGCAAGTATCTACCCCGCAGCCCTGCACTCTCGATCCTGGTTAAAATCACTTGGGCAAGGCAAAGGGGAAAAGAAACCCCACCCCAGATTCTTCTCAGATATCTTTCCCTTTGCACAGCTTATCTTCACCCCACCTGTCCTCCCAAATGACATGCAAGCCACCTGTTTGCTTATTCTGCTCAGCCACCTGAGAGTTCTAAAGTCAAATAAATAGATATAAATCACTCAACTGGCTTTTTATCTGAGACTCCTTCCTGGTCACGTCTGTCCATTCAGCATAGAGCGCTTGGGGGAGATTTACAGTTTAACTTAAGGCTTTCACAAGATGGAAGCTGGAGGCCTTCCGGCCCTAGCATCGCCTCGTGTGGTGGTTTTTTTGGCCCTAAATAACGGCAGCTGCACCTCGGAGTCACAGCCTCCCTACACCCAGCACGTGTAGCTTGTTTCTGGGGGCTGTCTTGGAAAAAGAAGCATTGCTCACGGGCTCTTGGAGCGAGACATTCTGTTTTTCAAGGTGTCACACTCCCTGGCAGACCCGGAGCTGGTGGTGCAGAGATGGATTGTCAGGGAGGAGGCAAGAACAAGGCATCCTCCTAGGACCCCCATCCATTCACTCCCACCTCCTGGAGATTTCTGCTGCTAATTTGTCTTCTGCAGGTCAAAATGCCAGAAAATGCTACAGGCCACACAGTATTATTATTTTGTTTTTGGAAGAGCTCTTTATTAATAGAGTGCTTTTATTAATAATTCATACCTTGTCTAAGCGGTAAAAACCTAGCAGAGGATTAACCCATGCCCATGGTATTTGAAACTATAAAGAATAAAGTTTTCTCCTGTATTTGTTAGGAATTGCTCTTGGCTGCAAGTAACAGAGAACTGAAATAACAGTCATTTAACACAAGACACAAATTTCTTTCTGTCTCATGTAAAAGAAACCCAAGCAGCAGTCCTGGGCCTCCAAGTGTCATCAGTGACCGTGGCTCCTTCTCTCTTTCTGATCTACCATCCTCCAAGCGGAGTTTCCATCCTCACAGTCACCTCAAAATGCAAGAACACTGCTGGTGCTCCAGCCATTGCATCTGCATCCCTGGCAGAAAACTGGAGGAAGCACCATTTGTCTCTCCCCCAAACCTCCCCTTACATTTCCCTAATTGCAAGGGAGGCTGGGATATATGGTCTTTGAGCTGTGCATGTAGATTCCCAGCATCAGTCAGGATTCTCTTAGGAAGGAAGGGGAGTCTGGGTATTAGGTTGTTAGTGAGCAGTTGCTCCCAGTTCCCACATTCAGATAGACTTGGGTTTGAATCCGAGCCTGCCACCCAGCAGCTTCCTGCATATGCAGTGTGGTGCCCCGTGAGGGTGCAACCTGGCCTGCTTTGGCTGTGCCTGTCAGGTCCACACTCGGCAAATTTGCATCAAGGGGGTGAAGGAGAAGAATGGTTCTAGAACTCCTAGGACTTTTGCTACCTGCTGGGGAGCGGGCGTGGCTTTCCTGCACCCCTCAAGCTCCTGGGCAGTGGGGTATGAACCCCCCAGAGGGCTGTACCCCACATGCTTGCTCCTGACCTGCAGGAGGAAGCGGGGCTGCCTTTTAGGGACATTGAATGTGGGGCAGGGGCGGTTATGTACAGAGAAGAGCTGAGTGACGGGGGCCTGCCCTCAGGGCTGGAGTTACGGGGCAGGCCAGACACAGACTGCAAGGGCTCCCCAGGGTCAGTGAGAGGATGGGCCCTTCTCAGGGTGACAAGATAATTTATTGATCTTCCAAATCAGGATGGATTTGAGTCCATAGGGTGCGATTAGCAAGTATTACCCTAAGCCCGGGGGTAAATCAGGCCTGTCCTGGGACCCTGGGGTGTGTGGTCACCCCATCTTCACCCTACCCAGGAACATGGGGCCTAAGTCCCCAGCTAAGCTCGCTGGGCACGATTTTCAGGTTAGGAAGGTGGCAAGGGCTCAAGGCCTTGCAAGCTGTTCACAAACAAAGGGTCGAAACAAAGAAATAATAATACATTTTAATGCAAGAGAAATACACACCCCTTCCCCGATCTGTCCTGCCTCGGGATGTGTTTACGGTGAGTGTGTCCCCAGGACTGGTAGTCACCTGGCTGTCCGGGTCCCCACCCTACTGGTGGCAGCACGCCTGTCCCCAGCATTACATTCAACTGCTGCTCTGGCTTTCGAGAGGCCGGCTGGCCTCGGGCCTCTGGCTTGGCATCATTTGCTCCCCTGTCTCCCTGCTAAGGCCAGCAGGGCCACACCGCTGGGCCAGGTCAGCCAGGGCTGGGGGAATGGGCTGCACCTGCTCCTCCCCAGGCGCGACTGTCCCCCCGGGGCTCCATCACCGGGTGGGGCAGAGCGTCTGCTGGGGCAGCTCTGTGGGCCACAGGATCCCCCCGCACCCACCGCATCTCTCTGCCCGGGGCGCCTGCCTCATAGGATGCCCCGCACCGCAGAGTCTCTCCGCCCGGGGTGCCTGCCTCACAGCTGGTCCTCGTCCACCCAGATGGTCTTGCGCTGCTCCTCGCCGATCTTGTCCTTGACAACGCGGAGCAGCTCCTCTACGCTGCCCCACATGTCAGGTTCCACCGTGGCGTACAGGCACGGCAGGGCCTCCAGCTCCTTCTCCTTCAGTCGGCACACGCGCAGGAACTCCTCCTCTGTCTCAGGCCGGGGCAGCAGCTTTCTGGGAGGAGACATGCAGGGGCTGTGGGGAGGCTGCCAAGGCCGTGGCGCTGGTGCGGCACCACCTGCCCAGCCACCCCTGACTGCCACGGTCCCCACCCCTTCCCTGCCTTGCTTCTCCCTATAGCGTCCGTGCCTCTTAACGCTAGGGACCGTGCCTCTTCATGCTGTTCATCAGAAATTCCAAACACATTCTTATTGATTGATTGATTGAGATGGAGTCTCGCTCTGTTGCCCAGGCTGAAGTGCAGTGGCATGATCTCGGCTCACGGCAACCTCCACCTCCCGGGTTCAAGCGATTCTCCTGCCTCAGCCTCCTGAGTAGCTGGGACTACAGGCACGTGCTATCATGCCTGGCTAATTTTTATATTTTTAGTAGAGATGGGGTTTCACCATGTTGGCCAGGCTGGTCTTGAACTCTTGACCTCAAATCATCTGCCTGCCTCGGCCTCCCAACGTGCTAGGATTATAGGCGTGAACCACCTCGGCTGGCCACATCCTTTTTGTTTTTAATCGTGCTAAGATACACATAAAATAAAATCAACCATTTTACCTATTCTTTAAGTGAGTAATTTAGTAGCATGAGGTATATTCACACCGCTGTGCAACCAGTCTCCAGAACTTTCTCATCTTCCCAAACTGCAACTCTGGGCCCATTAAATCCTCCCCATCTCCCCTCCCGCAGCCCCCGGGAACCACCCTTCTACTTCCTGTCTCTAGGAATCTGACTGCTCTAGAGACCTCACAGAAGCGGAATCACATACAGCATGTGTGTTTTTGTAACTGGCTTATTTAACTGAGAATAACATCCTCAAGGTTCATCCATGTTGGAGTGGGTGTGAGAATCTCCTCCCTTTTGAAGGCTGAATAATACTCCACTGTATGGGCTGGGTGCGGTGGCTCACGCCTGTAATCCCAGCACTCTGGGAGGCCAAGGCAGGAGGATCACTTGAAGTCAGGAGTTAGAGATCAGCCTGGCCAACATGGTGAAACCCCATCTCTAGTAAAAATACACAAATTAGCCAGGCATGGTGGTGGGTGCCTGTAATGCCAGCTACTTGGGAGGCTGAGGTAGGAGAATCTCTTGAACCTGGGAGGTGGAGGCTGCAGTGAGCCAAGATCGTGCCATTGCACTTCAGCCTGAGTGACAGAGTGAGACTCCATCTCAAAAAAAAAAAAAAAAAAATACTCCATACAGTATTTTTGTTGCAATACACACTGCACCATAAACACATTCCCAGGAAGGACAGATCAGGGAAGGGGGTATGTACAATGCTAGTATTTCTCTTGCATTAAATGTATTATTATTTATTTGTTTCAACTCTTTTTTTGTTAACAGTTTGCAAGGTTTTCAGCTCTTGCCACCTTCCTAGCCTGTATGGGTGGGCCCTATTGTGTGTATTCACTCCCCATGGACGGACCCTTAGGTGACGTCCACGTTTTGGCTATTGGGAGTAACGCTGCTGTGAACACAGGCGTGTAAATGTCTCTTAGAGACCCGGCTCTCAATTCCTTTGGGATATGCCCACAGGTGGGGTTGCTGGATTATATGGTATTCTATTTTTAATTTTTTGGAGCAACGCCATGCTGTCCTCCACAGTGGCTGCTCTCTTTTGCATTTCCAGCAGCTGCGCATGGGGTTCCGACGTCTACCGTCCTCACCAACACTTGTCAGTTTCTGTGCTTTTGGTCCTGGCCAGCCTAATGGGTGTGAGGTATCGAGGGGGATGCCCGTCTCTTTTGCTCACTGCTGGGTTCCCCAGAGCCTAATCCTTCGCAGGGGCTCAATGAGTATCTGGTGAAAAGGAATGAAGGGGCCTAAACTCTCAGTCTGTGATTCCCTCTGTAAAATGGCAGCAGGACATTTATTTTGCAGGTAGGTGCGAGGAGGGGCGGGGATCTGAGATGAAGCCACTTAAGAGCCAGTCTGTCCTCATCACCCAGGCCCCAAACCTCAGCACCATCCATTCATTCTTTTTTTATTTTTTGAGACGGAGTCTCAGTCTGTTGCCCAGGCTGGAGTGCAGTGGCTCGATCTCACCTCACTGCAACCTCCGCCTCCCACGTTCAAGCGATTCTCCTGCTTCTGCCTCCGGAGTAGCTGGGACTACAGGTGCCCGCCACCACGCCCGGCTAATTTTTTGTATTTTTAGTAGAGACTATGGGGTTTCACCATGTTGGCCAAGCTGGTCTCAGACTCCCAACTGCAGCTGCTCCGCCCACCTCGGTCTCCCAAAGTGTGGGGATTATAGGCGTGAGCCACCGCGCCCGCCTCTCGCTCTCTGGAACCCCAGAGTGAACCCTTTCCCGAATCCTGCAGGCTCAACCCTGAACCCGGATCCAGAGTCAGACTGCCTCTCATCGCCTCTCAGACAGAAGCCCGGCCCACACCGCCACCCTGCCCGTGTCCAGAGGTGAGAGGTGCGTTTATGCCCTAAAGTGGACCATGCCATGCCTCTGCTCAGAACCTTCAGTGGCCTCCAGATGCACCTGGAATAAGATGCCACAGCCTCCCGTGGCCCCCGTGGCCCTGCATGGCCTGGACCCGCTGCCTCTCACCCCTCCGCCCCCACCCTCCGCCTCTCACCCCTCCACCCCCACCCTCTGCCTCTCACCCCTCCGCCCCCCACCCCTCCGCCCCCCACCCCTCCGCCTCTCATCCCTCGGCCCCTCACCCCTCCACCCCTCACCTTCTGCCTCTCACCCCTGCGCCCCTCACCCCTCAGCCTCTCACCCTCCGTCCCTCACCCTCCGTCCCTCACTCCTCATCCTCTCACCCCTCTGTCCCTCACCCCTCCGTCCCTCACCCTCTGCCCCTCACTCCTCAGCCTCTCATCCCTCTGTCCCTCACCACTCCGCCCCTCACCCCTCCGTCCCTCAACATTCTGCCCAAACACCTGTCTCAGGGTCTGAGCACCAGCTGTTCCCCCGCTGCCCAGATTGCGTCTTCTTTCTCATCTCCTAGGCCCCCCTCACTGCCATGGGTCTTGCTGACGGATCCCCCAGGCCTTCCTGGACCACCCTGGGTGATGCGCACTCCGCCCCGTCCCTCCCAGCTCTTGTCCCCCAGGATGTGCCCCATGTGTGAGTCACCATCTCGGCCGCTGTCCTCGGTGTCAGCTCTGCAAGGTCAGTCTCGTACTTGGTGAGGGTTTACAAAAGGGGTGCATGAGGTGGGGGCACATAGGCCTCCTACGATCCATGGAGGCTTGGTGGGGCGCTAGGGACAGGAGGGGACAGCCCCTAGGGGTCTGGGAGCCCTACCTGAACCTCTTGATGTTCTTCTCACACACCCGGATGAAGAGCACGATGGGGTAGATGTTGGACTTGATCAAGTCTCTCGTGCAGCCGATCCCAGCCTCCAGCAGGCAGTGCTTGTTCTGCGGGCACAGCGGCTTCGGTCAGCAGCAGCCCACCCACCTCCCGCTCCTGTGAAGGTGCCTGCGGCGGGGCCTGGATGCAGGGTTGGGGTCTATAGCGGGGCGGGAGCCCTGAAAGCCACCTGCCACTGATCCAGGAGATGAGACCCCCCCATGAGTCTGGACATTTCAGGACTCTGCTGACCACAGTGATGTTAATAGGCAGAGATGAGCCCCCGGCTGGGGTGAACCAGGTGGTGTGAGTGAGTTTGAATGAAACAGCTGCTACCAGCCGGGCGCGGTGGCTCATGCCTGTAATCCCAGCACTTTGGGAGGCCGAAGCAGGCCGATCACTTGGGGTCAGGAGTTCGAGACCAGCCTGGCCAACATGGCAAAACCCTGTCTCTACTAAAAGTATAAAAATTAGCCGGGTGTGGTGGCCCACATCTGTAATCCCAGCTACTCGGGAGGCTGAGGCAGGAGAATCGCTTGAACCCAGGAGGTGGAGGTTGCAGTGAGCCGAGATGGTGCCACTGCATTCCAGCCTGGGTGATGGAGTGAGACACTGTCTCAAACACACACACACACACACACACACACACACACACACACACACTCTCTCTCTCTCTCTCTCTCTCTCTCTCCAAAACACCTGCTACCTTAGCCTGCCTTCAAGTAAGAGGGTAGGGAACACATGAAGGGTGAGGCGGCCAGGTTGGCAGGTCCCAGGAGTATCTGCAAGGGTTCTCAACCATGAGCTCATCATTTTGAGAAAGGACAATCTCTGCTTTGCTGAAGGCATCACTTAAAAAAAAATTCCACCAAATGTTGGCTGGGCGTGGTGGCTCATGCCAGCAATCCCAGCACTTTGGGGGGGCGGGAGGATTGCTTGACGCTAGGAGTTCGAGACCAGCCTGGGCAATGTAACAAGACCCTATCTCTAAAAATATTAAAAAATCATTAGCTGGGCATGGTGGTGCATAACTGTAGTCCCCGCTACTCAGGAGGCAGAGGCAGGAGGGTTGCTTGAGCCTAGAAGTCGCAGCTGCAGTAAGCTGGGATCATGCCCTACACTCCAGGCTGGGCAACAGAGCAAGCCCCAGTCTCTAAATAAATAAATAAAACATCAAACTTTGCATTGGAATAGAATGTAAACACAGCATTCTAAGCGTGCAGCTCAGTGAATTTCACAAACTGAACGCAGCCTGGAACTAGCACTCGGATCTGGAGGTGGGAATGACCCCCCACCGCCCAGGGTCCCCTTGGGCCTCCTGAGGGGCCACTGCTCCCCATTCCCCACCAGCAGGACCATGGCCCACATTTCTACAGCACGGATCTGCTGGATGGCTTCTTTTCAGCTAAAAACAATCTCAGCTCCAACCCTGTCCGTTCACTTTCTATCCGCTCCAGCCGTCAGAATTTCCTAAACTGCTGTGGCCCAGACTTAAAAAAAAAACAAAAATACCACCATCTGCTCTTGCCATCCTCAAGGTCAGCATCCACCACGGAGCCAGCCCCCCGCAGCTGGGGGAGCCCTCCAGTGACGCGGACAGAGAGCCTTTCCTTCATCCAGTGCTGGGACGAGGAAGAGCTCAATGCTTAAGTCACGTTGCCTGGCTCAAAAGACTCCACACTGCACACAGACAACCTTTTTGCATCGTTGCCAACAACCCTCGTGATGTCCCGTTTTCCCCTTGTTTGGTGAATGCAATACCTGTCACCTTCATGTTCATCCTGTCTCTCACCCCGATAAGCACGTTCTCTATCTCTGGCCCTTGTAATCACAACCAGACACACACACTCCTAAATAATGCGAACACACACCAGCTACAGGAAGCCAACACAAATAGAACGCAGCTCCAAAATAAAAACTCACTTGGGAGCCCAGGGAACAAGGGCGCAGAGAGGGAGTTAACACGGGGCAGCTGCTGGGACAAGGGGAAAAAGAGAGGTCTGGACACGGGGAGGGGAAAGCAACTCTTCATCCCACCCTTGTCCCTGGCCCAGGTGGCCTCACGAGGATCATCACGGAGGGTCCGGGCCCCCATCCAACCTCCCAGCCCCCGCCTCACCTTGGCGGCCACAGCTTCAATGTTGGCAGGGGCGATGCACTCGAACGTGTTGGGGTTCTTCTCTCGGGAGTAGATGATGGTCTCCGTCTTCTGCCTTCTGAGAAACTCATCTCTCGTAACGATATCTGCAGAGAGAGGAGCCAGTCCTGAGGGCAGCACGAGATGGCCTTGGGTTGACCGTCCCACCCCGGCCCTGCCTGCCACCTTCTGGGCTCTACAGAACTCGATGTCTGATCCCCTTCCAGCCATGTTTATATGAATCTCGTCTCTCCCCTCTACTAGACTGTGAAGCTCCTTGAGGGGAGGGCTAAGGTTAGCTTTCTTCATACTCCCCATGGCAGCCCACAGAGCAGGTGCTTGACAAATACTCATGGTCTGGCTTCTCAGCAATACCTTTCATTGGACAAAGCAGCTCAGGCACCGTGGTGCAAGGCTGATCACCAGTCTAAATAAATCTCCTGTTCCACCCACCCATCCACCTACCCATGCATCCACCCACCCATCTACCGACCCC
>NW_026652276.1:93595222-93847260 GCF_009828535.3 Hylobates moloch
CCACCCATCCATCCATCCATTCATCCATCCACTCATCCATCCACCCACCTATCCATCCATCCATCCATCCATCCATGCATCCATCCATCCATCCACCAATCCATCCACCCACTCACCCATCCACCCACCCATCCTTCCATCCATCCATCCACCCACCCACCCATTTATCTATCAATCTGTCCACCCACCCAGTTGCCCATCATCCATTCACCCATCCATCCATCCATCCACCTATCCAGGGGGAGGAGGGGTGATGGGGAGGAGGAGGAGGGAAGAAGAGGGAGGAGGGAGGGGAGGATGAGGAAGAAGAAAAGGAGGGGAGGAGGGAAGTGAGGAGGGGGAGGGGAGGAGTGAGAAGTTGCAGGAGGGAGAAGAAGAAGAAGGGAGGAGGAAGGAAAGGAAAGAGGGAAGAGGGGGAAGGGAGGAGGGGAGGAGGGAAGAGAAGAGGGGAAGTTGTCCTGGTCCATGGCTCCTGCGGGGCTCCCCAGGTGGACGTGGCTCACCGATTACCTGACTTGCAGATGGTGAACTCCATGGCACCTCCCGAGTTGAGCAGCCTCTGCACCAGTGTCTTGGCCAGCACGGTGGGCGTGAAGAGCACGGGCCGGCGGCGCTCGCAGTAGAAGGCACGCACCAGGCTGTAGGGGATGAGGCTGAGGTTCTTGCCCAGCTCGCTCTCGGGGTCCAGCTCTGGCAGGGGCAGGAGAGGGCGGTGGTCAGAGACCTTCCAGGGAGGACGGGGCCCCTGAGCTGGGTCCTGGAGGCCACCGTCAGTGTGGAGGCCTGGCTGCTGCCCTGGGCATCCAGTGTCTGAGGTCACCTCAGGCTGGCACTGCTTGGGGCTCGAGTGCCAGGGAGGGGAGGTGTGGTGGGGGGCAGGCAGAGTGTGTGACAAATGCAGGAACCTTGGCTGGGCTCTGGAGGGAAAGCTTGCCTTGGCAGACGATCAAGGAGGGCTTCTCAGAGGAAGGGCATGGACTGGGTACAGCCCAGCGGAGGGGAGGGAGAGGACAAGGAAAGCAAGTGCCGGCAGGCACCCAAGAGACACCAGGACCAGCGGGCAAGGCCTTGGGTGTCTCCCAGGAGCACTGGGAGGGACGACTTGGCCTCAGTTCCGCCTTCTCAGTCCCTCTCTGGATGAGGTGGCGGAGTTATGCAGAAGCCCGGGGTTCTGAGGAAGCCACCCCCAGGCAGCCCGAGGAAAGAGTTCCCACAAACGGGCAGCCTGTCCCTTGTCCCTTGTGCCTTTTCTTGTCCCCTGGCCTGGCCACTCTAACTTCCAAAGGGCCATCCCAGGAAGCCACCCCAGGGCCTCCTCTGAGATCCAGCCAGGGCTGTGGCTTCCCTTTCCCTGATCAGGGCCAGCCAGGGCCAGCGGGGTGGGGGACGGTGGACCGAGAGGCCTCTCGCCGGGTTGATAAATGGCAAGAGGCACTCAGTGGGTAGAGAAATCAATAAAATGAACACTTCACAGCAAACAGCCCCAATTAACATGGGCACCCGGGTGCGAAGCAACCACAACGAGAGCGTCGTTATCGGGTGAGCTTGGCAGGACGTCACCCCGAGGCAGCATGGTCCTCACAGCCAAGGCCAGGCTCCCTCATCCTTTTAATTTATTTTTGTCTTTTATTTTTATTTTTAGAGCTAGGAGTCTTGCTGTATGGCCCAGGTCAGAGTGACTGCAGTGATGTGATCTTGGTTCACTGCAGCCTCAACCTCCTGCTCAAGTGATCCTCTCACCTCAGCCTCCCAAGTAGCTGGGACCATAGGCATGTGACACCACGCCTAGCTATTTATTTACATATTTTAAAATTTATTTTAATGCTTTATGTTTTTATTTTTAATGTTGTTATATATTTTATAGTTATATATATATATATTTTTTTTTTTTTCTGAGATGGAGTCTCACTCTGTCACCCAGGCTGGAGTGCAGTGGCGTGATCTCAGCTCACTGCAAGCTCCACCTCCCAGATTCATGCCATTCTCCCGCTTCAGCCTCCCGAGTAGCCGGGACTACAGGTGCCTGCCACCACGTCTTGCTGGCTAATTTTTTGTATTTTTAGTAGAGACGGGGTTTCACCATTCACAGGATGCTCTCGATCTCCTGACCTTGTGATCTGCCTGCCTCGGCCTCCCAAAGTGCTGGGATTACAGGCGTGAGCCACCGCGCCCAGCCATAGTTATATTTTTTGTAGAGATGGGGGTCTTACTATGTTGCCCAGGCTGGTCCTGAACTCCTGGCCTCAGGCGATCCTCCAGCCTTGGCCTCCCAAAGCACTGGGATCGCAGGCATGAGCCACCTGTGTCCACCCTTCTCTCTCTTTTGAGGACTTCCAGGCCCCCTCACAAGGACCAATGTGCTCCCAGGTGAGGGTGAGGCATGTGTGACTGTGGCTGGGAGTGGTGGGAGGGGCCGGGCAGTCCCCATGTACCTTCCTGCTTCTCGGTCAAGAGCTTGGTGGCGTCTAGCGAGGACCGGGCCAGGCTCCCTAGCGGACTCCCCGAGATGATGCGGACCCGCTCGTTGCTGTTCATCCGCTTATACTTGTTCTCGGACCTGCTGACAAACTGGAGGAGCAGAGGGAGGATCGGGGGAAGACTGTTTTGCTTCCGCTTCTAAACAGACAGAACCAGGCAAAGCCAGACCTTTGTTCAAATCCCCCCTCTGTCCCTGGGGTTTCCTGGGCCAGTAATTTCGCCTATAAAAACAGGAGACTCCCAGCAGGTGGCTTGAGCCCTTTAGCCACTGGAGAGATGTTCTGAGTAGGTAAATGAGTGAATTGGTGCCCATGGCGTCTTCCGCAGCTGGATGAGTCTCGGGTCAAGCTTGTCTGCATCCCCGTGGGAACCTCAGGTGCAGCTCTGTGGGCACTGTGAGACCTGAGCCGCCCCAGCGGTGAAGACCTCTGGCTGGAAACCCCTGTGGGCAGGGACTGCCCCCCTGCTCGGCATGTGCTGGACAATGCCACCTCCCTCTGACACTGTGCTCACCATGTCTTTCTGCCTCGGTATCCCTAAGTTTAATGGGGGGCACCCACTTTTTTCTACAATTCACAGATTTGAGTCCTGGAGGGCAGAAACGGATGCCCTGGCAATGGGCCCAGAAGCAGGTTCACACCATATTCTATGGGCTATTTTGAGTCTCTCCACACTCTTCCTTCTGCAGGGAGGAAAATGCATGGCATCTGGTGTGTCAGCCGGCTCTCTGTTAACTGGCTGCAGGGCTCTGGATGAGACTCCCAAGGTTTCACTTTTTTTTTTTTTTTGAGATGGAGTGTCGCACTTTCGCCCAGGCTGGAGTGCAGTGGTGCGATCTCGGCTCACTGCAACCTCTGCCTCCCGGGTTCAAGCGATTCTCCTGTTTCAGCCTCCCAAGTAGCTGGGATGACAGGCACCTGCCACTGCACCTGGCTACTTTTTGTATTTTTAGTAGAGATGGGGTTTCGCCATGTTGGCCAGGCTGGTCTCGAACTCCTGACCTCAAGTGATCCACCCGCCTCAGCCTCCCAAAGTGTTGGGATTACAGGCATGAGCCACTGCGCCCGGCCCCAAGGTTCCACTCTTGCATGTCATGCGGGTGTAAAAATGGGTC
This sequence comes from Hylobates moloch, assembly GCF_009828535.3. Classification (NCBI taxonomy): domain Eukaryota; kingdom Metazoa; phylum Chordata; class Mammalia; order Primates; family Hylobatidae; genus Hylobates; species Hylobates moloch. The sequence goes on from NW_026652276.1 coordinate 93,598,815, forward strand.
ATCTCAAATGGTCCTGCCCTCGTGAACCTGTCAGACTTTGCCAGGGTTCCTTTCCACCTGGGTGTCTCTCTGCCACTTGTTTGTGTCTACCTGGATTTTAGGGTCACATTGCCCACAATTTCCCTGGGTTTCCCTGTTCCAACGTCAAGATGGAGCGGCGGAATTTAACACTGTCTCCCTTGGGGTCTAACGAGTGAGGCAGCGACACAGGAACATGCTCATGGGGCCACATTTTCATATTACCCCCTTGGCTTTTGTCCACGGGAGATATAATAAACGATCCCAAAGAGTGTTTCTGCATTTATGAGAAACCATTTCTGAAGATGCCACACACAATGTTAGTCAATGTTCTTTGTATAATGATCCACCCAAAATAAATAAATAAATAAATAAATAAACAAATAAATAAATAAATAAACAAATAAATAAATAATAAATAAATACAAATCCCTTTTAGAATTAAGTAGAAGGGAAAAGTCCTTTCTGGTCCTGATTGCTAAAATGTTTCCCAAGACAGATAAGATTGAAAGACTCTGCTGGGTTCCCTTTTTTCCTTGGCTGCCAGGATGCTCAGATAAGTTGAATGCTCAATTCATGAGGACCTGATCTGGCCTAGATATGTAGGATGTTTGCTTTCATCTCTTGATACACTGCTTCTGATCTTTCTATTAGTATCTGAACAGCTAACTTCAGTTTCTTTTCACCATAAGTTTCCTCAATCTTTCATGAAAGTGGGATTTGCTTCCTGCAGGCAGAGACTGTCTACCAACCTGTCACTGAGAGGATAAAATGGGACAGGAGGTGTGAGGCACTGTGAAGAGTTGCAAGGGGTGTACAAACACAAAGCATGGTTATTTTGATTCGGGTGTCTCTTCTCAGTGGGGAGAGGGCAGGGACGCATTAGAATATGATTGAAAGGTCGGCAGGCACTCCGGACAGCCTTACCTGAAGGAGCTGGCCAAAAAGGAAGCTTGCTCGAGAGAGACGGGGGCTGACCCTGGGATCGCTTGTTGAAAGCGCTTCTTCCGGCTGCAGGGTGTTCTGAAATGAATTTCTCAATCAGTCAGGCCCTGCTGGGCTTGGCAGGAGGCGAGAACACAATGATGCTGGTGAGAACTGGAGACCTGTTCTCAAGCCCCCTCCGTGCTAACGCTTTCTTAGGGAAATCAAAAGGCTGCGGGCAAGGGGCGGGGGCAGGCAGGGGCAGGCAGAGTAGGGGAGAGGAGTCCTGGAGACTTGGGAGAGAGGTGGTTTGCTTCAACAGAGACCAGGGATGGTAGAGCAAAGGCCTGCAGTCCAGCTGCAGCCAGAAACCTAGGCTCATCTTCTTTATTTTTGAGACAGAGTCTCGCTCTGTCACCAGGCTGGAGTTCAGTGGCATGATCTCTGCTCCCTGCAACCTCCACTTCCCAGGTTCAAGAGATTCTCCTGCCTCAACCTCCCAAGAAGCTGGGATGACAGGCACACCACCATACCTAGCTAATTTTTGTATTTTTAGTAGAGATGGGGTTTCACCATGTTGGCCAGGATGGTCTCGATCTCTTGACCTCATGATCCTCCCGCCTCTGCCTCCCAAAGTGCTGGGATTATAGGTGTGAGCCACTGCACCGAGCCTTGTTTTTGTTTTGAGACAGGGTCTTGCTCTGCTGCCCAGGCTGGAGTACAGTGGCACGATCTCAGCTCATGGCAACCTCTGCCTCCCAGGTTCAAGCGATTCTCCTGCCTCAGCCTCCCGAGTAACTGGGATTATAGGCGCCCATCACCATGCCTGGCTAATTTTTGTGTTTTTAGTAGAGACAAGGTTTCACCATATTGGCCAGGCTGGTCCTGAACTCCTGACCTCAAGTGATCTGCCCACCTTGGTCTCCCAAAGTGCTGGGATTACAGGCATGAGCCGCTGTGCCCGGCCAGACATCAACCCCTTGTCCTGGAAAGACAGGACCTGTGGAAGGGCATGAGAGGATGGGGCTCCTTCTACAGGGAGCATCTCATTCCTAAGGAACCAAGGAACCAAGTCCCCCAGAATTCATCATCCCAATACAGATGGATTGCATTTGTTACTGCCTCTAAAAAAGACCCGGGAGTTAGGTTTGAAGCTGGTGAGGTCCCTGCCCCTGCTGCCCCCACAGGGTGCTTGGCAGACCTACCCGGAGTGCCCGTAGGGTGTGGTGGGCGCCGTCCACCTCCTCCCGGCTGCCTCGGTGCATCAGGCGCTGCAGTTTGACCAGGAGGAGCTGCTGGGCTCTGGGGAGCGAAGAGAGGAGCCTCAGGGGCTGAAATTCAAGGGCCAAGCACCGGGAAGCCAGCGGGGCTGCAGCACCGTACGGGCATGGATGGGGCGCGTGTCCGATTGCGTAGGGATGGCCCTGTGGCTGGTGTGCGCTCTGAGCCCAGGGGGCACCCGGGGAGAAGATGTGGCTCCTTATATCTGTGTTTGGATCCCACTTCCAGCACTGGCTCGCTGCGGGGCTGCAGCAAAGTGGCTGAACCCCTCTGAGCCACAGTCTCCTCCTCTGTAAATCTGGTGTGATGATGCTTACCTTCGACGACTGGCCTGAGGTGTGGTGTTATGGTCTTATAGATGCTGTGGTATGGATGTGTAGTGTTACAGTCTTACAGATGCTTCCGGATGCCTGCTGTGTGCCTGACACACTACCTGTGCTCAGTCCTCGGGGGCTAGTGCTGTTATAATGACAACGTTGTTGTCAGGATGTGGTCTATGGAAAAGAAATGACTAGTGAACCCAGCAAGAGAGCATAGAATTGAGTGGTCTGGTGACTACCAGATGGAAGAGAATTCTACAGGATTCTAGTGAAGGTTCAGAGAAACATCCCTAAGGAGGCAGGAAGGGCTTCCTGGAGGAGGAGGGCCTGGGGGACCTCGGTGTGAAACAGGGAAAGCAGTGGCCTTCTTTGGCCTGGGCTTCTCTATAAGCCCCTCTGCTGATGTTCATGGCATCCGCAGCCCCCTGCCTGGTCCTTCATAGACTCAGGGAAACAGAGGCCCCGCCCTGGTTCTGGCCTCACCGGCTATAGCTGGGTATGGTGCCCATATCCAAGTCATGGTCTGTGAAAGGGTCGACCCGCGCACACAGCCACTCGTGCCTGTCCTGGTACATGGTGTCACGGACGTGCACAACGTCGTCACACTTCAGGGACATGGTGCAGGCGTCCAGCTGGCTGGAGATGTTCAGGTTCAGCCGGATGTAGAACGAGTCCCCTGACGTGATCAGGCCGTCCTCCATGTCCTTCAGCAGCTTCCGGTACCCTGTGGAGGGAAAGATGCACCAGCTGTCTATCGGTATGGGGTCCCCTGACCATCAGAGCAGCTCCTAGAGCAGCTTTCCTCACCACCAACGTGCCTGTGCAATATGCTGCTCTTAAAGCTCACAGCCAGGGGAAAGTTCTACCTCCCCAGTGAAGGGTAGCCATGTTGTTTACCAGTTTCCCTTTTTGTCTTGGCTGCCAGAAAGCTCAGAGCTAAAATTTTTGCCAAGTTGCAATGACCACCTTTATTAGCATTCCCGCTACACTCTTCATATTTCCCCACCATTATACGGCACTTCTTAGTTTTTTATTTTTTTCATTGATGCACAACTCGCATACAGTAAAGTGCATAAATTCTTAAGTACTCAGTTCAATGAATTTCCACAAATGTATATGTGTGGGCAGCAACAACCAGAACCCTCTGTGTCAGTACCTTTCCCAAGGGGAACCATCTTCCTAACCGACATTGCTATAAATAAGCTGAATCTCACTTTATATAAGTGGAACCAAACAGTATATGTTCTCTTCACTTCCAGCTTCCACTGTTCAACATTACGCCTGTGAGATTTGTCTGTGATGCTGCAACGTAGCTGGAGGGCACTCTTTTTCACTGGTGTATAGTATTCCATGGTATGTGGATGTATCCATTCTCCCATGTGCAATTTGCATTGTTTGCAGTTTTGGGCTATTGTGAACAACTCAGCTATGAGTTATTCATACACACTGCTGTCTGTGGATATACGTGCTCATTTCTCTGGATATATATACAGAAGTGGAATTACTTGGTCATAGAATATCTATCTATTCATCTATCTATTATCTATCTACCCATTATCTGTCTATCTATGGATATGTGTGCCCATTTCTCTTGGGTACATACATAAAAGTGGAATTACTTGGTCATAGAATATCTATCTATCTATCTATCTATCTATCTATCTATCTATCTATCTATTCATCTATTATCTATCTATCTGTCATCTATCAATCATCTATCTATCAGTCAATCAATCATCTATCTGTGGATATATGTGCTCATTTCTTTTGGGTACATACACAGAAGTGGAATTACTTGGTCATAGAATATCTATCTATCTATCTATCTATCTATCTATCTATCTATCTATCTATCACCTATCTACTTATCCATCCACCATCCATCTATGTATCCATTATCTATCATCTATCTATCTATCTATTTATCTATCTATCTATCTATCTTCTATTATCTATCTATCTTCTATCCATCATCTATCTATCTATCTATCTATCTATCTATCTATCTATCTATCTATCTATCTATCTTCTATCATCTATCTATCTAATCATCTATCTACTTATCCATCCATCATCCATGTATCCATTATCTATTATCTATCTATCTATCTATCTATCTATCTATCTATCTATCTTCTATCTATCATCTATCTATCTATCTAATCATCTATCTACTTACCCATCCATCATCCATCTATGTATCCATTATCTATCATCTATCTATCTATCTATCTATCTATCTATCTATCTATCTATCTTCTATCTATCATCTATCTATCTTCTATCTATCTATCTAATCATCTATCTACTTACCCATCCATCATCCATCTATGTATCCATTATCTATCATCTATCAATCTATCTATCAATTATCTATCTATCTATCTATCTATCTATCTATCTATCTATCTATCTATCTATCTTTAGAAGATACTGCCAAATGGTTTCCCGAAGAGACCATGGCACATGTCGTTTTAACCTTATTTAAATGTCATCAACCTCCCAAGTAAAGTTTTGCAAATACTTTGTGAGGGAGCGGGGCATAAACCATGAACACAACAAATGCAGCAAGCTGTGCTATGATATCAAACCATAATATAAACCCCCACATCAGCCCCACATGCTGAGGGCTGTATAATACTGCGGAAGCTAAAATGGTTCTAACAACCAGAGTAGCTTGTCGAATGTCCACGCCCACATTCCAGGGCCATGCCAGCCAGCTGGATTATCTGATGAATGTTCCCACCCACTGTGCATGGAGAAACAGGGGTTCCCTGTTAGGTCCGTCCGGGGGATCCTGGCCTTGTCCAGCACATCTCAGAATCCTGCCCATCCACCTGGCCAGGGGCCATTGTGATCGCTATCTGAGTTCTCTGCCTCCTGTGAAAACAGAACCTGCACACAGGACCCCGCCGGAATGAACTTTCTTTCCCTGGAATTCCAGACTTGCAGGGCTGTGCTGCTGCGCAACTCTGGGCTTTGGGGGGTGCTGCTCACATCATATTCTGTGGGCCCACAGATTTTCTGCTGGGCTGGAAGATCAGGGTGCACAACTGGAGAGAAGCCTGTCCTGCATGTAGGGACAGAGCATCATTATTGTCTTTGCATGGGTAGGGCACTGCCAGGAAGGAGCTCGAGCAGGCGGCTCTGGAGAGTGGATAGAGAGAAACTGGCTATTTATGCTCTGCTGAAACATTCATGAGCCCTGGCGGTTGAAAATAAGATCCAGCTGCAGAGATAATCATGTAGAAAAACTCAGAGGTGAGAACGAGAACTCAGACTCGTTCAGAGCAGAAAACAAAGCTCAGAGCTCACCGCCCAGGAGTCTTGGCCGAGAAGGAGGAGATCCCATTCAAAGGATGCTGGGGGCCCTGTGAAAAGAGAGGGTGAGGCCTGCCTGCCCCAGAGTTGGGGGATCACAGAGCAAGAATCCTGGGGCCCGGGATGTGGTTCAGTGGTCTTGGTCCTGGGTAGAGAAATCTCTGGGCCCCCTGGCCAGCAGTGCCACACAATATGATGTCAGCAGCACCCCCGAGGCTTGTGCAGTAGCGCAGCCCTGCAGTCTGGAATTCCAGGGAAAGAAAGTTCACTCCAGCAGGGTCCTCTTTGTAGGTTCTGTTCTCATAGGAGGCAGAGAGCTCAGGTAGCCATTGCTATGGCCCCAGGCCTGGTGGGTGAGCAGGCTTCTGAGATACGCTGAACAAAGCCATAAATCCCCCAGCAGGACCTGACAGGGAACCTCTGTTTCTCCATGCCCAGTCCATGGGGAGACTGACCCCACAGCTGCTGCCTACGGACATCAGGGACGGGAAGCCCAAGACAGGAAGCAACTTCCACTTGCCAGGGAGAAAGGGCCGAGCTGGGCCAGCCGGGGCTCCAACAGGTGTGCCCGAGGCTGGGGATGCCGTGTCCACTGTGACCCAGCGGGCAGCCTGAGACACCTGGGCAGGTGCGTGCAGACATGGCCAAAGAGCCAGTGTGAGACAGTAAAGCCCTGCTCACAGCTGTCGCCATCCCTGTGTGCTCTCCCAGACCTGCCCCTGCACCTCATGATGCTGCCAGGAAGTGCCCCTGCCTTCCACTGAACAGATGAGCAAGCGGAGGCTCTAGGCAGCGAGGTCACTTGTCCAGGTCAGAGACTTGCCTCCCTGGCCAAGGGTCGCTCCAGACGGTGGAGGGAGGTCTCACCTTCGTGGTTGACCTTGTAGTGCAGCGTGACAGGGCCGCTGCACCTCTGGATGGTCCAGTGGGCTTCCTCTTTGGTGCATGTGTCCAACGGGACACTCTGCCTCTCGCCTCGGATGCAGCCTTCTAGCTGGAGAGCAGAGACAGCGTTTGTCTCCTGGCTCCACAGGCAGCAGAGCTGCAGGAGCGAGACCACTCTCTGTACATTGGGAAAAAAACCATCTCTCCTCGAACAAAGACAAGCTCAGTGCCAACAGGGGGAAAGAGCATCTTGCTCAGGGGGGTGCACCTGCCTCCTGCCTGCACCCTGGGAGCTCGCAGGATGCAGAAGCATGGGCAGGGAGCTGGGGAGAGAAGGGCCCCACGATGCCAATGGTCTGACCACCTTCCAGCTCCCTCCTCCTGCCCGGGCATCCGTGGCTGAATGCAAGGCTTAGGGGCTCCTACATGTCACCACTGACACTACAGTCGCAGCCACCTCCCTTGCCGCCAGCCCCTCACCAGCAGCAGCTGGTGGCCCTCACGGAGGCCGGCTTTCTCGGCCAGAGAGCCAGGCTTGACCGAGTGCACGAAGCTCCCTCGCGCGTTGCCCCCCAGCAGGGTGAGCTGGGAGGTGAGGCTGTCGCCGTTCAGCGTCGTGTGCTGCACCGAGGGCCCTGGGCCCCGCACGTGCCCCACGGAGGTGACTGAAGGCCGGAAGGGTCTGCAGCAGGAAACAGAATGGCAGTTAGGCAGCTGGGCTGAAAAGAGAAAAGCCCTACCGGGACACACTGGAGGTTGGTGGTGGGCGCCAGGACCCCGGTGGCATGGCCTCCTGTGGTCATCAGGCGCCTGGGTGTCCTGGCTCCAAGAATGGCCCCTCATGGCTAAGGGAAGTGAGAGCTCACAAGTGGCTCCTGCTGCAAGAAATGCAGACGAGGAGAGGAGCTGAGGCACCCTCCGTGGCCTGCAGCGGCCATGCTGGGACTGGCAAGGGCCATGTTAGGAGGGTCCCCTTGAGCACGGCCCACCAGGCTCCAGTGTGTCATGGACGGGGACTGCTGGGTATCTGGGTCCCACTTCTTTGCCTCTGCCATGCTGAATGGCCTTGGGCAAGCCGCTCCCTCTGTGGGCCTCAGTTTCTGCACCTGGACACTTGGGAGGTCAGAGGAAGTGATTTCTTTTTTTTGAGACAGGGTCTTGATCTGTCGCCCAGGCTGGAGTGCAGTGGTGCAATCATAGCTCACTGCAGGCTCAACCTCCTGGGCTCAAGTGATCCTCCTGCCTCAGCCTCCTGAGTAGCTGAGACTACAGGTGTGTGCCACCATGCCTGGCTAATGTTTAAATTATTTTGTAGAGATGGGGTCTTGCGTGTTGCCCAGGCTGGTCTGGAACTCCTGGGCTCAAGCAATCCTCCCGCCTTGGCCTCCCAAAGTGCTGGGATTATAGGTGTGAGCAACGTGCCCAGCCAGGAAGTGATTTCTGACTTGGGAATGCTACGATTCTGGCTCTGGCTCTAGAACAAGGCCCACATGAATGGTCTCCTTCACAGGGGAGTGAGGGGGTAAGTGGGCGAGGGGTCTTTATCCCATCCCCACCCTCAACCCCGGCTTCCTCTTCACTGGGGTACCTTTCCAGAGAGAACTTCCTGAACATGAGGTTGACCTGCTCCAGGTCGTAGGCATCCAGGCCCTCGGATTGGTGGGAGGAGGAGGAGGAGTGAACAGAGGAGGGTCCGAAGGAGTAGCGCTCGTGACTGTCATCTGCAGAGGGACGAGGGCCCATCAGTACCAGGGGTGGCAGGGAGCTCCGGAGACAGCCCTGGGAACTGCTGGGCTGGTCCCGGCACTGGGGGCAGGCTCGGAGCCCTCCTTCCCTGCTCTTCCTGGGAAGCCTCCCAGGAGATTGGTCTGTGAGGTTCCCTGGTACAGATGGCTGAGTCCTGCATTGAATGTCTCCAACACAGACATTCTCCAGCCTTCAGGAGCTACCACTTACTGGGAAGCCTTATCAGGTATCTGGTTTTTAAGATTTTTTTTTTTTTTTTTTTTTTTGTATCTGGAAAATGGGGGCTTTCCATTAGCAGTTGCTTGTTCTGGTTTTTTTTTTTTTTTTGAGAGAGGGTCTTGCTCTGTTGCCCAGGCTGCAGTGTGATGGTGTAATCATAGCTCACTGCAGCTTCAACCTCCTGGGCTCAAGTGATCCTTCTGCCTCAGCCTCTGGAGTAGCTGGGACTACAGGTGTGCACCACCATGTCTGGATAATTAAAAAAAATTTCTTTATAGAGACAGAGTCTCCCTATGCTGTCCAGGCTGGTTTTGAATTTCTGGGCTCAAGCCGTCCTCCTGTCTTGGCTTCCCAAGGAGCTGGGACTACAGGCATATGCCACCATGCCTGGCTAGTTAATATTTTTTTGTAGAGACAGGGTCTTGCTATGTCACCCCTCCTGGCCTCCAGTGATCCACCTGCCTTGGCCTCTCAGAGTGCTGGGATTACAGGCGTGAGGCACTGCAGCTGGCTTCATTCTGTTTTTGAATTGGGCCCCCAGATTTTCATTTTGGGACGCTAAGGCCTCACCATTATCCATCAGCTTCCTGGCCCGCAGGGGCCTGAAGCAGGGCGGGAAGAGGAGGGTCTGGCCCCGATAGGAGGCCCCTCCCTATCTTCTCACCCCAGGTGGACCCGGAACACCTGGGGGAAAGACACTCACTGCCCAGAGCTCTGGATGGCTGGGATGGAGGGAACTGCAAATCTCCTCAGGGCTGATAACAAAGGCTTCTCTGCAAACGGAATTTTTCCCGACACTGCAAAATACTTTGGACGGTTGCCCGGGATTCTCTCCCCTTTCCAAAACTCTTTCAATTCTTCTCATTACCCAGCCTCGATTAGGTGCTAACCTCTCTTTAACACTTGATAGCGCTGATGCTTCCCCATTAAGGAGGACCACTCATCTTTCGTTTCATCGGTTGGCAGCCTTAGCTGGCAAAGGCTGGGGGAGCCCTGGAAGAGAGGGGGCTGGCAGGGCACACCCGGAGGACTCTGAGCCACAGTCTCCCCTGCTGCCAGCTCTGTCGGGGCCAGGGGATGCTGCCACCCTCCCTCGGTGCTGAGACAGGCTTGAAGGCGGTGACCCTGCAAGCCCGCCTTCACCCTCCCTACTTCTCCCCATCCTGCCTTGCCCCTCCAATGTCGACCCGTTCCCCTGGCCTTGCCCTTCCAATGTCGGCCTCTCCCTTCAGCCTTGCACCTCCAAGGTCTGCCTCTGCCCCTGGCCTTGTCCCTCCAAGGTTGGCCTCTCCATCTGCCTTCTGTATTCCTTTTGCAGAGGCTGGTTAACAGCTCAACACATGAATTTCGTATGAGAACTCCCTGCTCCCAGCCCACTCTCTGCCTTCCTGTTCTTTCCTGTCTCTGAGGCTCCTTTCTTTATCTATAAAATGAGGGTAACAACAGCACTTCTGAGAGCGGTTGTTGAGATTAAACTGGATCAGGTATGCAGGTCGAGCCCCTCCATGGTGCCTGGCTAGAGTATGTGAGAACTATGCTTTTTAAAAGCCCAGACCTAGCTCGCGCCCTCTGCACAGCAGCTGGATGGGCCCCCATTACCTACAAGATAAAGAACAAGCTCACAGGGCATCTCTCAGCCATGGGCAAGCCCAATGGGGGACAGAGGCTTATCTTTTGTGTTCAAGAGTGACTCTGAGTCCATTCCGCATAGTGGGTCTTAAGGACCTGTGACCCTCTACCTGTGACCCTCTGTGACCCGTCCTACCCACGACCTTCCCGGATCTGAGAGGCACGTACCATCCAGATCTAAGGCGTCAAACCCGCCGCTGTCATTGTCTTCTTCGACTGTGCTGCAAGACACAAGGGAGGGTGGGGAAAGCATGCATGTGAGTGTGAGTGTGTGTGCACGCACAGGTGAGGGACAGAGAAGCTTCTGGAAGGTTCCAGGCTTTCGAGTGGCCTTGCTTCTGAGAGGGCAGTGTGGGTGGAGGAGGCAGGAGGCTCCCTGGAAGGGTGGGCGGCCCGGAGGTCTTGGAGATTGCCTCCTCCAGCAGGGGAGGAGGAAAGCCAGGGCAGGTGAACAGAGGCCCCTCCAGCCCCACCTCCTGTTCACGTCTCTCTCACTCTTCTCCGACATGGTACAGGACAAAGATCCACCTGCCCTGTGTGATGGGTTTGGGAGCTGAGCGCCCCTCAGCCGGAGTGGACACAGCAAGCTTGCTGCGCTCCGGCGTTCTCAATTGTCTGCATGTGGTTTTTGCAATAGTGCTTCAAGGTGCAGGTGCTTTGATGCAGATGCCACATGTGGCTTCTGAAAGCTGCTTTCAACACCTGCCCCCGGTTGGCCAGAGGGAGCCCCCGCAACACAGCTGCTGGTGAAGAGGCTGGCTGGGTCTGATTTTTTTTTTTTTTTTTTTTTTTTTTAATTTTTGAGATGGAGTTTTGCTCCTGTCACCCAGGCTGAAGTGCAATGCTGCGATCTTGGCTCACTGCAACCTCTGCCTCCCGGGTTCAGGCAATTCTCCTGCCTCAGCCTCCCCAGTAGCTAGGATTACAGGTGCATGCCACCATGCCCAGCTATTTTTATTTTTTATTTTTTAAATTTTTAGTAGAGATGGGGTTTTGCCATGTTGGCCAGTCTGGTCTTGAACTCCTGACCTCAGGTGATCTGCCCGCCTCAGCCTCCCAAAGTTTTGGGATTACAGGCGTGAGCTACTGTGCCTGGCCTAGTGCAGGTCTTTGCTGCTGATCTCTGGAGCCAGCCAGGGAAGGCCATGCTGAGAGGCCCAAACCCAGGCCCCAGCAGGACTGGGGGTGTTGATCCAGCCTCCAAGGCCACTGCTTGCTCTCTGCCCTTCTGGAAACCGCCCAACAACCTCTGACTTTGTAGGTGACGTGCCAAACCCTGGCAGGTTGCAAACACCCGTCGCCCAGGCATACCTCTACTGTGGTTCTCCTCGTGAGGACACTAATGGTTTTCAGGAAGTGAGGAAGGTGGTAGAGGAGACTGGAGAAGCCACTCATGAGTTTCTTTTTTTCTTTTTTTTTTTTGGGACGGAGTCTCGCTCTGTCACCCAGGCTGGAGTGCAGGGGCATGATCTTGGCTCACTGCAACCTCCACCTGCTGGATTCAAGTGATTCTCCTGCCTCAGCCTCCCGAGTAGCTGGGACTACAGGCGCATGCCACCACACCCAGCTAATTTTTTGTAATTTTAGTAGACATGGGGTTTCACTATATTGGTCAGGCTGGTCTCTAACTCCTGACCTCAGGTGATCCCCCCGCCTCGGCCTCCCAAAGTGCTGGGATTATAGGTGTGAGCCACCATGCCCAGCCATGAGTTTCTTATTCTTTGGCAGAAAAAGCCAAGCCTTGGGGCCGTGGGGCCCAGGAACCTGATTTCTGGGCAGCATGGAGCCACGGGTCATAGGTTTTGTCCTTGGATAGGCAGCTGGGTGAACCCGGGGAGGCCACTTGCCTCCTCCGAGCCTCAGCTTCCTCATCTGTACAATGAGTAGTACCCTGCCTTTCAGGGTTGCTTCGAAGACAGCTGGGTCAGCAAGCGTGGACTGGCCCAGAGACGGGGTAAGGAGGCTTGGCATGGTGGCACGGGGCAAATGCCCAGTCCTCCCTCACCTGCCACCCACCTGCGATGGGGCGCATCCTCCTTGTAGCGTCTGACGATGGAGTCGTTTCCCGGGGGCTCGGCGGTGATTGACATGATGCTGCTGCGGCTCCGGGGGGGCTGCTTCAGACACAGACACACACACGTTACAGGTGCATAAATATTACACATGCAGGGACTAAATTCAATGCAAAATCGTGCCCGCCTCCTACTCAGGCGGCATGGAGGCAGCGAGCCGGCTCTCAGCGGTGACCTTGGCTGGAGCAGGCTCGTGCTCAGCCCGGAGTGGCCGCAGCCGCCGAGCTTGGAGCACATCTGCTCACACATCTGCTCACAGGGAGAACGCAGGCGGGAGCCAGCCGGCTGGGGTACTGGGGCGCTGCCTCGCCATGGTGCACAGGCTGAGCTCAAGGCCCCCAGGCTGCACCTGCTGTGGGCACCTGCTCTAAACATGGTGAATAGTGTGGTCCTGGGGTGTGGGGAGGGCAATGGTGCCCCGGACGGCACAGCTGCCGGAGAGCGACCTTTGAAACCAGGCCTGCTGGCTCCTGGCCAGAGCCACTCTTAATAAGAGCCTGGGATTCTGCCACCCAGGGCAGCCATCAGACAGGAATCATTCATTATAAAATCTCTGCCTCCCCCAGGGCCTGATTTTGGAAGCTGAGCTGACAAGCTTCCCAGGGCTTCCCCTTGGGGTTAGAATTTCTAATCTTGGGCCTTCTGCTGCCTGGCAGGGGGTGGGCAGTGCTGGATGCAGTGGCTAGGACCCTGCCCGGCTCTGCCCAGGTAGGGGTTCTGGGCTGGGGAGGGGGCCCTGAGCCTCAGCTCTGCGGCGGCTCCAGCCGCTCACAGCTCCCTGCCCTGCCTGCCGCCTGCTCCCCAGGCTGCGGGAGTTGCCAGGGGCTGAGAAGTTGCGGCAGAATTTTCACGGCCTGTGCCATGCGCGACAGCCCCTGGGAGGCCCAGCTCCTCTTCCCACCAAGTGTTAAATTGGGAAAGGAGGCGGCAAGAAGGTGTAAATACATTGCGAGGCTGTGGAAACCTCTCTAAATAAACATAAGGGAGGCTGGGGCTGCAGCCCAGAGCAGGCAGCAGCGCTGCTCAGAGGCTGGGACTTAGGGTAGGAAGGCGAGGTGGGTTGGGGCTGGTGGGGTGGATGAGGCTGGGGTCCCAGGACGGTGTTCTGCAGCAGGAGAGGGTGTTGGGGGATGAGCTGGGGCCCCGGATGGCACTCTGGAGGGAGAGAGGGTGGTGGGGATAAGCTGGGGCCCTGGAGGGCGTTCTGCAGGGGCAGGGAGAGGGTGATGGGGATGAGCTCTGGAGGGAGAGTGGGTGGTGAGCATGAGCTGGGGCCCCGGACACTGTTCTGCAGGGGGAGACAATGGAGGGGACCCACAGGTCGGGCAGAAGCTGCAGCTCACCATCTTGGTGAAGGAGTTGGTGATGGGCAGAGATCCGCAGGGGCTGGGGCTGGCGTCCGTGCCTTCTTCCTCGTGCCCCTTGGCTGTCCCCATGGGAGATGAGGTGGGAGAGACAGAGAAAGGACAAGGGGGCCAGGGAGCATTTGAGGTGGAAGAGAGAGAGGCGAGGGAGAGACAAGGTGGGGAAAGGGAAGTCAGAGCCCCATGGCCAATAGGCACATGGGGCTGTCCGGCGTCATCCCAAACCTCCTTCTAACGAGGTGGGTCTGGGGCCTCTTCGCTCCCTTGGGGCTCACTCCCCTCTCTATGGCATCTGCTGGAGAAAGAGCCCTCAAAAACCTCCCCTTGCTTTTTATTAAATTTAATTTTTTACAGAGATGGTGTCTTGCTGTGTTGCCCAGGCTGGTCTTGTTGCTCTCTGTGTCCCCTCCTTGCTCCCACCCTTGCTGTGTGTGCCCATGTTCTGTGCACAGAGAGATATACATACATGCACCCCCATCAGCGGATGCCTTCTGGGGAGGAACCATATGCTGTCCTTCCCTGGGCCCCCAGCACCTGGCACTGGGAAGCCTATTAAGGTCTGATGAGGAGTGAAGAAGCCCCATGGCCACTGCATCCCGTCCCTTCCCTTTGACGTAACCCCCTTCTCTGCTTCCTGCAGGCCCCAGGCCCTTTGCACCTCCCTTCTGATAAAGAAGGCTGTTGAGACACCGGATGTGGCCGTGAGGGAGCTGGACAGGGCCCCCCGCCCTGGCCTCCCTCCGCTACCCTCCATGTCCAGAGAGAAAGGCCTTAAGCATGGGTCTGCACTCTTCACTCTCCAGCCCACCCCAAAGCCACCTGGGGGAGGCTTCATCCTTGCCATGCAGGATGAAGTCCGTATCTTCAGCGAGGCGCCCACAGTCTCAGCCCAGTGCTCTCCTGCTTTGCGCTCTGGTGCGGCAGGGCAGCTTCTGACCTGTGCACCTACCTCCTGGTCTCCACACCTCTGTTTATAGGCCCCTCTCTGACCTGAGGAGTCCTTCCAGACACTGTGTCCCTCCAGCAAAAGGCTCCCTTTTCCAGCCCCAGTTTAAATGTACACCCCACCCCCACCTTTTTCTTTTTCTTTTTTTTGTTTTGAGACAGCATCTCACTCTGTCGCCCAGGCTGGAGTGCAGTGGTGCCATCTTGGCTCACTGCAACCTCCACCTCCTGGGCTCAAGCGATTCTCCTGCCTCAGCCTCCTGAGTAGCTGGGATTACAGGCATCTGCCACCACGCCCGGCTAATTTTTGTATTTTTAGTAGAGACAGGGTTTCACCATGTTGACCAGGCTGGTCTCAAACTCCTGACCTCAGGTGATCCGCCCGCCTTGGCCTCCCAAAGTGCTGGGATTATAGGTGTGAGCCACCATGCCCGGCCAAATGTGCCCTTCTTGATGGATCCTTCTCCGACCTTTGTCCAGCCACTCTCAGGACCCATGCACTTTCCACCTCCTGGCTGTGGCCCTGCCTGAGTGTGTGGGGTCTATGGGCATCTACTTGGGCCTTCCAGCACCTGGTACATAGTAGGTGCTTGATTTGCTTAGGCAAACCCTTCTAGCTGATCTGTCACTCCCAGAGACATGGTGAGGACAAAAGAGAAGATTCTGAAGGTAGTGTGTCTTGGAGAACCAGGGACTGACGAAGGAACCAGCCTCCTGTGAGGTCCTGTGGGGACCACCCGGCCAAAAGTCTTGGAAGAGGGTCAAAGAGTCCTCTTACTGAGAAGCCATGGGCAAAACGCACAGTTCAGCTAATGCACCAGGGGTTCCGGACAGACCCACCGGGAGAGGCGGGGAAGCATGGAGGGAACCACAGAGGGGACCTTTCAGTGGTTGGGACTCCTGCCCGCTTTGAATGACGATGAACATTAATTGCTATTTGGATGGACCCCCACCACCCCAAGACCCCCGAGAACCTGCCACGTTTACCGCGCAGGATTGTTCGTTACAGTGGGAGAAACAGATGGACCGAGAGAGACAGAGTGACAGATGAGACAGGCCAAGAGAGATCTGGGCGTCTCACTAACCTTGAAAATCTGATGTTCGCTTCAGGCTGATGGGGGATTTGGCTCTCTGCAGCTAAAAGGGAGGGGAGGGGAAGAAACAAGACACAAGACACAAATCAAACAGGGACCTAGACACATGTCACCGGGGCTTAGAAAAAAATAAAGCAAGGCCAGCCATCCTGTCCCTCGTCATACGGCCACCAGGGTTGGCCCGGAACGCACATGGACCGATGCTCATCTCCCGCGGCCGGGACGACAAGACACAGCGGCTCCCCTGGGCTTGAATCAGGCAGCTGCTGGTATAGACAAGCTCTCCTCCCAGGGCGGCCATGCAATATGGCTCATGGCAGAAGACAGGACAGGAGCCAAGAGCGGCAGAGGGGACCAAGCGATGTGCGGGGAGTGTGAAGCTGAGCAGAGTTGGGTGCACGACACAGAGCGGGTTTCAGAAGAGGGTGAGGCTGCCGGGCAGGTGCCCTGGCCACCCCCGGCCCAGAGTGCTAACGGGCTCTTAGTCAGCTCAGATGTGCTGCCTCAGGCCTTCTGGCTTGGCGTGTGCAAGGCTGGGAGAGACGGAGGCACTGTCAGGCCCTGCTGTGGCGTCTCATTCATTCACTCATTCCCCCCGCATCGAGAGCCAGCCGTGGGCTTCAGGTTGCCCGAGATTCTGAGCAAAGCGACAGGATTACTGCTAACTCCAGCTCCCAGGATGGTGCCTGACATGTGACAGGCATGTGATTGGCACTCAATACATATACTCAATACATATGTGATGAATAAACAAATGAATTTTTTTTTTTTTTTTTGAGATAGAGTCTTGCTCTATCACCCAGGCTGGAGTGCAGTGGTGCGATCTCGGCTGACTGCAACCTCCGCCCTGCTGGGTTCAAGTGATTCTCCTGCCTCAGCCTCTTAAGTAGCTGGGACTACAGGTGTCCACCACCACGCCCAGCTAATTTTTGTATTTTTAGTAGAGATGGGATTTCGCCATGTTGGCCAGGCTGCTATCGAACTCCTGACCTCAGGTGATCCATCCACCTCAGCTTCCCAAAGTGCTGGGATTACAGGTGTGAGCAACTGTGCCAAGCCTGAATTTGGAAATGATGCTCATTTCATTCTCTTTCCCTCCTTCCACCTTTCTTTCTTTCTCTCTTTCTTTCTTTCCTTCCTTCTTTCTTTTTTTCTTTTTCCTTTCTTTCTTTCTTCTTTCTTTCTTTCTTTCCTTTCTCTCTCTCTCTCTCTCTCATTATTGAGACAGGGTCTTGCTCTGTCACCCAGGCTGGAGTATAGTAGTGCTATCATAGCTCACGGCAGCCTCCAACTCCTAGGCTCAAGTGATCCTCCTGCCTCAGCCTCCTGAGTAGCTGGGACTACAGGTATGTACCACAATGCCTGGCTGTTTTTTTTCTTTCTTTTTTCTTTTATTTTCTTTCTTTTTTTTTTTGAGACAGAGTCTCGCTCTGTCGCCCAGGCTGGAGTGCAGTGGTGCAATCTCAGCTCACTGTAAGCTCCGCCTCCCGGGTTCATGCCATTCTCCTGCTTCAGCCTCTCCGAGTAGCTGGGACTACAGGAGCCCGCCACCATGCCCGGCTAATTTTTTGTATTTTAGTAGAGACGGGGTTTCACCGTGGTCTCGATCTCCTGACCTTGTGATTCGCCCGCCTCAGCCTCCCAAAGTGCTGGGATTACAAGCGTGAGCCACCGCGCCCGGCCCTCTTTTTTTTTTTTTTGAGACACTGGATCTTCCTATGTTGCCCAGGCTGGTCTGGAACTCCTGACCTCAAGTGATCCTTCCACATTGGCCTCCCAAAGTGCTGGGATTACAGTCGTGAGCTACCACGACCAGCCTGTCTTTCTTTCTCTCTCTTTAACGTCTATTACATTTATAAGAGTGAGGGAATCCATAAAAATGTACAAATGAGTAAAAAGCGAGTTGGCAGGATTTCCACCTTACAGGGTTGAAATAGACTGAGTCACAGTCTGGGCACCCAAGACCCACCCAGAAGCAGGCATGGCTGTGCTGCCCCGTCACTGCCTGCAGGGGCCCCCGGCTCACAGACCTTCTGCCCTGCACCTGCGCCCCCTCCCTCCACACCCATGCACCTGGATGCCCTTCAGGTTCATTCTGCGCTGGGGCGGATGGTAGGGCAGGAAGTACTTGCTGTCTTCGGGTGACTCCTCCGAGGTGGAAGAATCGTCAGCTTCTTGACCATTGGTCCTGGGGCTGGCGTCCCCAAAGTCCTGAGAGATGATGGTTACTGGCAGGTTCCTGGGCAGACTCTGGGGACAGAGAAAAGCTGGTGTTAGTGATGGGGTTTGGCGATGTGCCACCAGTGGGTAAAATGGCTGGGCTGACAGCGCCATCGTTCCCTCGGCCACCCGAGCATGAAGCTCACTTCCGCGACCCCAACCGTAACCTCAGACACTGAGCCCCATCATTCCAGCCTACAATGCATCCTCCTCCCAGGCTTCCGGTCCAGTCTCCCAAGCAAGCCCCGGTCTTCTCGTACAATGGTAAAGGCATTGCCTCCTAACTGGCCTCAGCCTCTTATATCTCATCTGCCACCATTAAATTTCTAATTTCTAGCCCTGTGCCTGAGCTAAAAATATAAAAAATATTCAGAATGACTGAATGATGTTAAAAAAAAACACACACACACAGTGCTAGGTACTGTCTGGAGTGCTTCATAGCTGTCACCTCATTGAATCCTTCCTGACAAGTAGAGGTTGTTGTTGATAATCACTTCTTACAAAATAGGAAGCGGAGTGCTGTGTCATGAAGGAACTACGTGGCCCACAAAGCCACGTGGCACCCTCATGCTGTGCTGCCTCCAAACTCAAAGCGTCTTGTTCCACTCCCTGTGCAAAATCCTTCAGGGGCTCAAAATAGCAGTAGAGCTCCTGGGTGTGCACAGCCCACCTTGGCGTGCCCCGTTACCCCCCTGCTGCTCCTTGACTCCCACTCTGCAGATGGATGGAAGCGCCGGTCATGGCCTGCTGACAGCACAGCGGGCTACATGCCAGGCCTGTATTCACGCTGTAACTGCAGCTGGGAACGCGAGTCCTTCCAAAGTGCTGGGATTACAGGCCTGAGCCACCGCGCCCGGTCAGGGTCCCTTCCTTTATAAATGAGGACACGGAGCGTGCTTTCCATGCAGGACAGTTCCGTGGGGTAAATGAGGTAACGCACAGAGGGCACGTTGTGTGGCACCTGCACGTGACGGCGCTCGGTAAACCCAGAGCTATAATAGTGATAACATCTACCCCTGGAGGAGGCATTCCTTCATTTCTCAGTGCCTGGGGCCCTGCTGGGAAATGCACTCTGCAATTCACATAGTCCATAAATGAGGGTTTACTCACAGGCACTAGGAACCATAATGACCGCAGGGTGTCTTAAACCCAGTGACGGTTCAGGTGTGCGGGGGAACCCCAGTGGGAGGTCAGCAGCTGGCTGTGGTCACAGAGAGGGCACTGAAGCTCCTAAGGGGGAGGCTGCCCAGCAAGGAAGTGGCCAGGTCAAGCTTGCCCTGCATCTTCTTTTTTTTTTTTTTTTTGAGATGGAGTCTTGCTCTGTCACCAGGCTGGCATGCAGGGGCGTGATCTCGGCTCACTGCAACCTCCGCCTCCTGGGCTCAAGCGATTCTCCTGCCTCAGCCTCCCAAGTAGCTGGGACTACCAGCTCGCACCACCACGCCCGGCAATTTTGTTGTATTTTTAGTAGAGACAGGGTTTCACCATGTTGGTCAGGCTGGTCTGGAACTCCTGACCTCGTGATCCACCCGCCTCAGCCTCCCAAACAGCTGAGATTACAGGCGTGAGCCCCCACGCCCGGCCCCCTGCATCTTCTTATTTATGTTTTTAATTTTACTTTTTTAAATTTTTAAAAATTTTTACTCTGTTGCCCAGACTGGTCTTGAATTCCTGTCCTAAAGCGATCCTCCCACCTCAGCCTCCCAAAACGCTGAGATTACAGGCATGAGCCACTGTGCCCAGCCCTATCCTGCATCTTCTAACTTCAAAATGAGTGGCTTCCACTCATCACTAAACAGACACAAACACAAGACTAAAAGATGTGGATTATGCTGGGTGTGGGAGGGAACTTCCGGCTTCAAATATATGAAAAGCCAACCGGGCACAGTGGCTCACAGCTGTAATTCCAGCTCTTTGGGAGGCTGAGGCAGGAGGATCACTTGAGAATAGGAGCTTAAGACCAGCCTGGGAAACAGTGAGACCTCGTCTGTACAAAAAAATACAAAATTAGTCAGGCATGGTGGTGTGCACCTTTAGTCCTGCTACCCGGGAGGCTGAAGTGGGAGAATTGCTTGAGCCCAGGAGTTTGAGGCTGCAGTGAGCTATGATGGTGCCACTGCATTCCAGCCTGGGCAAAAGAGCGAGACCCTGTCTCAAAAATAAAACTAAACTAAACAAAGGACAAGGAACCATTCATTGCACGGGGAGGCAGCCACTGGTCACAGCCCTCAGTGGGCACCTGGCTTCAGGCATGGGGCCCTGCCCGTCCCGCCCTACCTGGTCCAGGTTGTTGCTGTCCTTGGAGAGGCGCCGGAGCTTGCTCTCCAGGTTGACGATGCAGGCCTCCCGCCGCACCATCTCGATCCTCATCTCGTCGTTCTTCTCCTCCAGCTCGCGGATCTGCTTCCTGTACTTGTCCTTTTCTATTAAGCACTGCGAGTACTGCGTCTGAGCTTCATCTCGGGAGTGGAAGGCCTGCCAGGGAGAAGCCGGACAAAGGCTGCTTTGGGGGTTGCACCCCAGCCAAATCCAGCTGGGCCCAGGGACAGGCATGGTCCCCAACCCAGGGGCCAGCCACATCATCTGTGGCTCTCGTCTGCAGCCTGACACCCGGGTGTGTCAGTCACTACCTTCTTCATTAACACAATCACAGAGCCGATGGTCTGACCCTTGCTAGTGGCAGGCTCTGTTGAGAGCTTTGATGCAGTATCCCTGGAAGGCCACAGCCTGTCCCTATGAGGTGGTGCTACCATAATTATCCCCATTTTATAGATGAGGGCACTGAGGTCAGGGTGGCAGCTTGCCTATGGGCATACACCTTATGAATGACAGGGCTGGATCTGAACCCATCCTCTCACCCGAGAGAACAGACAACATTTAAGAACGATGCTTGGTTGTGGGAGCTGCTGGAGCCCAGCTCGGAGCCTTCTGATACCCAAATGCCTGTGACTTCCAAAAGCCTTTTGGGATAGAATTCATCTTTGGAACAGAAATGGGAAAGATGGATTCAGGAGTGATCCCTGCATTGTCAGTGACGTTGCACTGGACAAAATGAAGGAACTGGTGGTCTGGGGCGTGGGCCTCGCTGTGCAGCCTTGCCACCCTGCACACTGCAGGTGGTGCCTGTACCTGGTCCCGCTCCCGCTCCACCTCTTCCAGCTGCAGCATGACCGTGTTCATGCGGTGCTTGTACATTTCACAGTCCTTCCCCAGGGTCGAGCACTTGAGCTCCAGGTCCTCCTTCTCCTCCAGGTACTGTGAACGACACAGAGAAATCAATACATGCATCAAGCAATCAATAGGTCAGGGCTGTTCTCTGCTCGTGCCTTCCCGCCAGCTGGCTGGAGCTGGCCTGTCCCTCCCTAAGCTGGCATGGTCAGGATATGGCCTGCCTTTCTGAGAACCGGCTATCTGACCACTGGGGCTCAAGGTAGGAGACCAATCAACCCAGCATTGTCGTGAACCCACTACGGACCAGGTAACGTAGGGGAGGACAGTGTGGTCTCAATCAGGAGGGGGACACAGGTGCTAACCTGGTGCAATAGCTTGTAAATGCCCAAGGGTGGCCAGCACATCTGGGATCCTGCAATCCGCAAGGTGTGGGTGAGGCTCTGAGACTCACACCTTGGCAGGTATGTGGGTTCCCCCAATCCCAAGCCCTCACCCTCCCCTCTGCCCACATTGCTCCCGCCCCCAGGCCCTCATCTGGTTGATAAACTGCAGCTTCTGCCAGGGGCTGAATACCAGGAAGTACAGGAGATTTATGCCAGGGGTCTGACCTAGTCCCTGGAAAGGAGTGTGGGGTCAGGGAGGTCCTGCTGACACACACCACTGCCCCCTGGTGTGAAGGGGGCCAGCCGAGGGCACTGCTGGCCAGGCGATCCCCACTCCCACCTTGTCCCGCAGCTCCTCCGCCTGGCGAGCCTCCTCCTGCAGGTTGTAGATCCTGTTGACCAGCTCCTGCCGGTCCTCCAGGGCCTCCTTGCGGTCGTGTTCCAGGATGTCCAGGATGGCCTTGTCCGAGTCTGGCAGGCTGCGCTTCCCGGCCTGGGTGGGAGGGAGGAGGTTTAACAGGGTCAGGGTCGGGGTGGAAAGCCAGGTGGTCCTGGAAGGCAGGGGACAGAAGAACCAGCAACAGACACGGACAGAGCAGAATGTTTTGTGCCTGGAAGGTAGAGGCGAGAAGAGATGTATGTCCCCTGGGGTCTCTAAGAAGCTTAGCATTTAAGAAGTTGATTGCCTGGAAAGAAGCAGAAAACTGGCTTTTGCTTGGGCGTATCCTGGGCCTTTTGTTCTCCCTGGTGCTTATCGGAGCTCAGAGAAGCAGTTGCTGCACCCGAAACACTTTTTAGATGCTGCCCCTGAAATACCGAGGAATCTGTTCTGGAGAAGCTGGGTTCATCCTCAGCTCTGAAACAGAGCCTCAAATACCAGGCACCCGCTCCTTGGGGGACTGTTCTGGAGGGAGCAGGAGGATGCATTTTTTTTTCTTGCCCTGCAGATATGTCTTGGGATGTCAGTCCTCAGCAACTTCCTCCTCCGTGCCCACAAGTGATTCAGCGGTGACAAGTGTGGGGAGGCATTTGAGGTTGGAACAAGTGGCACGGAGCTTAGAGTTGAGTTTCTTGGAATCTTTAAGGGCATGTAGGTTTCCTAGATGTCCTCGTCTCTTCCCACAGTGCTCAGGGCATTGACTTCCACGTGGTTGGTGATTTTCCTGGAGTGCTTCAAATAAGCACATGTTTTCCCAAGTATGATCTCCTGTCTCTGACAAATCAGTGGTGGGGGTCACTGCTTTACAGAGGAGGAGACAAAGGTGCCCAAGGATGGCATGCATGTCTGTGATCCTGCAGTCAGCATGGGTGAGGCTCAGGGACTCACACCCTGGCAGGTTCATCGTTTCTCCCAACCCCAAGCCCTCACCCTCCCGCTACCCACGCTGGCCCCGCCCCCAGGCCCTCACCTGGATGATGGACTGCAGCTCCTGGTTTTTGGTCTTCAGCATTTCATTCTCCCGCTCCAGTTCCAGAACCTGCTCCTTCTTGGGCCGATTTTCAATGTCATTCTTCAGTTTCAGAGACTGATTTCTCTCCAGCTTACATTCCTCCTCCATCTTATTCAACCGGTGCTTTAGCTGATCGATCTGAAATACCCCAAGGGTGCCGAGGGGAGAAGGCAGGTGGCAAGAAACACTCAGAAAAGGCAACGCTTCCCCAGATCCCACTGGGCTGGCACCATAACCTGAATTATGCCCCTCTCTCCTTCTTCCAGGGGCAGAGAAGGGCTCCAAGAAACCTTCTCCAGTAAAACAAACTGTCATCTCCCTGTTGATGGAGAGTTCCTGATTAGTCTATTTAGAATAGCTCCAAAGGGGCTACAGGCCTCAGAGAAAATTCCCTCAACCTTTGTCAGGTGGAACAGGTTATGGATTTGGGGATAAAAGAGATTCAAGTTGGTGTTTGCCACTTCAATGCCCTTCTCTGATGGGTTTCAAATTCTGATCCTCGAAACTCAAGGATTTCCCTGAAGAATGCAGGGGTTATCTAGGGGGAAGGAGGAGATGGTTGAGAAGTCGAGGTTCTGGGCATCCACACTCACTTCACATCCCAGAACAGTTCTGCTTGTGTGGTTTGTTCTTGTTCACACAAGATTTTATTTGGATAAATAGCACTGTTGCTAAAAAGGAAGAGGAAGAGGAGGAGGAAGAGAAAAAAAAAAAGAAGAAAAAGCAGGAGAAGGAGGAGAAGAAGAAAAGTAGAGGAAGAAGAAGAGGAAGGGGAAGAAGAGAAAGGAGAAGAAAAGGAAGAGAAAGAAGAGGAAGAGGAGGAATCAGAAGGAATCAGAAGGAGAAGGAGAGGAGGAGGAAGGAGAGGAAAGAGGAAGAAGAGGGGGAGAAGAAGGAAGAGGAGGAGGAGAGGAGGAGGAGGAGGAAGGAGGAGAGGAAGAGGAAGAGAAAGAGGAGGAAGAAGAAGGAGGAGGAGGAGGAGAAGAAGGAAGAGGAGAAGGAGAAGAAGAAGAAAGAAGGAGGAGGAGGGGAGGAGAAGGAGAAGGAGAAGGAGAAGGAGGAGGAGGAGGAGGGGGAGAAGACAGCCTGAAATCCACTGAATTGTAATTTCACAGAATCTCCGGCCTAAAGAACTTCCCTAGACTTAGTGGCAGAAAGAGTGGCTTCCTGGAGGAGGCAGCTATCACATCTGGAAATGAGACAAGTGGAGTTGTGCTGATTTTCACACTCAAGATTTAGTGTCAGGAACTGGGACCAGCAGAAGACTTCTTCAACCTGTGAGACTAACCTGTGTGCCTCCCCAAACACATCAGCTTTGCTAAAATATCCCAAACAAGAAGGTTGCATTCGAGGGCTATAAAGAGGGGAGGCACCAAAGGCGAGAGTGTCATTTTTCAAATCTAGTCTTGGAGGGAGAATTGTCTCAAGGAATCTGGCAGGTAGAGAGCAGTGGCTTTAGCAAGAAAAGACCAGCTCCTGCACCCCAGTGATTAACCTGAGACGATGAAGAAAGAGGCGTGTAGGAAGCAGCCCGAGGCCAAGAAAACCAGCCAGGGACTCTGCTGGCCAGATGTTCTTCCAAATTCTACTTACACTTTCTCACTATTAATATATCTCCAGGGAAACAGAACACAGGAGAAAGTTCCGGGAGAGAAACCTGTAAGTCCCTGCCACAGGGTAACTTCCCCAAATCCTAGGTAAAAACAGCATAGAAATCTCTCCTCCTGCTCATGAAAAAAAAAAAAATCTCCTCAGCATCTTCAAAGCTCAACCCAAGTGTCCCGGGCTAAGTCCCGGGTCCCACACGAGCAGGCATGGGGTGCTAGCATTGTGGGGTGTTTACAGGGTCAGCCACTCTGCCAAAGACCTACGGTTCAGCATCCCAGCAATCGTAGGGCACAGGTATTACTTTCATTATTGCCATCTGCAAATGAGGAAACTGAGGCCAATAGCTAAGTAAGTCATAAAGCATAAAGCCAGAATTTGAACTCAAAACTACAGGACTTACAAAGCTCATGCTCCTAACCAAAACACTATTGCCTGCTATGCCACTGACTCAATTCACCTGAATTCCTGGTGGATTGTTTACAGATCTGTCTGCTTCACTAAATTGTAAGTGACCTGAGCACAGCTCACGTTATTTATCCCCGTGTCTCCCACAGTGCTTTGCACAGTGCCTCACACGTGGCAGGTGCTTAATAAATATTCTGTGAGTCTGTTTTCCACCCAGCAGCCAGAGTGATCCTTCTCAGATATAAATCGTCACTCCTCAGCTCTCAATCCTTCAGAGACTTCTCATCACAACTAGAATAAATCCCAAAGTTCTTACCATGCCCCCGTGATCTGGACCCTGGCCATCCCTTCCACTCCGTTCTGTACCATTTGTTTATTTGGCTCTGGCCCCACTGACTCTCCTGCCATTTCTTTTCTCTTTCATTTTTTTCTTTTCCTTCCTTCCTTCCCTCCTTCTGTCCTTCCTTCCTTTCTTCCTTCCTTCCTTCCTTCCTTCCTTCCTTCCTTCCTTCCTCCCTCCCTCCCCTTCCTTACTCCCTCCTTCCCTCCCTCTTCCTTCCTTCCTCCCTCCCACTCCTTCCTTCCTTCCTCCCTCCCTCCCAGTCCTGCCTTCCTCCCTCCCTCTTCCTTCCTTCCTCCCTCCCTCCCTCCCTCCCTCTTCCTTCCTTCCTCCCTCCCTCCCTTCCTCCCTCCCTTTCTTCCTTCCTTCCTTCCCTCCCTCCCCCCTCCTTCCCTTCTTTCCTTCTTCCTTCCTTCTTTTTCTTTCTCTTTCTCTCTCTTCCTTCCTTCCTTCCCTCCCTCCCTCCCTCCTTCCTTCTTTCCTTCCTTCCTTTCGTTCTTTCTTTTGACAGGCATGGCTCACTGCAGCCTCGACCTCCCAGGCTCAGGCAATCATCCTGCCTTATCCCCCCCAGTAGCTGGGACCACAGACACATATCACCATGCCTGGCTTATTTTTGTAGAGATGGGGTTTTGCCATGTTGCCCATGCTGGTCTCAAACTCCTGGACTGAAGCAATCCTCCCGCCTTGGCCTCCCCAAATGCTGGGATTACAGGTGTGAGCCACCAAGCCCAGCCTTCCTGCTGTTTCTTCAAAAACAAAAACAAAAAAACATGCCCCCTACTTGTGGCCTTTGCAAGTGCTTTCCCCCGAGACTTGCATGGTTGGCTCCTTTTATCCCTTCAGATCTCTGTTCATGCGTCTCCTTCTTAGAGACCTTTGCTGACCACCCCATTTAAAGTAGCAACCCTCATGTTCTGTCCTC
Organism: Hylobates moloch; assembly: GCF_009828535.3. Taxonomy (NCBI): domain Eukaryota; kingdom Metazoa; phylum Chordata; class Mammalia; order Primates; family Hylobatidae; genus Hylobates; species Hylobates moloch. The sequence goes on from NW_026652276.1 coordinate 93,625,136, forward strand.
ACGCCCTGTCTTCTCTTCTTGATAGCACTCATTTCTACCAAGTATTTATGCATTTGTTTTCTGATTACAATGTTAGTTCCACGACAGTAGGGTTTTAGTCTTGAGCTATGTATTCCTGGAAAAGAGCCTGGGGGCCAGGCGTGGTGGCTTATACCTGTAATCCCAGCGCTTTGGGAGGCCAAGTGTGCAGATTGCCTGAGCCCGGGAGTTCAAGACCAGCCTGGGCAACATGGCAAAACACTGTCTCTACTAAAAATAGAGAAGGGCGGGGGGGGGGGTGGATAGGAAAAAAATAGAAAAAAACTAGCTGGCATAGCATGTACCTGTAGTCCCAGCTACTTGGGAGGCTAAGGTGGGAGGATCACCTGAGCCTGCAAGGCCAAAGCTACAGTGAGCTGTGATCACACCACTGCACTCCAGCCTGGGTGACAGAGTGAGACTGTCCAAAAACCCCTCCAAAAAACCCGAAAACAAAAAGCCTGGTACCCAATGGCACTCCATAAACAGAGAGAATGAACGAGGCTGGGTGCAGTGGCTCATACCTGTAATCCCGCCACTTTGGAAGGCCAAGGCAGGCAGATCACTTGAGCCCAGGAGTTGCAGATCAGCCTGGGCAAAATAGCGAGACCCCTTTTCTACAAAAAAATTGAAAGAATAGCCTGGCGTGATGGCGGGCACCTGTAGTCCCAGCTACTTTGGAGGCTGAGACAGGAGGATTGCTTGAGTCTAGGAGGTCAAGGCTTCAGTGAGCCATGATCACACCACTGCAGCCTGGGCAGTGGAAGACCCTGTCTCAAAAAAAAAAAAAAAAAAAGAAAGAAAGAAAAGACAGAAAAGAAAGGAAGGAAGGAAGAGAGAGGAAGGAAGGAAGGAGGGAAGAAGGAAAGAAAGGAAAAGAAAAAAGAAAAGAAAGGAAAATAAAATAAAAGAAAAAAGATGTAAATCTCCTTAATTCATTTGCGAAGTGAGCCATTCTGGGAGCCCCACCGGGTCTGCATGCGCTTGCACAAGGTGGATCTGGGACCCAGCCGGTGGTGGAAAGCTGCACTGGGTCGGTCCTTGTGCGCATGTCTGCCCATGCGCACAGGGGATGTAGGCCACTGAACCGGTAGCGCTAAGCACTATGGGTACACGTGCAGGCACTTAGTGGACCTAGGACTCCCAGAGGCCCTATGTCCTCCATTCCCTCTCACCTGGCTGGCAGGAAGCTCCAGCAGACCATGTGCATGTGCCTACACCTGCTTCATGGGGGACTTGAGCCCTGGTGACATTTGTTTCCCCCCGGGTCACCCTGGGGGAGTAGCCCTTGGGCACCCCTCACCTCGAGTTGGAGGTCTCGGCTCCTCATGACCGCCATGTTCTTCTCCTCACTGAGCTGTGCGTAGCGCATGGCTAAGTTGTAGTTGTCGTCCTTCACCTTGACCAGCTCGTCGTTGTAGCTGTCCCGCTCTTCCTTCATCTTGTAGTACCGCTCCTGGAAGGTCAGCAGCTCCACGCGCGTCAGCGTCATCTGCTTCTTCTCATCCTCCAGCTGCCGCAACCTGGCCAGCAGCTCGCAGCGTTGCAGGTCCTTGGCCTTCATCTGCTGCTGCAGCTTGATGACCTCGTTCATCAGGAAGTGCGTGAGGCCCTCGTGGCCTTCCTCCACTGTGGAGAGGGGGCACCCAGTCAGGCCTGAGGACTGGGAAGTGGGAAAAGGAGGTTCCAGACGCAGGGCAGGTGCCATTCATTCACTCACTCACCAACGTTGTGCCGAGCTTTTTACTCACTCTGCCCACGGGGCACTGGGGATTCAGAGTGAGCGAGACTCACAGTCCTGGCCCCGGGAGAGCTTATGGTGTAATAAGAGAAACACATTTAAAAAAATCAAATGATACCACAAATAGAATTACAGACCGTGAGGATTTCACAAAGTAAAGGTAGATGGGGCTATGAGAGTGTGTAGCAGGGGCCCAGATCCAGCCTCGTGGGCAGAGGGGCTTGGAGAAGGCTCCTGATGGTTGAGGTAAAATGTTAAGTTAGAGAGAGAAAAGGCATTCTAGGAAAGGGGAACAACATTGCCAAGGCCATATGGGGAGGAGGGAGGAACTTGGCATATTTCAGGAACTGAACGAAGACCAAAGTGGCTGAAGGAGAGAGAGAGAAAAGAAAGGCGAGGCTGGGAGTGTCAGCAGGGACTGGATCATGAAGGGTCCTTGTGGGCTGCATTAAAGACCTGGGTCTTTTTTTATATTTTAAAGCAGGGTCTCGCTCTGTTACCCAGGCTGGAGTACAGGGGCATAATCACAGCTTATTGCAGCCTGGAACTCCTGGGCTCAAGCAATTCTGTGGCTGCAGCCTCCAAAAGTGTTGGAATTTCAGGCGTGAGCCACTGTGCCTGGCCAAGACCTGGGTCTTTACAAAGAAGCAATGAAAAACAACCAAAGGGTTTTAAATAGGGGAGGAAGAATGGAGAAAGCACTGGAACAGATGGGGAATGGATATAGAGAGTTGGTGGGGTTGTGGGAGTCTGGACTGTGGGAAGTGTTGGGGAGGGAGAGAAGACTGATTCAAGAATGTTTAGAAAGGAAGATTAAGAAGGCAAGATGCTCAAGGGCTCTGGTCCATGACAGACTAGAAAGAATGCAGCCAAGGCAAGGACAAGATCTACGGGGTAGAATGAACTTGTGTTCCCCCTGGCGCCATTCATGGGGGATGGTCCGTGAACAGCCACTTCTCTTGGCTCCTGCCTCCTTTTGCCCCCGTTAATCTTTCATCATCAAGCAAAATAAGTGGTTGACAGACCCCAGTTCTATATGTCATGGATTCACAGCTTAAGAACCATGCCACTACTGAGGACACACACACACACACACACACACGCCCCTCCTCTTAGAGTCCAGATGTTCCCAATGGCAAAAGCACTTACCCACAATGGTGGAGAATCTCCGAGTGGGCTCTTTCCCAGTCACCAGTTTGTACAGCTCTGGGTAATAAAATTCCAGGCTCTCCAAGAAGACCACATAGCCCCTTTGCCCCTTGGTATGTAGAATGTCCAACAGCCGGCCTAGGGGAAACAGCAGATCACTCTGTGAGAATACATATCTGATGGAACGCACGTCTCTGTGGCTGGTCTCATCCTGGACTTGTGTCCTTCAATCAACTCTGAGAAGACAGTCTCCCCACATTCTATCACTTCTGAGTTGTATCTTGGAGCCCAGATGACGTAAATCAAAGTGCCAGGACGTCCGCAGGGATTCGGTGAGCATTCGTTTTCTTTTTCTAATAAACTGGTAGAACCAGGATAAATGGAATTGCTGCCCCAGTTTTGAAGAGTTTCCCAACTGACCAGGGCCAAAATGAACCACGTAGGCACCAGGTCTTCTATGACTGAAGGAGGTTGGAAGCACGATAAAAATTATGGGATAATATATGGTTCTCTGGGATTGAGAGCAGGAAGATAAATCTTTGGGTGAGGGGCTAGGAAAAATCATAGGAAGCAGGGATAGTTCTAGATTTTTCTTTGGGACTATTACACAACTTGGAAACACCTTAAATGTAATTTCCCCAGCTGGTCCCAGTTTCTATACTATTGATTCCACTTATTGCTTACATTTCTGGGCCCTTCCTTAAACATTTTATTTTCAGATATTCTTCTGAGATACAGAAGAAGAAAGGTAGGTCTTAAAACTTGACCTTTTCCCTAGGATGGACAGAAGAAATAAATTTGATGTTATGTCAACTCCGATTGTTTGGTGAAGCCGCCTGCAGTACTGTTTTGAGAAACATTCCAAAGTTACATCCAAACTCAGTGGGAAAGCATGCTGATTAGTGATGTCTGCCATGGATGCCAGAGAGTCGCAGCTGATGAGCCACTTACCACCAGCCACGCTGGGGGACAGTGATTATCAAACCTTCTAAACTGATCCATAGAAAGAAAAACATTTAACATTGTGGTCTGGTGACCATAAACAAAGATAACTCTACAAGTACATGTGTATACACATGTACATAATATAAAATTAAAACAAGCTTCACAAACCATATTTATTATCTTTAGTGAATATGATAAAGTGTCCTACCCACCCCCCCGGAAGTCAGGCTAGAAAAGCCTGTAGAACCCTTCTCGGAATAATATTTTTAAACAGATAAAGTACATCAGATTACAAAAGAAACCAATTATAATAAAATCCAGTTATCAAATATTAAATAAATTTGTGTTTCAGTAACGGACTTCTTTATTAATGCATTAAATAACAAGACTTCTTGGCAGGTCTAATAAGTACTGTAATTTTGAAAGAGAGATGAGTGTAAGTGGCATTTTGAGAGATTTGCAGTAGCTGTAGTGATAGGAAGAGATCTGTAATTTTCATTGTTGCCTAAGTCACAAGAATTACTAATCACTCCTGTAATTTGTGGCTTCCTGACATTTGCAATCGAGGGCAATGCTAAATTGCAGTTGAGGTTGGTAAAATAAAGATGGCATTTCTTCCCCCCTCCCAGTTTATGGATCCTTTGAGTTCTATACACAGACAGCTTGAGTTCTATACACAAATGGGTAGGTAATGGTCTGTGGACCCCAGTTTAAAAATCCCTGACCTAGAGCAACTTCATTTTGGTACAGCTACCAAAGGGTATGTCTGGAAGTTGCGTGTGCGGTAGCCCTCCCTCTCCTGCAAAGAGGTCCTAAGGTTACCTGCTCGGTTGATCTTGGATGGCAGCATAGGAGCATTAAGCACTTCATCTTCATCCTGCTCATCAATGACCTTACACTGACGCAGGTAGGGCGTGAGCTTGGCAGGGTTGATATAGCGGCTGAGCATGTGCCGGTTACACTCCACATTCTCCCACAAGGCGTCCTCTTCATCCTTCAGCGTCTCCATGTAGTCATCCATCTCTGGCCCTCCTCCTTTTAGACATAAACCCCAACAAGCTTAATAAAACAGTCTTACTGGAACAGCTCTATAAACTCCTCTGGAGTGATCTCTAGAATATATTAAGTTAAAAAAAGTCCTGTACAGTAAAGTATATATGGCATTTTACCTTTTGTCTAAGAAAGGGGGTATGAATATAAAAATATATATTTCCTTATATACTAAACATAAACAATGGAAGTTTAAGCCATAAATTTTTAAAAAGATTATTTATAGGGCAGAGAAGGAAAATCCTGTGGTTGAAGTCTACCCTTTCTGTCCAAGTTTTTATGTCTTACTAAAAATGTATAGTTCCCTAAACCATATATACTATTGGCTTTTGTTTTAAAATTTCACATAAATGGTGTCATACTGTATATTTCCTTTTTCAACATGTTTTTCTGCCTCTACATTTTTTTTTGAGATTTATCTAGGTGGATACATATAGATCTAAGTCATTCATTTTTAAAAATAGCTTTATTGTGATATAATTCACATAGCATACAAGTTACCTTTTTAATATGTTCAATTCAATGATTTTAGTATATTCACAGAGTTGTGCAACCACCACCACAATCAATTTAAAATCATTTCCGTAATTTCAAAAAGAAGCTCCACGCCCTTTATTAGCCACTCTCAATTTCCCTCTAATCCCTGCCCCTCCAGCCCCGTGTAACCACTAGTTCACCTTCTGTCTGTATAGATTTGCCTTTTCTGTACATTTTATACAAGTGAAATCCTACAATTTATGGTCTTTCATGGCTGGCTTCTTTCACTCAGCAACTTTTCAAGGTTTGTTCCTGTTGTAGCATGTATCAGGACTTCATTTATTTTAAATTGCTCAGTGATTTTTTCATTGCGTGGACACGCCACATTTTGCTTCTCTGTTCATTCACTAATGGACATTTGAATTGTTTCTACCTTTTGTCTATTATGAACAATGCTGCTATGAACATTCATGTAAAAGTTTTTGTGTGACTGTATGTTTTTATTTCCCTTGGGTAGATACATAGGAGTGGATTGTTAGGCCATATGGCAACTCTATATTTAACATTTTGAGGAATTGCCAAACTGTTTTCCAAAGCAGCTGCATCATTTTACATTGCCACCAGCAAGCCATGAGGGTTTTAATTCCTCCATATTCTTGCTAACACTTGTTATTGTGTGTCTTTTTTATTACAGCTCTCCTACTGAGTGTGAAGTAGCATCTCATTGTGGTTTTGATTTGCATTTCCCTAATGACTAACAATATTGAGCATCTTTTCATGTGCATATTGGCCATTTGTGTGCATTGAGAAATGTCTATTCAAATCCTTTGCCCATTTTAAAATTGTGTTGTTTGTCTTTTTATTATTGAGTTGTAGGATTTTGTTATGTATTCTGGATGCAAGCCACTTATCAAATATATCACTTGCAAATATTTTCTCCCATTCTGTCAGTTGTCTTTTCACTTTCTTAAAAGCATTGTTTGTAGCACAAAAGTGTTAAATTTTGAGGCAGTCCAATTTATTTATTTTTTCTTTTTTTCACTTGTGCTGTTGGTATGTATCCAAAACACCATTGTCTAACTCAAGATGATGAAGACTTACTCCTGTTTTTTTCCTTTGAATATTATACCTTAGTTTTTACATTGAGGATGATCCATTTTGAGTTAATTTTTGTGTATGGTGTGAGGTAGGGGTCCAACTGCATTCTTTTATGTGTGGATGTCCAGTTATCCAAGCACAGTTTGTTTGAAAAGACTATTCTTTCCCCACTGAATGGTCTTGCTACCCTTGTTGACAATCAACTGACCATAAAAGTAAACATTTGCTTTTGCACTATTGATTCTATTCCATTCATCTATATGTGTACCCTTATGCCAGTACTACATTGTCTTGATTACTGAAGATTTGTAGATTTGTAGTAGGCCTTGAAATTGGGAAGTATGAGTCTCCCAACCTTGTTCTTTTTCAAGATTGTTTTGGCTACTAGGTGCCTTTTACCTAATTTTAGGATTAGGAAGTCAATTTCTGCAAAAAAGGCAGTTGGTATTTTGGTAGTAAATCTGCTGAATATGTAGATCAATTTGGAGAGTACTGCTACCTAACAATATTAAATCTTCTGATCTATGAACATGGGGATGTCTTTCTTTAAATCTTCTTTAATTTCTTTCAGCAATGTTTCATAGTTTTCAGTGTACAAGTCTTACACTTCTTTTGTTAAATATATTCCTAAGTATTTCATTATTTTTGATGACACAAGTGGGAGTTTTTTTCTTAATTTCATTTGTGGGATATTCATTGCTGGTCTATAGATATATAATTTATTTTTGTATATTGACCTTGTATTCTGCAACCTTGTGAAGTCATTTATTAGTTCTGTTAGTTTGTTAGAGATACCTTATGATATCCTATATATAAGATCATGTCATTTGCAGATAAAGGTAGTTTTACTTCTGTCTTTCCAATCTGGGTGCGTCTTATTTCTCTTCCTTGCCTAATTGCTCTGGCTAAAATACCTCTAGTACAATGTTAGATAGAAGTGTTGACAGCAGGAACCCTTGCTTTGTTACTGATGTTAGCGGACAGCATCCAATCTTTCACTGTCAAGTATGACATTAGCTGTAGGCTTTTGCTTTTGTTTTTAAGATAGATGTCCTTTATCAGGTTGAGGAAGTTTTCTTACTTTCTTGGTTTATTGAATGTTTTTATCCTGAAAGGGTTCTTGATTTTGTCAGATGCTTTTTCTGCATTTATTGAGGCTGCCATGTGGTTTTTGTTTTTTATTCTATTGATAGGGTTACACTACCTGACTTTCAGATGTTAAACCAACCTTGTATTCCTGGCATAAATCCCAGGTAGTCATGGTATATAATTCTTTTTATATGTTGCTGGATTCAATTAGCTAGTTTTTTAAAATAGGATTTTTGCATTCATATTCATAAGAGATATTGGTCTGTAGTTTTCTTTTCCTGTGATGTCATTGTCTGGTTTTGATATCAGGGTATATCAGGGTACTTCTTTTCCTGTGATGTCATTGTCTGGTTTTGATATTGGCCTCAGAATGATTTAGGAAGTGTTTGTTCCTCTTTTGCTTTTTGGAAGAGGCTTTTAAGAATTGATATTAATTTTTCTTTTGTTTGGTAGAACTTACAAGTGAAGACATCTGGGCATGGGCTTTTCTTTGTGGATTATTTTTACAAATTCAGCCTCCTTACTTATTACAGGTCTGTTCATATTTTCGTTTGTCTTGAGCCAGTTTTAGTAGTTTGTGTCTTTCTAGGAATTTGTCCATTATATCTAAGTTATCTAATTTATTGGCAGCAATTGCTCACAGTTCCCTTCATACTTCTTTTTATCTCTATAAGTTCAGTTATAATTTTCCCTCTTTCATTTCTGATTCTAGTAATTTGCATCTTCTCTCTTATTTTGTTGATATATCAAAGAACCAACTTTTGGCTTCATTAATTCTCTGTATTCCTTTTCTATTCTCAGGTTCATTTGCTTCTGCCCTAGTCCTGATTATTTCCTTTATTTTCCTTGCTTTAGGTTTAGTTAGCTCTTCTTTTTCTACTTTTGTAAGGGAGGAGGTAAAACTGCCTTTGCAAAAGTTATAACAGAAAATTCTGACAGTGAAAGAGATCTGACTAACCAATTCCATCTTGCTTCTAACCTCCAAGCAGTCCTTGTTCATTCCTGGGCAGAGGCCAAACTAACTTTGGGAGGAACTTAGTTCATAGATTAATGTATTATTCTGCTGCTGTCAGACGGTGTGTACTACAGATGTCTGTTAGGTCTAGTTTTTTTTTTTTTTTTTTTTTTGATACAGAGCCTCCCTCTGTCACCCAGGCTGGAGTGCAGTGGTGCAATCTTGGCTCACTCCAACTTCTGCTTCCTGGGTTCCAGCCAGCACGTCTGGCTAATTTTTGTATTTTTAGTAGAGACAGGGCTTTGCCATGTTGGCCAGGCTGGTCTCGAATTCCTGACCTCAAGTGATCCACCTGCTTTGGCCTCCCAAAATGCTGGGATTACAGGTGTGAGCCACCACGCCCAGCCAGGTCTGGTTTGTTTATAGTGTTGTGCAAGTTTCTTATGTGTTGATCTTCTGCCTAGTTGTTCTATCCATTATTCAAAGTAAAGTAATAACGTATTTGACTCTTTTTTTTTTTGAGACAGAATCTCACTCTGTCACCCAGGTTGGAGTGCAATGGCATGATCTTGGTTCACCGCAACCTCCGCCTCCCGGGTTCAAGTGATTCTCCTGCCTCAGCCTCCTGAGTAGCTGGGATTACAGGCGCCTGTCACCACACCTGGCTAATTTTGTATTTTTAGTAGAGACAGGGTTTCTCCATGTTGGCCAGGCTGGTCTCGAACTCCTGACCTCAGGTGATGTACCCGCCTCAGCCTCCCAAAGTGCTGGGACTACAGGCATGAGCCACCACTCTTGGCCAATTTGAGATATTTCAAGTGGGATTTTGTTCCCTGCAACCAAAGTGCCTTGAGTAAAAATATCTATTTTCTGTCATGAGCAAAAGTTGGATTTAAAGTAATTAAAAATGAGGATTTGGTCTCCATTGAATCCGATGAACTTTGTGTAGATGATAACCTCCTTAGTTCACTGCCTTAAGTCCTGACTTCTATGAGTCTTTTGCTAACACATGGCAATGGCTACCTGGGTCAAAGCCAGCAACAGCATAGACATGCCCACAACAATGGCTCATTCTGACAACATGACCACGTGATCATTTGCATTCACAAAGGAAAATGTACTTGCTTTTATTATTTTCAAGAAGTGGACAGCCTAAGAATTTTATTCAATGAATTATTTATTGACTAGGTGGCAGGCACTGCTGGTGTCTCTCCACACTACCCCCGACTTCCTGCTAACAGAATCCTTTTTTTTTTTTGTCCCAAATGCCAGGCAGTCTGATGCTTTAGGGAGGCTGAATATCTTTTGAGCTGCAAAGAGTGGCCCTCGTTTGGTCTCTACCAGTAGTGTAGAAACAAGCAGGTGAAGTGCTTTTGGCCATGCAACCTGCAGGAACATGCACTGGGGGCGGCTCTGGAGGTTTTCCTTGATCTTTAACAGGGACACCTTGTCCTTGGGCTTTTGGCTGTGAGTGTATAAAGGTGGATGTGATGGTTTGGGTCACTGCACCTCAGCCTGTACCCCTCAGGTGACATCAAGGACTGAGGGTCTTTCCAGCTCTCTGCTCTGCCATCCTGAGGATTCACCCTCAGGATGGCAGGGCAGGGGACTGGAAAGACCCTCGTTCCTTGATGTCACCTCCTGGGCACTGAATTAACCAGCACTGGGCCCCTCCCACCTCTGGACTCCTGTAAGATATAAATGTTCTTTGCCCCAAGCCTTGTGAAGTTGGGTCTACTGTGATTTGTAGCCCAAAGCCTCCTAACTAGTAAAGACATCTACTTAGTACAAAGACTTGCTCAGCACCATGAATGCACAAGACAGCTGAAAGGCAGGTGTTAAGAAGCTTATACTTTTTGCGGGGTCAGAAGGCACATGCCTAGGAGTTAAACAGCAGCTCAAGGCAAGAAGACAGGCAAGTCTAGATGGACCAAGAAGCATTTCTTACCAGCTTTCATGAACAAGGAGGTTGTAGTTGGCACATGCCAACCACCTGTTACAAGAGTGCTCAGTGACACAGAAAGCCTTCCTCCCGGGACCCGGGTGACCTGGGGCAGCCACCTCAGTGGCCTGTCAGCTAAGCAGTAAATAACTAGGGCAAAATCTTCTTTCCAGAGCAGAGATGAAAGGGACCCTCCTACCTCGTCGTAGCTCTCTGCAGCCTTGACCTCCCAGGCTCCAGCAATCCTCCCACCTCAGCCTCCTAAGTAGCTGGGACTATAGGCACACACCACCATGCCCAGCTAAGAGACCTTTCTACCTCAGATGCAGTGAAATCACAGACCCTGGATCTCGTTGAAACCTGTCCCATCATTAATTCCCCTGTGCAGCACAGTTGCTTAGCAACCAGGGGTGAAGTTGAACTTGGGAAAGTGGACCAGTTTGTGAGTGCCTGGAGTGAAAGGGCCTCTTCAACCTCAGCCGACTTGAGTGAGAACTGGCTCTGTGCTGAGCACTGTGCTGGGAACAGAGGGTGCAAAGACGTTTCCCACACAGCCCCTGAGTTGCAAGCTTCTCAGAGGTTGGTGGTAAGTGTCAGCCGCCCACACAAGCCCCGGTGGGAGGAACAGCATCCTCTGGAACCCTGCAGATAGGGCAGCCGCACGCCCTGCTGGCAGAACAGGAAGTGCTTCCCCTCTGGGCTGCCCACATGCCAGGCACTGTGCCTGACCCTTTATAGAAATTATCTCATTTGGCTGGGCATGGTGATTACACCTGTAATCCCAGCACAGGTGGGATTGGGAGGCCGAGGTGGGCAGATCACTTGAGGTCAGGAGTTCGAGACCAGGCTGGCCAACATGGTGAAACCCCATCTCTGCTAAAAATACAAAACATCAGCTGAGCATGATGGCGGGTGCCTGTAGTCCAAGTTACTCAGTAGGCAGAGGCAAGAGAATCACTTGAACCCGGGAGGCAGAGTTTGCAGTGAACCCAGATCGTTCTACTGCACTCCAGCCCTGGCAACAGAGCAAGACTCTGTCTCTAAAAAAAAAAAAAAAAAAAAAAAAAAAAAAAAAAAGAAATAATCTCATTTAATGACCACAGAGGCTCTGAGAGATGGATGTGCTCATCCTTGTTTTGTAGACAAGGAAACCAAGAAGCAGAGAGCCCTAGCAACTTGCTGAGGGTCACCCAGCAAGTCTAACTGGGATTCCAGCCCAGACCTCCTCCACGTGAAGACCTCCCTGAGGTTCCCCTCCTTAGAGAGCTGGGAGCATTTTGAGTGGGAGTTTGCTAGGCAGAGGGAGAGGCAAGATAAAGCAGCCTGGTGAAGGGTGAGTTCATCTCACAAAGACCTGGAGCCATGATCTGGGAGCACCTGTTCTCACTTGGAGTGACACAGTAAGGACACTATTGCACCTCTGTCCCCAGTAGGGGCTCACATGCAGACATTTGTTACTGTATGAAAAAAACCTGCAAGGATTAGAAAACAAGTTGGTTTTACATAGTAGGGTTGAACGTGCAGAACACACATGCCAGGAGTCCCTTCTAGATATCATCCCTAGAGAAATTCTACTCGTGTGCATCCAGAGACCTGTACAAGAATGTTCAACAGCAGCACCATGTATCCAAAACCAGAAACCACACACACACCTCGTGCAACAGCGTGGATAAATAAACTGTGTATTCAGCGCTGGCACACTCCCCAGCAGTGAACATGGAAAGAAATATGACCATGTGCATAAGCACAGATGCACCCCAGGAACATGATGCTGAGTGAAAAAGCAAGCCACAGAAGATGCATGGTATAAAACCATCTATAAGTACTTCAAAAACAGGCTGGGCACAGTGGCTCACACCTATAATCTCAGCACTTTGGGAGGCCCAGCTGGGAGGATTGCTTGAGGCCAGAAGTTTGAGACCAGCCTGGAAAACACAGCGAGACCCTATCTCTACAAAAAATAAAAACAAAGTAGCTGGGCATGGTGGCACACGCCTGTAGTCCCAGCTACTTGGGAGGCGGGAGGATCACTTGAGCCTAAGAGATGGAGGCTGCAACGAACTATGATCGCACCACTACATTCCAGCCTGGGAAAAAGTGAGACCCTGTCTCTAAAAAATTTAAAAATATATATATATATGTAAAACAAGGCTGAGTGAGATGGCTCATGCCTGAAATCCCAGCACTTTGGGAGGCCGAGAGGGGAGACTGGGAGTTTGAGGCCGGGAGTTTGAGGCCAGACTGGATGATATAGCAAGACCCCACCTCTACAAAAAAATAAAAACTTAGCTGGGTGTGGGGTTGCGTGCTTGTAGTCCCAGCTACCCAGAGGGCTGAGACGGAAGGATTGCTTAAGCCCAGGAGGTCGAGGCTGCAGGGAGGTATCATCATACTGCTGCACTCCAGCCTGGGAGATAGAGCAAAACCCTGTCTCAAAAATAATTTTTTTTTTTAAACATACGAAACAAAACCCTACTGTTAAGGATATACGGCAAAACTACACCAAGAAACAAGGGGACTGATAAAAATCAGAATGGTGGCTTCCCGTGGGGAGGGGCAGCCAGACAGATGTGACCTCGGAAGGTCCCCTGGGGACACTGATGACACAGGGAATTATGTTATGCTTCAACTGGATACATGAGTGTCTGTTTCATTGTTCTCTGTCTCATAGATACACATTATATATACATATTTATATGTATGAAATATTTCATGGAAAAAATCTATGGAGAGCGTAGCTAGCCTCAAAAGAAAAAAAATGTCTCAGACACAATTCGAAATGTATTTTCCCTTCTAACACTTCCCTCTAACTCAGCCTGACTCAGCCTCATCACCGAGGATGAACCCAGTGGCTCTGTCAAGCTCTGGGAAGTTTCTTTGAAGGCAGTTTTCTCAGAAATGTGCCCGGAGGCCCTGAGGCTCTGAACTTTAACAGCCTTGCAGGTTGGATGGCCCGTCCCTACCTAAGTCTTAGCCGGAGCTTGTCGCAACTTGCAACTCGAACGCAGCCTTCAGCAGGGTTTGACTTCCAGTGTGAGACAGGTCCTAGGCCACACCAGTCTCTCTGCAAATGGCTGAAAGGCAAGTGCCAGGCCCCCAGGCCAGGCACCACAGGAAGGGCTGCGTTGCTCACCTTCCCTGGGAAGCAAAGGACCAGGAGGTGACCCACCCGAGGACGAATTCCATGAGAGCTGCTGGCCTCACGTCCCAACTCACTCATTCAAGGCCTCTACTGTGGCTTCCTCTTGCTGTTATGATAAAGTTCCAATCTTTTTTTTTTTTTTGAGATAGGGTCTTGCTCTGTTGCCCAGGCTGGAGTGCAGTGGCATGATCTCAGCTCACAGCAGCCTCTGCCTCCTGAGCTCAAGCAACCCTCCTGCCTCCACCTACTGAGTAGCTGGGACCACAGGCAAACACCACCATGCCCAGCTAATATTTTAAAAATTATTTTTGTAGAGGTGGGGTCTTGCTATGTTGCCCAGGCTGGTCTCAAACTCCTGGGCTCGAGTGATCTTCCCGCCTTGGACTCCCAAAGTGCTGGAATTACAGGCATGACCACCATGCCAAGCCATGTTCAACTTTTTTTTTTTTTTTTTTTTGAGAGATAGAGTCTTGCTCTTTCACCCAGCCTGGAGTGCAGTGGCACCATCTCGGCTCACTGCAGCCTCAGCCTCCTGGGTTCAAGTGATTCTCCTGCCTCAGCCTCCTGAGTAGGGGGGATTACAGATGCCCACCACCATGGCTGGCTAATTTTTGTATTTTTTGTAGAGACGGGGTTTCACCATATTGGCCAGGCTGGTCTCGAACTCTCAACCTCAGATGATCCACCTGCCTCGGCCTCCCAAAGTGCTGGGATTTACAGGTGTAAGCCACTGTGCCTGGCCCATGTTCAACATTTTGATCTTGATCTTCAGGCCCTGCGAGGTTTGCTTTCTGCCAGCCCCTCAATCTTATCACAACTGCATCCCCAGCCTGCCAGCCTTTTCTCTGATTGTCTCCCAAGCTCCGATTAGTGTCAGAGCCTGATCCCTGCCCCTCTCTCCCTTCACTACTCCTGCCCCTCCACCAAGTCTCAGGTCACTCTCACTTGCCTTTTTTCCAATATAAAGGAACGGCCAGGCACAGTGTCTCCTGCCTGTAATCTCAGTGCTTTGGGAGGCAGAGGCAGGGAGATCGCTTGAGGCCAGGAGTTTGAGACCAGTCTGGGGAACAGAGCAAGGCCCTGTCTCTACAAAAAGATTTAAAAATTCACCAGATTTGGTTGTGTGTGCATGTGGTCCCACCTACTTGGGAGGCTAAAATGGGAGGATCACTTGAGCCAAGGAGGTGCAGGGCTGCAGTGTGTTATGATCACGTCACTGCATTCCAGCCCCAGTGATAGAACAAGACCCTGTCTCTCCATAATATATAGAGAGGTATAGAGCGGGTAACAGATGCCGAGTACCTGGCATGGAGGGGTGCTCACACACAGGGGCTGCTATCCTGCCATTGGGGTGTGACTTCTACACTTCCTGGCCGGATCTCGTCTTCCCTCGAGCCAGGCTCCCGTTGCATCTGGACTTGCAATGCTCGGGATCTGAAAAGGAAGCGATAATCAGCCTTGAAGCAGGAGGCGGAGGATGGAGAGAAAGGGAACCGTTCTGGGATCGAAGGGATATTCTGCTTTGGAAGAAAAGGCCAGAAAGTCCTGAGGGGCGTGTCACCCTGGATGACATTGGCAGAGTGGACCACACCAGGGGCTGCAGGGGGAGAAGGGCTTCTGTCCCACCCCGGGGAGTGGGCAGCCTGGGAGGCCACTGACCCGGGTCGTGACACCCCTGGGGATGGGGAGGAGGGAAGATGGCAGCCTTGGGCCTGCTCGTGGCCAGTGTGGAAGATCTTTGATGGAAAAGGCTTTGATGGAAACCTCTGCAGGCTGGAACCGCTCTAATCAACTGCTAATTCATTAGGTCAAAAGCAGCAAACCCCATTCCCAAACCCCGAAGAGTTCCTGTCACTGTGAATTATGTCTTTAGCCTCCAGCCTGCCATGGGTTTGGTCAGGAACACGCGGTAGCCCACACATGCTGTAATTTCCCAAGGCCGGTGTTCCTTACGGTGACTGACGAGGCCACCGCTAATGCCCCACTCAGCCATCCAGGAGCCCAGCTTGGGGTTTGGGTCTTTTGGGGAAGGGTCAGTTCTCCTTCTGTAGAAAGGAGGTCAGGATCTCACTCTGTTGCCCAGGCTGGAGTGCAGTGGGACAATCATGGTAAGAGGGAAATGTGGGGTTCAAACCCTGGTACGGTGGAAAGAGCCTTACACCCGTCCCCAAAGCTGCTTGGAACCCTGTGGGGGGCAGGCTTTAGGCAGCTGCTCTAGGACAGCTCCATTCAGGAGTGACAGGGACCCTGGGCCGCTGATGTTTAATCAGGGACTTGCTTGGTTTTGGCTTTGAAGGCTAATCACAGGTGACATGAGATTTCCCGGGGCTGACAGAAGCTGTTCCTGTCGGGCATCGGCTGGGCTTGGAGTGAACTGTCAGAGGCCTTCAGCCCCGGGGAGGTGGTGGCGACAGGCATCTCTGGAGGACACCATCTCCCTGGTCTCCTCACGGCCTCCCTGCTCTGTGGCTGGGACAGGGCCGGGGGCCGGGGGTGGGTGGGGAAGGGAATCACAGAACCAAGGGCCTCTGCAAAGGCAGCAGAGCAGTCCACAGGCCAGTCAGCAAACACAAAGGGAAATGACACCATCTGCATTTTTTAAAAAAGAGAATGTGTTTATCATTAGAAAAATAAAAGGCTTTAAAAAAATTGTAAGGAAGGCTTTAATTGTGGCCAGGCATGGTGGCTCATGCCTGTAATCTCAGCACTTTGAAAAGCTGAAGTGGGAGGATTGCTTGAGGTCAGGAGTTCAAGACCAGCTTGGGGGAACATAGCAAGACCCCATCTGTACCAAAAAAAAAAAAAATTATCTGGCCTGGTGGCATACACCTATAGTCTCAGCTACTCAAGAGGCTGAGGTGGAAGGATCGCTTGAGCCCAGGAGGTTGAGGCTGCAGTGAGCCATGATTGCACCACTGCACTCCAGCTGGGGTGACAGAGCAAGACCCTGTCTCAAAGAGAAAAAAAAGAAAGGTTTTAATTACAAGAAAGGAGAAACAGGGCTGGGTGCGGTGGCTCACACCTGTAATCTCAGCACTTTGGGAGGCTGAGGTGGGCAGATCAGCTGAGGTCGGGAGTTTGAGACCAGCCTGACCAACATGGTGAAGCTCTGTCTCTACTAAAAATACAGAAATTAGCTGGGCGTGGCGCATGCCTGTTGTCCCAGCTACTTGGGAGGTTAAGGCAAGAGAATTGCTTGAGCCGGGGGCGGAGGTTGCAGTGAGCCGAGATCACACCATCGCACTCCAGCCTGGGCTGCAAGAGCGAAACTCCGTCTCAAAAAAAAAAAAAAGGAGAAACAGGCTTGAACAACTACCCTTGCTGTTCTACCCCTACCCCCTACCCACTATGTCAATGTAGGTTGGGAAAACTGAGGTGCAAGAAAACCAGTACTGAGACTGGGCTGTTTCTGCCCTTAGAATTTTTGATGACAGCATTTGGGAACTTGGTCCTCAGGTCAGGGAAGATTTCTAGGATTAAAAGTCAATCTCTTGACCACTTGCAAGACTAGACTGGCTCACAGGTGTAACATGCAAGTGACCCAACACCATCCCTCGTGCTTACAGACTATCTGGTGTGTGCCAGACACTTCGTTAGGTGTCACTGACGAACCTCCGGAACTCTTTGAGGTAGGTGGTATCATCATCATCATCACCACCACCACTACCTTACCACCAAGAAAACAAAAGCTTAGAGAGGGCTGGGCACGGTGGGTCACACCTGTAATGCCAGCACTTTGGGAGGCCGAGGCGGGCAGATCACTTGAGCTCAGGAGTTCAAGACCAGCCTGGGCAACATGGCAAAACCCCGTCTTTACAAAAAACTAGCTGGGCGTGGTGGCACGTGCCTGTGGTCCCAGCTACTTGGGAGGCTGAGGCAGGAGGATCACTGCAGCCTGGGAGGTCGAGGCTACAGTGAGCCAAGATCATACCAGTGTACTCCAACCTGGGTAGCAGAGGGAGATCTCTGTCTCAAAAAAACAAAACAAAACAAAACAAACGCTCAGAGAGGTTCAAGTTCATAAAACTAGCATAAAGGTAGGATTTGGACCCAAGGTTCTCTGACTTCCCCTTGATTGCTACTATACAGCACTAGAATTGCTTTTTTTTTAAGTTTACCTTTTTAAAGGGCTGTAACCAGAAAGTATATGTGCAAAAGCTCCCTGAAATGTCACTTTTACATATAAGCTTAAGACAGAGTGAAAACCCTGCTCTAAGATGGCAGATATTGGCTCAAGGTTAAAAAGAAACTGGCTGGGTGTGGTGGCTCACGCCTATAATCCCAGCACTTTGGGAGACCCAGGCAGGTGGATCATGACATCAGGAGATCGAGACCATCCTATCCTGGCTAACATGGTGAAACCCTGCCTCTACTAAAAATGCAAAAAAATTAGCCAGGCATGGTGGCAGGCGCCTGTAATCCCAGCACTTTGGGAGGCTGAGGCGGGAGGATCACAAGGTCAGGAGATAGAGACAGTCCTGGCTAATATGGTGAAACCCTGTCTCTACTAAAAATACAAAAAATTAGCCAGGCATGGTGGTGGGCACCCGTAGTCCCAGCTACTTGAGTGGCTGAGGCAGGAGAATGGTGGGAACCTGGGAGGCGGAGCTTTCAGTGAGTTGAGATTGTGCCACTGCACTCCAGCCTGGGCAACAGAGCAAGAGTCCGTCTCAAAACAAACAAACAAACAAACAACTATTGCTTCTCAAAAGAGGAATCAATTGCTTAATGCACTGTAGATTCCTCATGGTGGTGTTTTCCAAGTACAATCAATGCCCATTCACCCCACAATGAAGCCTGCTAGTTGACAAACAAAATGTTAGTTTTTCTTTTTTTTTTTGAGATGGAGTGTTGCTCTCATTGCCCAGACTGGAGTACAGTGGCGTGTGATCTTGGCTCACTGCAACCTCTGCCTCCTGGGTTCAAGTGATTCTCCTGCCTCAGCCTCCTGAGTAGCTGGGATTACAGGCATGCACCACCATGCCTGGCTAATTTTTGTATTTTTAGTAGAGATGGGGTTTCACTATGTTGGCCAGGCTGGTCTCGAACACCTGACCTCAGGTGATCCAACAGCCTTGGCCTCCCAAAATGCTGGGATTACAGGTGTGAGCCACCGCGCCTGGCTGGAAAATGCGGGTTTTTGTTGCCTCTCACTTAAGAATAAATAGAGAGGCAAGGATCACTTGATGGTTGAGGAAAGTCTCCACATGAAAGGCAGAAATCAAAAGGGTCACATGGACACAAGGAATCTGCTAGGAGCAGACAATGCACAGAATAATAGAAAATTTTAAAAAACATAACCTGGCTGGTGCAGTGGCTCACACCTGTCATCCCAGTACTTTGGGAGGCTGAGGTGGGAGGACTGCTTGAGCCCAGGGATTCGAGGCCAGTTTGGACAATATAGTGAGACACTGTCTCCACAAAAAATCAATAAATTAGCTGGGCATGGTGATATGTACCTGTAGTCTTGGCTATGCAGGAGGCTGAGGCAGGAGGATTGCTCGACCCCAGGAGATTGAGGCTGCAGTGAGCCATGTTTGCACCACTGCATTCCAGCCTGAGCAACACAGTGATACCCTGTCTCAAAAGAAACCCCCAAAACATAACCTGATAATTAAGAATCATTTAGAGATGAGATGAAGCATTGCATCCATAAAGCAATGGTAGGGTGCTAAGAAGAGGAACAATCAAA
Source organism: Hylobates moloch (assembly GCF_009828535.3). Lineage (NCBI taxonomy): Eukaryota > Metazoa > Chordata > Mammalia > Primates > Hylobatidae > Hylobates > Hylobates moloch. The sequence continues at coordinate 93,644,434 of NW_026652276.1, forward strand.
GAACAAGAAGTTCTTGGCAATTAAAAATAAGGCAGCAGAAATTTAAAATCAGTAGAAGGCTTGGAAGATAAAGTTGAGGAAATTTCCTGAAAAGTTAAATAAAAAGTTAAAGAGAAGGAAGATAAGAGGGGAGGGAATGAGATCAATTTAGAAGGTCTAATATCCAATAAATAGAAATCCTGAAAAGAGATGACAAAGACTGTGTCTTCTCGTTATATATCTTCTGGGGATAGACTATAAACCAAGGGATGAAATTATCAGAGAAATAACATTAGAGAATTCTCTGAATGTAAAAACATGAGACTTCAGACTTAATAGGCTCTTTGAATATTAGTACAATCAGTTGAAAAGAACCTTCTCAGTGCACATTGTTGCAAAAATTCTGGCCACCAGGGAATAAGAAAAGACCTTAGAAGCTTCCAGAGAGAAAACCTCAGGTCACATGAAGAAGAATGGAAGCAAATATACCATCAAACTCCTCAATAGAAATACTGGAAGCTCGGAGAAAATGAGGCAATGCCTTCACATTTTTGATGGAACATTCTTTTTTACCTAGGATCCTATATCCACCCAAAGTATTATGTGTGAAAATAGAATAAAATTATTTTCAGAAAAGCAGGAACTCCAAATATTTGTCTCCTATGCACCTTTTCATTGGAAGCTACTAGAGGATATGATGCAGCAAAATGAGGAAGTAAGCAATAAAGAGGAAGGTATCGAGCTCACAAAGCAAGGAATCTACTTGGGGAAGCAGCAAGGAAAGTCCCCAGATGAAAGCAAAGCGGCCAGGAGCAATTGGCCAAGATTGCAACAGGATCATGGAGGGTCCACAAGGGAGAGGTTGCCAGGGGAAAAACGTAATGATTTTCTGATATATTTGATAATTCAGGAAATCATATTGTTAGGCAAATGACAGATCTGAGAGTCAGATGGGGAAAAAATGAAGAATAAGTATATTTAAAAGAAACCCTGGGCAAAAGCAAAGGAAAAAAAAGAGGCAATATTAACTCCAGGAAAAAACAAAAGTGCAGACAAAAAAGAAAATCACAGCACCACAACTTGCCTTAACATGAACAATATTTACCTAGTTATAAGAATATAACCACCACAGATGAATCAACACAACAGATTGTGGCCTAATATAATGAGAGAATGGAGGAAGGGGAAGTGCTTTGAATGGGTTATTAGTAAAAGAGAGCTAAATTCTCATCTATCTAACAATATGTCAATCGATAATGGCTTTAACATATCAACAAATAGCAAGGCAAACATTATTTAGACCTAGTGAAAAAGAACAGAAGAAATAACAGAAGAAAACAAGGTGAAAAAGAGGTTTTTTTGTTTTGTTTTTTGTTTTTAGGTGGAGTCTCACTCTGTCACCCAGGATGGAGTGCAGTGGTATGATTTTGGCTCACTGCAACCTCCACCTTCCAGGTTCAAGCGATTCTCCTGCCTCAGCCTCCCAAATAGCTGGGATTACAGGTATGCTCTAAGTCTGGCTAATTTTTTGTATATTTAGTGGAGACGGGGTTTCACCATGTTGGCCAGGCTGGTCTCAAACTCCTGACCTTAAGTGATTCACCTGCCTGGGCCTCCCAAAGTGCTGGGATTATAGGTGTGAGCCACTGTGCTTGGCCTGAAGAAGAGTTTGAAGTGATTGCCTCTGGGGATCAGGACTAGGGGATGATGATGGCTGGGTTGGGGAGCAATGTTTTTCTTACATGCCTATTTTACTTTCTTACTTTCAATTTTTTAATTAAAAAATATAATAGAGATGGGGTTTTGTCATATTGCCCAGGCTGGTCTTGAATTCCTGGACTCAAGCGATCCACCTGCCTTGGCCTCCCAAAGTGCTGGAATTACAGACATAGCCACCATGCCTGGTGTATTTTGCTCCTTTGCATGACTCATGTATTACTTTGATAAAAAATAAAACTAACTAAAAAAAACACGTCAGTCATTGGAAATATGGATAATGCATTTAAGTATGAAGAACAAAATAGTTATCTTCAGTCTTTGCACACACACCACGTTTCATCTTTTGCAATGCTTGTGAGTCAGCTCACCCCTTCCTAAACTGAAACTGCTGACTGTGTACCTGGCTCTTCATGGATATCACCTTGATTAATCTTCACAGAAGCTCAATTAGGTGGTTTTCTTACTCCCATTTTATGGATGAGAAGGTAGGATCAGAGAGTTCAATAACAGAGTGAGATCTCACAGCCAATAAGTGGAAGAGCAGAGATTCCTACTTAGCCTCCCTGAACTCCACATCATCTGAGCTTAATTAAACTAGCAATCATCCCAGCTAATGTTTATTAAGCATAGCATCTAATTGAACCAATTATATTCCTTTCTTCCTGAGCTCCAAATCTTCCTCTTTATTACTGTGTGTGTGTGTGTCTGTGTGTAGAGACAGGGCCTCACTATGCTCTGGAATTATAGATGTGAGCCACTGTGCCCAGCCTCTTTATTAATTTAAGCCCTCATTTTGTTGGAATGTGTACTCGAATAGCTGCCTCTGAAAAGGCATATGAGTTGCTATTTGCCAGATATCATGCTAAATGCTCTATGTCGATTATCTCATTTAATACACAAAACAACTGTATGAGGTAGATACTCCTATGCTCCTCATTTTATAGAAGAGGAAACTGAGACATTCACAGAGAGTTCCAGCAACTTGCCACATGTCTGTCTCATCTCTGTATCCCCAGGAGAAATTAGCATGGAGCTATACTCTTAGTAGGTGTTCAATATATATATTTGTTGAGTGGATAAATACAAATAAATATCAAATCTTGAATAAAATAAACATTAAGGTTCCCATTGCTTCAAACCAAGAGAGCCCCCTGGAAATCAGCCGTCTTTGGGGGGCAGACACCTCTTTTTTCCAAGAGCTGCCCCAGTGCAAAAGCTCTGGAACCAGGAGGAGATAAACAGTTAGTTAGATGAATGCATCTCTGGTTAATTGATTTGCCTGCATGATTGGAGTGAATGGCTTGATTTGCAGGGTTTAATTATTCCAATGAAACCTCTACTTAATTGAAAGGGCTTCTAGCAAAAAAAGGGAAAGAGATTATTTAAAAGAACAATCTACCGCCCATGAGAAAGGACTGAGGAGACATGGACACATGCCCGGACTCCAGCTATACTTAGTGTTTACAGCCCTGAAATGAAAGCTTGATGGAAAAGAGCCAGAATCATCCCTTCATGTACCACCTGCCCCATCCCCTTCATTCCTACAAAGAGGGCACTTGCAGAAGCAGCTAGAAAATTCCCCCTGCAAGACTATTCCCTGGTATCCCAGTTAACTTTTTAACCTCTGTCTGTCTCAGCTCATTCAATCAAAATCCTGAGATGATATTTCCCATCAATTAACATGTGTTGAGCAATCAGCAGCACTTCACTGATACATATTTTGAAAGTAGCAATTATCATTTTAAATTTGCAGTGGTGTGGCAGACACTGCCAGCTGCTGGCCCAATAGCCATTCTCTCTTACTTATTAAGAGATCACCAGTTTTGTTTGGGAACATTACTGTGCCCAACCAAAAACCTGTATTTCCAGCATCCCTTGCAGCTAGGTGGCTATTTGACACCACTCTGGCCAGTGAGATGTAGGTGGAAGTTTCTGGATGAGACATATAGAAGGCTTTTTAAAAGGAGGCAGATTTCAGATGAGAAGAGCCCTTTACTTGTCCTTCTCTTCCTACCTGGAATGTGGGTATGATGCCTGGAGGCATAGCAGCCATTTTTTGACTGTGAAGACAAGGCCAGGCTCTAAGGATGACTGACTAGGATGCTACAAGAACCTCAGGTCATTGATAACAACCCTGGACAGCTAACCTTTGAATTCTTGGTCCATGAGAAGAGTAAAACCCCTAGTAGGCAGAAAATCTGATTCTGTTTCTATTATTTGTAGCTGCAAACAGTCCTAACAGATACAAGTGCCACATACAATGCACACTTTCTAAGCCATATTGGTCCTGGCCACAGACCCCTGATCCCTGAAATCAGAGCAACCCTCTTATCGATCTATTCCTTCCCATTCCTTTTTCCTAGAGACAAAACCAGAGTTGGCAAGTGGTCAATAAGAACTAAGTATTTAATACTATCCATGTGTGAAGTGCTGCAGCGGACAGAAACAAATGGTGTGGCTCTGAGGGGTGAGCAGTACCATGAGGAGATAAGGATTGCCCAGGAAATTGTCACTCACGGATGACGCCCTCAGCCATTGGTTTAGCCATTCCCAGCTTTCAGCGTGTAGGCAGGACGATTTATCTCACCTGCCTGCTGTGGCCCTGTTTTGTATCCCCAGCATGCTTCTCACTGTGCAGTCAATGCCGTCACTTCTCTAGCCTCTGCCTTATCCCCTGGGCTGCATCTCCCCTCACATCAGCTCTCACTCTTCCATATGCACCCAACCTCGTCCCCATGTCACATTACGGCCGAGCTTCCCGGCCACCATCCCTGGCAAGGCCTAGGCCCTTGGTCCAGAGCACTGCCCGCCACCCCAAGCATCCCCTCAGGCACCAGGCTGCCTCTAATATTCATACCTGAAGCTCCCCAAGGGGCAACATCATTTTTACCTGACTCAGGCAAAGGGCCAATGGCTCCTGAAGATAAAAATGTCTCATCTTGATTCCTTTTTAGGAAAGGCGAGAGCATCAGTAGGAAGTTAGGAGGGGCTGGTGTGCATTGAACCCAGAGACCAAGGGCACCACCACATATCATCCCCCAGCCCCCCGGAATATATCCACACTTATTCTGCAGTGGCTTCAGATTTGTATCAAGATGATGAAGTGTGGAAGGGCACGCACCCCTAGTAATCCCAAAGGACACTGCTTCCTGGGTCTCCTTTTTTCTAATGTCACTGCAGAAAAGCTTTTGATAGAAGCCCAATTAGGAGTGACAGATTTAAATTGTTCTGAAAAGCACATCAATTAATCACATCCACTTTTTATGAGCATTGGCCCCATCTGGATTTCAGGTCTGTGCACAGGGCTGATTGACAGCTCTGATGGCGACCAGGAGCCATGACAGGACCACTCAGCCAGACCCAAATCCCAGAGTGAGGTCACCCTCTTGGACTCCTGTCAAGTCAGACTTGCTACAGGACTGGCTAGGGGGAAACCCTGGCCTTGATAATGAAATACTCTTCTCTCCTGCTGTTGCCTCTGAAGTCTGGTCAGCAAATCCGCCTTCCCCACAGGAGACTGATAAGCAGTTGCGACCACCAGCTGATTCCAATTCAAGACCTCGCTGTGCTTTCAAAGATGGGCTCTTCGCTTCACCTGTGCACTGGATGGAATTTGTTTCATTGCTGTGTTCTTCAGTGTCCTGGCTGTCATTTTATTGTCTGGGTTGGAAGCAACTTGGGGAGCCCATTGTCCCTCTTTGAGTTCTCCATGTCAGTGTCGTGATTTGTTTGGGCCACGCTATCTGGTATGGAGTGGATTTTTAATAAATATTTGCTGAATTGAGTGCTCTGACGTTTTATGATAAAAAAACATTCCATTGTCACAGAATTACATTCAGTATCAGTCCACCAAGAAGAACGCCGTGAGCTTAAGTGCTGTGATGGGCCCAGGACGGCCACTCTGCAGTTTCGTCTGACTGCTCCAGCAGAGTGAGGACCCTCCCTTCATGCCACCTGTGCAGTGGGCACAGAACAAAATTTTGTACCACTTCTTTTTTAAATTTTTATTTTTATTTTTTTACAGATGGGGTCTTGCTCTGTCATCCAGGCTGGAGTGCAGTGGCATGATCACAGCTCACTGCAGCCTCCAACTCCTGGGCTCAAGTGATCCTCCCATCACAGCCTCCCAGAGCACTGGTATTACAGGGCACACCGCCACCCCTGGATAACTTTGTTTTTTAAGAGTTGGGGGTCTCACTGTGTTGCCCAGGCTGGTCTTGAACTCTTGGCTTCAAGGGATCCTCCTGCCTTGGCCTCCCAAAGTGCTGGGATTTCAGGCATGAGGCAGCCTGCTGGGCCCAGTTTGTGCTTCTTACCCTCTTTTGCCATTGCTGGTTCCTAGACCTGTTGTGAATTCCTTGGAGGAAGCCTCATGTGTACCCATCGGTGCCTTTCCAGCACAGCACCTGGCCCTCCTTTGTAGAGTGACTGAATAAACAAATCTCCTTTAGCGTTTAGCCTGGAGACTTGACACGAAAGCAACAGCATGGTGGGATACAGAGACTGTGTTTTTGTGCATACATTAAATTCGGGAGGAGGAGAGGTGGGAGGAAATTGTGTTACCCTTTGGTTTGGGGAAGTTGAGAGACAGTTTGGAAGGTGCAAAATCAGACATGGGACAGGCACTGCCAGAGACTTGGGCATTACCAAGCAAAATCCTGCCCCTGGGAGCCCTCGGGGCTGGCATGTGAATGTGTGGGGTGGGCTCAGCGGCTCCGAGAATCTTCTCATTGAAAGAGTTGGCCCTTGAGTTTTGTAGAAAAGGTCACCAGTATCATCAAATGAGTCCCACTCAGAGAGCGGCCAAGAACCAGAGGTGGAAGAGTCTATGGGAGCCACAGTCAGACCTTAAATCTTCCTCATTATCTTCTTCTCATCTCACTCGGCTGGCACTAGAACCCCCAAGGAGCCTGCGACAGGGTTAGCCCAGGCCGGGCCGGATGCCTTTGGATGTCAACCCCAGGAAAGTCCACAAAGTGTGGTAATGAGGATATTCCAGAGAGACTGCAGGGAGGGGAGCCCCACTCACTCACTCACTTGTACATTCACTCACTCGCGCATTCACTCCCACTCACTTGTTCATTCATTCACTCATTCATTTACTCACTCACTCATCCACTCACCCATTCATTTACTCACTCATCCACTCCCTCACTCTCCCGTGCACTCACTCATTCACCCACTCATTCATCCACTCACACATCCACTTGCTCGCACTTCACTCACTCATTCACTCACTCATTTACTCACTCATCCACTCACTCATTCACTCACTCATTCACTCACTAACTCATTTGCTCATCCACTCATTCATTCATTCACACATCCATTCACTCACTCATTCATCCATTCATCACTGACTCATTCACTCACTCATCCATTCACTCACTCATCCACTCACTCATCCATTCACTCACTCGTCCACTCACTCACGCATCTACTCACTTACCCACTGACTCACTCATGCATTCACTCACTTATTCACTCACTCATTCATCCATTCACTCACTGATTCACTCATTCACTCACTCACTCACTCATTCACTCACTCATCCATTCACTCACTCATCCACTCACTCATCCACTCACTCATCCATTCACTCACTCATCCACTCACTCATGCATCTACTCACTTATCCACTGACTCACTCATGCATTCACTCATTCACTCATTCATCCATTAACTCATTCACTCACTCATCCACTCACTCAGCCATTCACCCATTCACTCACTCACACATCCACTCACTCATCCACTCATTCATCCATTCACTCACTCATTCATTCACTCACTCATTCATTCGTCCACTCACTCAGCCATTCACTCATTCACTCACTCACACATCCACTCACTCATCCACTCATTTATCCATTCACTCACTCATTCACTGACTCACTCATGCATTCACTCATCCATTCACTCATTCATTCACTCATCCATTCACTGATTCACTCACTCATGCATTCACTTATCCATTCACTCATTCATTCATCCCTCACTCATTCACTCACTCACTCGTGGATTCACTCATTCATTCTCTCACTCACTCACACATTCACTCACTCATTCATTTATTCACTCAATCATTTACTCACTAATCCACACACTCATTCATTCACTCAATCACTCATCCACTCATTCATTCACTCACCATCCACTCATCTGCTCATTCATTAATTCATTTATTCATTCATTCATTTGCTCACTCACTCACTGACTCACTCATTAGATTCAAAAAGCATTCCTAGATGCAGAAGGCAAAAAAACAGAAGAAACTTTGACTATGAGAAGATTCAGGGAATGAAAAATGGTAAGAATATGCCACACATGACAAATACGGGAGGTTCAGAGCTGAGAAAAAGAGGCAGTGAAAGAGAAATTCTGAGGAAAGATGGTCAAAAGGGCCCCCAGACTCACTGGAAGAAGAAAGAAGTGGCAAGAAAGACTGGGGCTGAGGAGCAGTGAGAAGGAGATTGGAGAGAAGAAGGAAACCTGGATCCCAGCCCAGTCTGGCCCGTATTTTAAAGTCAAGCATTAGCTCAGAGAATGCACATCAGAGCTACAGCAGAGTGATTTACCAAGGGAATGCTGCGTGATCACTCAGGTCACTACCTGCAGCTCAAATGAAGTTATCTCCAGGGCCCAGAGCTGGCCCCGACCGCATCACAAGCTTCTTTTGAGGAGTCAGCAGGCAGCGGGACACACACCAGGCACCCGTCGCTGCCTTCTGCATTTATAAGACACACTGGAAATACACTTAGAATCGATGCAGTGGTCAATTTAAAATGCATTTCTAGTTGTGGAGCCATCTATTTTATGAAACACCCTGCAAGTGGATAAATGCGGCCATGCTTCGAAACACATTCCCAGGTGTTTGAAAGTAACTTTGTCAACTTTTTCCATCAGCTAGAAGGTCAGTATTTTTTTTTAAATGCAGATTTCAGGTTTTCTTCCATGGTGACAGGGATGTGGTGGTGGAGGCTTCTGCCTCTAGCTTTCTAATCCTCCCATTCTCGTCCCAGGATCCACCAAGAGGTGCAGTCAGGGCAAGTCGCCTCAAGCACAGCAGAAGAGCCCAAGGAGGGGTCTGTGTGTCTTTCCCTGGAGCTTCACAGGGGTCCCAGCTCTTCTTTCTAGAAAGGCCTTCAGGTCTGGTCAACCCAAGGTTCAGGAAGCAGCTTTTTTTTTTGGCCAGGCGCGGTGGCTCATGCCTGTAATCCCAGCACTCTGGGAGGCCGAGGCGAGTGGATTACCTGAGGTCAGGAGTTCACAACCAGCCTGGCTAACATGATGAAACCCTGTTTCTACTAAAAATACAAAATATTAGCTGGGTGTGGTGGCGGGTGCCTGTAATCCCAGCTACTAGGGAGGCTGAGGCAGGAGAATTGCTTGAACCTGGGAGGTGGAGGTTGCAGTGAGCCAAGATTGTACTATTGCACTCCAGCTTGCGCAACAAGAGTGAAACTCCTTTTCAAAAAAAAAAAAAAAGACACTTTAAATTTGTGTGTGTGTGTGTGTGTGTGTGTGACAGGGTCTTACACTGCCACCCAGGCTGGAGTGCAGGGGTGCAATCAGAGCTCACTGCAGCCTTGACTTCCTGGGCCCAAGTGATCCTCTCACCTCAAGCCTCCCAAGGAGCTGGGACTGCAGATGTACACCACCACACCCAGCTACTTTTTAAATTTTTGTATTTTAAAGATAGGGGTCTTACTACGTTGTCTAGGTTGGTGTTGAACTCCTGGTCTCAAGCCTCCGCTTCCCCAGATGCTGGGATTGCAGGCATGAGCCACCATGCCCTGCCAGATCTGGGTTTTATTTAGGTCTTGGACTTCCTTATTTTAACCCAAGGTGTTCAAGGCTTGAGGTCAAAACTGCATTTTCTCACCTATCAGGCTCAGTAGGCAGACTTCCAGGCAGCAGAAGAAACAGAAGTTGGGTGGTTTTTGAGGGCTAGGCTTGAGTGACTTTGTTAAAATAAGAGTCTCTGAGGATGCCTTGTGTTGTAGATTTAGAGAGTTGGGTGGCCAGGGTTCCACGGGCCGGGAACCCACAAATAAGGAAGCCATAACTCCTGCACTCAGGAGGTTGAAATATTGTAAGTTGTACTTGTTGGTGTGAAGTGACATCGTTCCCTCCAAAAAGGGCGGGGGGTGTAGGGGAAAGGATTGCAGGAATTCTAATCAAACAAAAAGAAAGTCAAACCAAAAAAAAAAAAAAAAAAATCTTTGCATAACGAGATAAAAACGGCAGTTCCCCTCTGTGTTCTAGTGGGAAGGATGTGGTCCTGCAGTCAGAGAGTCCTGAGTTTAAACTTCAGTTGTGCCATTTGCTGCTGTGTGGCCTTGGGCATGTTGCTTACCCTCTCTGAGCCCCCTTTTATTGGATGAGTAGCACTAACATCTTTTTTTTTTTTTTTTTGAGATGGAGTCTGCTTCTGTTGCCCAGGCTGGAGTGCGGTGGCACTATCTTGGCTCACTGCAACCTCCGCCTCCTGAGCTCAAGTGATCCTCCTACCTCAGCCTCCGGAGTAGCTGGGATGACAGGCATGTGTCACTGTGCCTGCTTATTTATTTATTTGTATTTTTAGTAGAGATGGGGTTTCGCTATGATGGCCAGGCTGGTCTTGAACTCCTGGCCGCAAGTGATCCACTGGCTTCGGCCTCCTAAAGTGCTGGGATTCCAGGCATGAGCCACTGTTCCTGGCCACGAGTAGCACTAACATCTTGTGGTACGGCTACTGTGGCACATACAGTGGGCAGTCCTACTTAGCTACTCAGCCCACCCCTGTCAGAAGCTAGCAGCAAACTCAGGATAGAAACAAGAAGTCACTACCTACCCTTCCTGTGTAATTACCTCCATTCCAAGCAGAATTTAGAGAAAAACTTCAAATATTTACCCTCAAACCTTCTGTCTGGGCTTCTGATTGGAAACTCACTCAGTTGGTGGTGTTGGCATCTTTCTGTGTCTTCCACGTTCCTCTGGGCAGGGACACACTTCATATTTCCTTGTATACCCTGGCTTAGCAAGTGTCTTCCATAAATCAGCATTTCATATTTATCAAGTGATTGATGTCCAGTGGCTAAACGCTGGCTTTCTTTCACTCGTTATAGCTTCTTCCCTTCAGCCGATCAGACCTCTACCTCCGCATGTGTGGGGAGAGCTTTCACTGTGACTGCTTTCCGGTGCCTGCTGTTCCCACCTAAATGGTTCCGCTGTGCCTGCAGTTTGGAGGTACGCACCAATCCATCTTGTACTCTCAATCATTCATGGGTTAGAAGCCTAGAATAGACGGCCCTCTGATTTCTGACCTGCAGGGCGCAAACTGTCTTTACCCGGTGAAATGCAGACAGGCCAGCTGGCCCTATGTCCCACCAGGAGAGCTCTTCATTTGCCAGTGTCCCCAAACATCAGTGTTATGGAAATAAGAAACATATCTGCCATCTGCTCCCACCCTGGGCAATTTCCAGAATCTGAAGGGCCTTCTTCACTATCAAAGCCAGTCTATTCTGCTGGGCACCATGGCTCACGCTTGTAATCTCAGCACTCTGGGAGGCTGAGGCGGGAGGATTGCTTGAGCCCAGGACTTTGAGACCAGCTTGGGCAACATAGTGAGACCCCATCTCTACAAAAATATAAAACAATTAGCTGGGTGTGGTGGCATGTGCCTGTAGTTCTAGCTACTTGGGAGGCTAAGGCAGGAGGATCACTTGAGACTGGGAGTTTGAGACCAGCCTGGGCAACATAGTGAGACCTTGTCTCTACAAAAATATTAAAAAAGTAGGCAGGCATGGTGGTGTGTACCTGTGGTTTCAGCTACTCAGGAGGCTGAGGTGGGAGGATCACTTGGGCCCAGGAGGTGGAGGCTGCAGTGAGCCATGACTGCATCACTAGATTTCAGCCTGGGTGACAGAGCGAGATCCTGTCTCAAAAACGAGAAAGTCCGTTCTGTCCACTCGGGTGTTTCTGGAGTTCAGTTATGTTTGTGGGATATTGATAACCCCGTATCAGCCATCATTTTTTGGATTATACTCGTTACTCTCTCATTGTGTAAGGGAATGAGGGGTGTATGGGAACTTCTTTACCAGTTGACCTTCAGAGGACATATTCCCAGACAACCAGGGCACGATGTCTCTGTGAGGTGGGTGTCTGCACACAGTGGGCACTCAGTCAACCTCAGAGCAGGACAACAGAATGTCTCAGTAACCAAACCCACACGACAGACGCGCAGGCGGACGCTGACAGCCTCTAAGGGGAGACTGCCGTGGTGCAGGAGAGCTGGGAAGCCCCCATCCTGTGTTCTGGATGGTCACGCTTGGGCTATCTGTAACCTCACCAGGATTACTCTAGGCTGTGGCTGGGCTTCCGGGAAGGAAAATGAATAATTAAGATGCTAGAGATGGAAAACTTCAGGACACAATAGAGATTTTTAGTCTTAACTAGACAGGAAAGTAAGTGTCTCAGGCCAGGCACAGTGGCTCACACCTATAATCCCAGCACTTTGGGGGGCCAAGGCGGGTAGATAGCTTGAGGCCAGGAGTTTGAGACCAGTCTGAGCAACATAGGGAGACCCTGTCTCTACCAAAAATATAAAAACAAGCCGGGCGTGGTGGTGCACACCTGTAGTCCCAGCTACTTGAGGAGGCTGAGGTGGGAGGATCGCTTGAGCCCAGGAGGTTACAGCTGCAGTGAGCCATGATTGTGCCACTGCACTCCAGCCTGGGTGACAGAGCAAGAGCTTGTCTCAATACAATACAATAAAAATAAAGTAAAATAAAAGCAGCGTCTCAATATTTAAGCACATTTGCCATGCAGGAAAGGGTTCTCAAGAGACCTCCAGAGTAACGTCACCACCTCTCAATCCCCAGGAACTAACGACCCAGTGGGGCAGGTTCCAGATTCCTGATTTGTCTGATTCCACTTTCTACTATGTGTCTTTTTTTTGTTTTTGTTTTTGTTTTTTTGTTGAGATGGAGTTCACCCAGGCTGGAGTGCAGTGGCGCCATCTCGGCTCACTACAACCTCTGCCTCCTGGGTTCAAGCGATTCTCCTGCCTCAGCCTCCCGAGTAGCTGGGATTACAGATGCACACCACCACACCTGGCTAATTTTTGTATTTTTAGTAGAGACAGGGTTTCACCATGTTGGCTAAGCTGGTCTTGAACTCCTGACCTCAAGTGACCCACCTGCCTCAGCCTCCCAAAGTGCTGGGACTACAGGCGTGAGCCACCACGCCTGGCCTCTGCTGTGTGTCTTACGGTAACATCACCATTTACAGGAGGCATTTCTAGAAGAGTAAAGCATGAAACCTACATCCGGCCCTCTTATTATCACAATTATTATAACAATGAGTGTCTCCATCTGAGGTTAGGCGGGCACAGAAACGGAATTCAAACCAGTCGGATTTTCCATCTCGGAGAATTCTGCCAACAAGATGCCAGGGGAGCCCATGCGTTGAAATGCATTAATTGAGTACCACTATGTTGGGAGCAAAATAGGTTTGTGCATCCAATTAAATGTGGGGCATCTGAGAGGGAGAAAGACGGAGAGAGAGCGGGGATTCAGAAAGGGTCTCTTTACTTATAATTAGCTACAAAATAAACAGCTCTCTCATGGAAGGGGGCCCTCTCTGTTCCCGCCACCCCTGCAGCCCACGTTTCAATTAGTTCTGTGTTATTCGGGTCCCCTATTACTCCAGATAACCCAGGATTGGCTGTAATTAATTGTTATAATGTACTCAGGAGCAGAGCCAAGCTGCAGCTCGGGAAGCCTGGTTGAAGCTGCTCTGTTCCTCTAACCAGCCTCCTGGAAGGGCTGGCTTGGAGCGCCGCCTTCACCAATAAGACAGAGCTGCTCTGTGGGATGACGAGGGAGAGGGGATGAGATACTTGGAGTCTGCTTTGTTCGCTGCATTTGGTGTTGAGCAAGTTGCTGGCCCTTTTCTCTCTGCCCCGCTCCCTTCACAGTCCCTGAAGCCCTGAACCCTTCATGCCAGTGACATTTAAAATAAAGACATCAGGCCAGGTGCGTTGGCTCACGCCTGTAATCCCAGAACTTTGGGAGGTAGAGGTGGGCGTATCACTTGACGTCAGGAGTTCGAGACCAGCTTGACCAACACGGTGAAACCCCGTCTCTATTAAAAATACAAAAATTAGCCGGTCATGGTGGCATGTGCCTGTAATCCCAGTTACTCCGGAGGCTGAGGCAGGAGAATTGCTTGAACCTGGGAGGCGGAGATTGCAGCGAGCCGAGATGGCGCCACTGTACTCCAGCCTGGGCAACAAGAGCAAAGCTCTGTCTCAAACAAACAAACAAACAATCACAAAAATTAGCTGGGCATGGTGGTGGACCCCTGTAATCCCAGTTACTCGGGAGGCTGAAGCAGGAGAATTGCTTGAACCCGGGAGGCAGAGGTTGCAGTGAGCCGAGATGGCGCCACTGCACTCCAGCCTGGGCGACAAGAGCAAAAACTCCGTCTCAAACAAACAAACAGACCAACAAAAAACCCCGCAAAAATTAGCTGGGTGTGGTGGCAGGTCCCTGTAATCCCAGTTACTTGGGAGGCTGAGGCAGGAGAATCACTTGAACCCGGGAGGCGGAGGTTGTAGTGAGCTGAGATTGCACCACTGCACTCCAGTCTGGGTGACAGAGTAAAACTGTCAAAAAAAGAAAAAGACATCTTATCCATAGAATGGAATATTATTCATCCATACAAAGGCACGAAGAAGCATTGCTGCTTGCTATGGCACAGATGAGCCTTGCCAACACTATGCTCAGTGAAAGAAGCCAGACACAAAAGGCCGCACATCATAAGATGCCATTTAGATGAAATGCCCAGAATAGGCAAATCCATAGAGACAGAAGGCAGGTTGGTGGGTACCAGGAACTGGGGGGAGGCAGGGATGGAGAAGGGGGTATTAATGGGGGCGAGGTTTCCTTTTGGGGTGATGAAAGTGTCTTGGGGCTGGATAGAGGTGGTTGTTACATAGCATTGTGAATGTACTAGATGCCACCAGATTATTGATTTTTAAATGGTGACTTTTATGTTATATGAATCTTACTTCAATAAATAAATAGAAAGAGGCTGGGTGCAGTAGCTCACGCCTGTAGTCCCAGCACTTTGGGGGGCTGAGGCAGGAGGATTACTTGAGCCCAGGAGTCTGAGACCAGTCTGGGCAACATAGCAAGACCCCATCTCGGCAAAAAATAAAAAGATTAGGCAGGCGTGGTGGGGCATGTCTGTAGTCTCAGCTACTCAGGAGACTGAGGCAGGAGGATTGCTTGACCCAGGAGTTTGAGGCTGCAGTGAGCTATGATCACACCATTACACTCTAGCCTGGGCGACAGAGCAAGACCCTGTCTCAAAAATAAACTAAACTAAAATAAAAACAGCTACAATGTTTTGAGCCGAGGTGAGCAGGGGCTAGGCCCCAAACCCTCAGTGACTCCAAGCCCCAAACAGCCTGGGCAGGAAGCTATGATCATCTCTGGTGAAGACCTGAGACTTCCTAGTCTTGGGGAGGGGACACCAAGGGATGACACAGGTTGTGGGGAAGCTGGGACTTGAGGAGCCCTGTGGGGAGGCCGTGTGCTTGTCATGGGAGGCAACAGTCCACGTGGGAATTGCAGGAATGCCTTTTTTTTTTTTTTTTTTTTTTTTTTTTTGAGATGGAGCCTCGCTTTGTCGCTAGGTTGGAGAGCGGTGGCGCTATCTTGGCTCACTGCAACCTCTGCCTCCTGGGTTCAAGCCATTCTCTCGCTTCAGTCTCCCGAGTAGCTGGGATTACAGGGGCACGCCACCATGCCTGGCTAATTTTTTTGTATTTTTAGTAGAGACGGGGTTTCACCATGTTAGCCAGGATGGTCTAAATCTCCTGATCTCGTGATCTGCTTGCCTCGGCCTCCCAAAGTGGTGGGATTACAGGCGTGAGCCACCGTGCCCGGCACCCCCCCCTTTTTTTTTTAAGACGGAGTCTCACTCTGTCGCCAGGCTGGAGTGCAGTGGCGTGATCTTGGCTCACTAAAACCTCTGCCTCCTGGGCTCAAGCGATTCTCCTGCCTCAGCCTCCTGAGTAGCTGGGACTACAGGCACCTGCCGCCATGCGCTAATTTTTGTATTTTTAGTAGAGAGGGGGTTTCACCATGTTGGCCAGGATGGTCTCGATCTCCTGACATTGTGATCTGCACTTACAGGATGCTGGGTCAAGGAAAAGATAAGATAGAAGCAGAGGCGGAGAAAGAGCGTGAGGTGAGTGGGAGAAGAGGGGACGGCAGGACAGGGGCCTTGTGACAGAAAAGGGAACAAGAACTCAGGGTTTTACATTGTACCCACAGGTGCAGAGCTGAGAAAAGGAAAGAGAAATGAAGAACGGCAACTCGGAGGGAGAAGATGGTGGGGGTGGCGCGGGCACCGGGTGCCGGGTGAGAAAGTGAGAGGGCGGTCCGGCCAGGGGGTGGGGGTGCTGCAACCATCTCTGGTCACGCCCCTTCTCCTGAGAGCTCCTGGGACTGCAGGCAACTTGCTCAAGAACTTGAGTAATTTCCCGGAGGCTGGCTCACCTGTTTCCGACCCATCAGTGATCTTGAAACTTAAAAATACTCAGACTGACACTTTCCGTCTATCCGTGCAAGGTAAAAGGAGCCAAACACATCTCGAAATGCACCCATTTTTCTTCCTCTAAGGGGGCAGACTCCCGTGGTGTGCCCCCACCCTCTCTGTTAATGCCTCTATTGTGTAAAAACGTCTTTAGATAAATTTGTCGGGCTTGGAGCCTGGGGTGGCTATTTCTTTGCACTTTCTCTACTGCAATTCAAGACCAGCAAACATGAGACCACGTTTTTCCAATGGTTTCTGCCTCCCCCACCGCAGTGGTGATGGAAATACGCTCCCCAGCAACAGTGAGAAGACCCTGGGATTCTGCAGGCTCAGAGATCATCTGTACCCTCCCGCCGTGTAAGTGCGAGATGACAAATGAGATGCAAACAGGGAAGTCTTTCTTACGTTTGCGCCAAATGATACAATCACCAATAATGAAATAAGGCACCCGTCAAAACTGCACCCAGAAACGGTCGATCAGTATGGACGTGAGGTTGTTAGGAATGCGTTTCCTTAGCAGCGGAGAGGGGGTAACTGGCTGTTCCCTGATCATCTGTCTCTTCTTCCGTGTGTGCAGGGAGCTATGAAGGAGCCCGCTTAGGAAGCCAGGATTTAAGGTGAGAGGAGCGTGTTGCAGGAGGGGCTCCACCCGCCAGGCAGTGATGGCTGGGGGTCACCCCGAAATCTCTGCACTCAGGGCTGTTAGACGTTACGCAGTATGTGAACTAGAGACACCAAGAGCCTATCATTCTGTTTCGCATTTTAAAGGAGGCCTCTGAGGACCAGCTTATGCTTTCAAACCACTTAAGTCAGCGAAGCCCCCAAAAGGCTGTAGTCTCTCGCAAGCAAAAGTTACCAAGGGGCTGCCGAGGGTCTTCAAGCCCGCAGGACTTAAGAAATTCCCAGTGTTTCACCAGGAATTGAGGAATCTACTCGGATCCCTTTCAGGGATCCCGGAGGGAGAGGAACTTCCCCTTTGGGGTCCCCAGTCCTACTGTCTCTTTGGGAGGCTCGTTGCCCCACAGTCACCTGGTTTGTCCTCCGGTGATTGTGGCCAGGGGCTGGGCCTTGGGTGCCCTGCTGGACACCAGCGAACCACAGCCTCATTTCTTAGCATTTGCAATCTCAAGAGATCCCAGAGGAACTGTCTGGAAGGTGCTTGCGGGGTTGAGGGGTGGGGAACACGAACCCTTCCCAGACCCAGAGAGGGCCCGGCTGCAAGGCCCCACGTTTTGGAAACAGACCCTGTACACACTTCCTCTCCAGCGGGCTGGGGACCACGGGCATCTCAGGCCTTGAGGCACACTCTGTGCACTGAGCCCCACTCCCCAGCCCCTGGCACTGTCCCAGTCAGAAGAAAATAAGACCCAGCGCCACATGACAATGGGAGCATCCTGGCCAGTGTGGGTCACCAGGCACATATGGAGAGCGTCTGCGGGCTGGATCCATGGAGCTCTGTGCAATCTAAGCCATGGCATGAGACAGTTGCCCCAGCACCTGCTGCTGGGACTCCACATCTGGTTTAGGAAATTAGGAGATGCAAAGAGGTATGCGTGAAGCCATGAAAACACACGGGCATGGACAGGACAAGGGGTCAGGTGCTGGGGAGAGGGGGTCCCACGGCAGCCCCCCAGAGACAGGGCTTCACCAGCACTGCACCCGCGGGCCTCAGTCACGGGACCGGCCAGGTGGGAAACGTACTCACACGGTTGTGAGCCAGCTGGGTCCTGGGGGTCCCTCGTGTTCCTCTCAAATTCTCTCTCCTCCTGTTGATTCCCCAGAAAACACCAAGGCTGCAGGAGAGCAGCCACCTCCCCCGGAAGCCCACACCGATGCCCCACTCAGATGCCGCCTCTATTTTTAGCAGGGGCAGAAGTGGGGACTGGGGGTGGGCTGCCTTACTTCCCTCTTTTTTTTTTGTTCTGGCCAGAATCTGTGGGTGACTTTCCACTCATGGGAGTGGGGAGGCTGGGAGAGCAGAAAGGGACCCACGCTGTGCAGGGCAGGCAGGAACTGCAGGGAACAGGGTGCGTCTGTCATCAGGGCCAGGAGGGCAGCGGGGCAGGGGGGGACACGGCGGGAACCCGGGGTCGTCAGTCACTGTTCGCACCTCTGCTCTGCTCTCCCCACTGGGCCCCGGGCCACGCCAGACCTCACCCAGGGGACCTCTCTGGCCTTCTCTGCCTTTGAATTCCACAGAGGAGGAAGACTGGCCAGCAGGAATTGCGGGACCTCGGACGTTCCGGGGAACACTCTTCTATGAGCGTGCACCCCATGATACATACCCTTTTCTCCTCTGTCTCTTTGAAGTTTATTAGTGGGTGTGGAGCCCAAAGTACTTTGGACTCCCCCATCTGCTGCCCCTACCCAGGATCCACCTTGAACCCTAACTCTCTCTGACAACCTGCGTCTTCTCTTTGCGTCTTTGCATGGCAGGCCGCCTGCAGAGCTCTGACCACCTCATTCCCCTGGGAGGCCCTGTGGTGTAGACGCCTAGAGGGCAGATGGGCTGGAACATCGTGTCTTCACCAGGGAATGGGGGGCGATCAGAGTTGTGGGAATGAATGGAGGCAATGCATGAACACCGCCCACCCCAGCAACAGGTGGATGCAGGTGATCAATTCCTTCCCCAAAGCTGTCAACGTCCCTCTGCTCCTATACAAGCGAACACCAGTTTCTCGGCCATTGCTTCCTGCAACAGCACCCAAATCTACTATCATAGCCGGCTTCCTCCCTACTTCCCAGCCTATACCGATCACAAGAATACTCGCTGTTTCCCTTCTTTTCTTCCAAAAAACTGAGGTGTAATCAGTGGGCTGCACGGACCTTCAGTACACAGTTGGATGAGATAGGAAGACGCCCACGCAACCAAGACCTCAGTCGTGATACAGAGCATGGTTCCCCCCCACCAAGAAGTTCTCCATGGCCCTTTCCATCCCCCTGTGGCCCCCAAAGGCAACCGCTCCTGTGATTTCCATCAGCTTTGCCTTTGCTTGAACCTTAGGAGAGTAGAATAATGTGTTGTTCTACTCAGACGTCTCCTCCTTGGGTCTCCAGGAAGCTCTGGGCACTGCAGCTGTGTACTCCGTGCAATGGTTAATTTTCTGTGTCAATTTGACTGGGCTAAGGGATGCCCAGATAGCTGGTAAAACATTTCTGGGTGTGTTGTTGAGGTTGTTTCTCAGCATTTGAATCAGTGGACGGAGTCAAGAAGACCCGTCCTCCTCAATGTGGACGGGCGCCATCCAATCTGCCGAGGACCCCCTGATAGAACAGAAAGCCGGAGGAAGGAAGAATTTGCCCTCTTGAGCTAGGGCATCCATCTTCTTTAGGGTCTGGCTCCTTTCATGCAGCATGTGAGGCTGGTGTCAGTCATGCGTTCCTGTTTGTCACTGGGCAGTATCCCATCGATGTGTGTCTCACATTTTCCTGACTTGTGTATCTTTCGCTGGACATGTGGGTTGTTTCATTTGCCTGGGACCTTCCTGTACAGATCTTCATGTGGACGTGTTGTCATTTCTTTTGAGTAAACGCCCTGGAGTAGGACTGTCTGGGGGAGGAAAACATGGTGCCCCCAGCCCAGGGCCACCATGGAGAATTAGGGGAGCAGCAGGGACTGACCCTGATCTCCTCACACCTCCACTCTGATCTTTCCAGCACTAGCACTTTCTGGGAAGGTTGGGAAGGTCCGTGCAGCTCACTGATTACACCTCAAGTTTTTGGAAGAAAAGAAGGGGAACAGCAAGTATTCTTTTGATTGGTATAGGCTGGGAAATAGGGAGGAAGCCGGCTACGATAGTAGATTTGAGTGCTGTTGCACAGGGCCAGGAAGCAAGGGCTGAGAAACTGGTGTTCACTTGTATAGGAGCCGAGGGGACGTTGACCTCATCCTTCCCGGCTTAGGCGGGAGAGACAGTCATAATGATATCGGGAGACTGAAACCCACCAAAAAGAGTCAGAAGGAAGCTGATTCAATATGGGGCTAGCAATTTCAGGGGGAAAAGATGTCAACACCTTCAAAGGTGGGGCCAGACCCCCTGGAGGTAAAAGTCCCTTCCAACTTTGGATTCTGAAACACACCCCATCAGACCAAAACATGGCTGGTGGAATTCAGGCTTGATTCCCATTTCCCCGTGAGAGGGTGAAGAGATTCCTACTGGGCTGCTACAGGGAGCACAGCAAGGATCACCAGCGCCATGGGGCAGAAGGAGCTGAGTCCCCCCATGAGCAGCACAGAAAAGAGGGGGTCACCTGAGGCCACAGAGAATAGGGACTCCTTGGAAGAGGCGGCAGTAACTAAGTCACACACATAAAGGAAGTGGCATCTGAGAGCTTCCGGTGCACACGCCCAGGGAGGTGGGAGCCTGAGCTTGTCGGGGAGGAGTGATTTTTCTAGTATGACAAGAAACATAAAGTACAAAACAGGTGGTTCTGCCAATAAGTCACCCCAGAGGAGCCTGGTGACCCTGGAGACGGGGTTGACCTGATGTGGACTTAGGGGCTTTGGGGTTTGAGCCCCAGCCTGGACTCCTGAGCCTCAACAAGCAGGCTGGGAGGCAGCCCTCTTTCCTTTTTTTTTTTTTTTTTTTTGACGGAATTGTACTGTGTTGTCCAGGCTAGAGTGCAGTGGTACAATCTCGGCTCACTGCAACCTCTGCCTCTTGGGTTCAAGCAATTTCTCCCACCTCAGCCTCCTGAGTAGCTGAGATTACAGGCGTGCACCACCACGCTCAGCTAATTTTTGTATTTTTAGTAGAGATGGGGTTTCACCATGTTGGCCAGGCTGGTCTCGAACTCCCAACCTCAGGTGATCAACCCGCCTCGGCCTCCCCAAGTGCTGGGATTACAGGCGTGAGCCACCACGCCCGGCCAGGAGCCTTCTTTCCTAGTGCTGCTTCTCTAGTGGAGCCAGGTCTGTCCTTCCGAGGCCCCCAAACCAGTTCAGGCCTAGGCCTGTCCAAGCACTCAGGATCCCACCTCCTCCCTGGCACTATTTGTTTTCTTTATCTCCGCCTTAAAGCTGTAGTTCCAAACAGACAGGCACTTGACTGCTGATTCAGCTGCCGGAGCCAAAACTCATAAAATCCTATTTCAAAAAGGTCCAATGATTTTATTTTCTGATCATAAATATGACATTTAATTAGCAGCCTGCTGCTAATGAAGTCGCCGTGGAAGCCAGCCTGGAGAGGCGGAGGGAACGTGAACACCTGCGGGCAACAGAACCCACTACTCAGTTAACCCTTCCTCTCCCGCTGCCCCTCACTGGGCCCTTTCTAGGGCCACATGGGCCCCGCTGCAGAGGGGCAGCCTCTGGCCTGGAAGGACAAGGAGGGGCTGCTCGTTCAGGCAGAGTTGGAGGTGGCACAGATATCCCCTCCTTGGGTCTCCAGGAAGCTCTGGGCACAGCAGCGGCATACTCCATGTGATGGTTAATTTTATGTGTCCACCTGATTGGGCTAAGGGATGTCCAGATAGCTGGTAAAACATCTGTGAGGATGTTTGTGGAGGAGCTCAGCATTTGAATCAGTAGACTGAGTTAAGATCTGCCCTCCCCAACGTGGCTGGGCACCATCCCATCTGTCCAGGGCCCCTGATAGAACAAACAGTTGGAGGAAGGACATATTCTCTTGAACTGGGACATCTGTCTTCTCCTGCCCTCTGACACTGGAGCTCTTGGTTCTGGGCCTTCGAACTCTGGGACTGACACCATGGACTCCCTTGTTTTCGGACCTTCCAACTGGGACTGAATTATATACTAGCTTGCTTTCTTTTTTCTCTCTCTCCTTTTTTCTTGCTCTTTCCTTCTTTCTCTCTCCTTCCCTCTCTCCCTCCCTTCCTTTCTTCTTTTTTGAGACAGGGTCTTGCTCTGTTGCCAAGGCTGGAGTGCAAGATCATGGCCCACTACAGCCTTGAACTCCTGGACTCAAGTGATTCACCCGCCTCAGACTCCTGAGTAGCTGGGACTACAGGTGTGCATCACCATGCTTGGCTACGTTTTTAAATTTTTTTTAGAGATGGGGACTCACTATGTTGCTCAGGCTGGTCTTGAATTCCTAGGCTCAAATGATCCTCCTGCCTTGGCCTCTGGAAGTGTTGGGACTACAGGTGGGAGCCACCACGCCTGGCCCTGGCTTCTGTGATTCTCCAGCTTGCATAGAGCATATTATGGGGCTTCTTGGCTTCCATAATCACGTAATCCAATTCCCATAATTAAATCCCCTTTTATATGTCTCTATGTATCCTACTGTTTCCACGTCTCTGACTAATACCCTCTGCCGCAGATCAGAGACCCAGCTTCTGTCTTCTCTTTAAAACCCTCTGATAGGCTGGGCCCAGTGGCTGACACCTGTAATCCCAGCAATTTGGGAGGCTGAGGTAGGAGGATCACTTGAGCCCAAGAGTTCGAGACCAGCCTGGGCAACATAGTAAGACCTCTCTACAAAAAATTTTATAACATTAGCCAGGCATGGTGGTGTGCACCTGTGGTCCCAGCTACTCGGGAGGCTAAGGTGGGAGGATCACTTGAGCCCAGGAGTTCAAGGAGCAGTGAGCCATAATCATGTCACTGCACTCCAGCCTGGGTGACAGAGCGAGACCCTGTCTTTAATAATAATAATAATAATAAAACCCTGTGATGGAACATTGTCCACAGCAGAAGGGAGGCACTGGGAATAATACAGAGCTCAGCATAGGAGCTTAAGGGAAAGCCACGGGGGCTCAGAAAGCACCCAGTGCCTCTGCTCACTGCTGTGTGTGAGCTGGGGGCACACAGCATAGTCCACTCTGCCTCACAATGGACTGGATGGTGCGGAGTCCTTGCCACCAGCCAGCCTTCCTGGTAGTGACTTCCAGATAACTTCTGCCCACAACCCAAAAAGATCAGAGGAACCCTATAGTTCCTCCTTCATACTCCACAGAACACATGAAACCCAGGACCACCCTATTCCTGCCACTACTCCTGGCTTCATTTTCTCTTCCTATAATGCAGGAATAATAATGCCCATAGTTTGCAGGATTTTAGGGATGATTAAACAAATTTCTAAAGAACATGCCTGGCATACAGTAGGAGCTCCATAAACGGGAGCCTTTATTATCATCATCTTGCATGAGTTTATGAGTTAAATCCCCAATCCAGAACTCACTAATATCTGAAGTCCTACGGAGAAGACACGGACTATTTTAAACACAATTCAGGAAGCTGAAGTGAGAACGTGACTGTTAATTTCCCAAACATGCTCGGAAAAACCCAATCCATTTGGTTGGTGCCGACATCAGGCTAATATCTACTCAAGCGTGTCCACGTGTGTGGAACACAGGGTCTGCAGTCCTAGTGTGTGTGGACAGTGTAGGGATGTGTCATTTCCCTGCACAGAGGTCACGCCTGTGCAGACAGCCTGCATGTACACTGCACACAGGAGCTGGTACACAGACCCCTCCCTGCAAAACGCAAATACTCGACAGAAGTGAGAAGGAGCTATGCTCCCCCCAGCAGAGCCTGCAACGTAAAACTTTAGATTTAGTCTGTGGTCAAGACGCACAGGATTATATTCTGGTAAAAAGTTTATGACAGAAGGTAATAGAGTTTTTGAGGGATTTTTTTTCTCGCCGGATTTTTTTTTTTTTTTTTTAACAGAAGTGTATTCCAATTCTGCAGGCATTTGGGTCCCAGCTCCTGAACGAGTAGGAACAGCTCAGGTTTTGCTCCCTGCCCCTCTGCAGGGAACCCTCCTAGGGTCATGGCTGAGGTTTTTGGGATGCTGGAGCCGGAACCCCTCAGGTATCACTGTCAGCACCAACAGGTGCGGCTGGCTTCCAGGATTAAATGTTACTGGTAAGCTGAGTTTGTGTAAATCAAACTCTCTTCTCCCCATTGACCGGGTTTAGAGCTGACTCCCCATATATGCAACTGCCCTCCACAGCCCCTGCTCACTGCCTCAAATTCCTCAAAGTGTCGCCCGTCAGCCGCAGGGTCAGCATAAACTGGTGCTTCACCTGCCGCATTTTGAGCCTCACCTCAGCCCTTCGGAACGGAGCCTGAGGTTTAACAGGTTCCCCAGGTGACGCTCACACACATTGATAAACGCCGCTCCAACTCACCCATCCCCGTGCGCAGAGACGTGGGTCCCCGACTCCCTGTTCACTTCCTGCCTGACCCCTCCCCGTGCGCAGAGATGTGGGTCGCCGACTGCTGGTTCACTCCCTGCCTGAGTCTTTCAGGACTTTGGTCTTCAGACCATGCACTATAGAATTCGTCCATGTAACTAAAAACCACTAGTACTCCAAAAGCGATAGAAATTTTTAAAAAATCTTTAAAAAAAACCCCAAACAAGTTAAATATTTAAAAATCAGATAACATTTCATACAAGTTTTTTCAGTGCACTTGAGGTCTTCTTTGGACACAGGATGCCCAGTGAATCCGACCCTCCACAAATCCCACCTCATAGCCAACCTTGGTCCGCTGCAATCTCCACCTCCCAGGTTCACGTGATTCTCGTGCCTCAGCCTCCTGAGCAGCTGGGATTGCAGGCACCCACCACCATGCCTGGCTGTTTTTTAAAGAACTGAACACTTCAATGAAAAGGCAGAGGTGACTGGGGTGGATTAAAGAGGATTCAATTCTATGCTGTCGATAACAGACACACTTTAAACATAAAGATGTAGAGAAGGTAACAGTAAAAAGATGGAAATGCTATTCATAAAAACTGAAATGGCAATATTAATATCAGAAGAGTAGACTTCAGGAAGAGGTGTATTACCAGGGATAAAGAGGGACATTTCATAATGAAAATAGAGTCAATTCATCAAGAAGATAAAACAATCTGAAATGTGTATGCACCAGTTCTAAAGCTTCAAAACATGTGAGGCCAAAAGAAATAAAACTGAAAGGAGAATTGGACAAAATCCACAATGATGGTTGTTGATTTCAATAGCCCTTTTTCACTGTTAGAGCCAATAGATAAAAATGAAGGCCATAGAAGATTTGAATAATAGTATCAACCAACTTGACTTAATTGATGTTTAAAACACTACAATTATGAGCTGCAGAATACATACTCTTCTTTTTGAGACTGAGTGTCACACTGTCGCTGGGGCTGGAGTGCAGTGGCATGATCTTGGCTCACTGCAACCTCCACCTCCCGGGTTCAAGCGATTCTCCTGCCTCAGCCTCCTGAGTAGCTGGAATTACAGGTGCCCGCCACCACACCCAGCTAATTTTTTGTATTTTTAGTAGAGACAGGGTTTCACCATGTTGGCCAGACTGGTCTCGAACTCCTGACCTCATGATTTGCCCGCCTCAGCCTCCCAAAGTGCTGGGATTACAGGTGCGAGCTACTGCATCCAGCCATACATACTCTTTTCAAGTGTATGTGGAACATTCACCAAGATCTTTTGTTGGTCTATAAAACAAGTCTCAACTTTAAAAGGACTAAAATTATATAGAATATGTTCTCTGACACAATGGAACTAAAGTAGAAACTTATGATAAAAAGGAACCTAGAAATTTTCTAGATGTTTGGAAATGAAATTACACAGTCCTAAATAACCCATTGGTTAAAGAAGAAACCAAAAGAAACATTTGAAGATGTTTTGAACTGTATGGAAATAAAAACAAAACATCAAAATGTGTGGAATGCTGCTAAAGCAATGCTTAGGGAGGACTTTATAACTTTAAATGATCATATCAGAAAAGAAGAATAATTTAAAATTAACGATCTAAGTTTCTGCATTAAGAAGCCAGGCTGGGAATGGTGGTTCATGCCTGTAATCTCAGCACCATGGGAGGCTGAGGCAGGAGGATCACTTGATGCCAGGAGTTCAAGACCAGCCTGGGCAGCTTAGTGAGACCTCATTGCTATAAAAATAAAAAATTAGCCAGGCATGGTTGTGTACACCTGTGGTCTCAGGTACTTGAGAGAATGAGGTGGGATGATCACTTGAGCCCAGGAGCTTGAGGCTGCAGTGTGATATGATTGCACCACTGCAATCCAGCCTGGGTGACAGTGAGATCTTGTCTCAAAACAAAACAAAATGACAACAACAACGACAATAAAACCCCCAGAAAAAAAAACAAAAGAAAGAAAGAAAAGGAAAGAAGATAATGAAAATAAAGATAAAAGTGAAAAACGGTAAGTTAGAAAGCTTAAAAACAGTTTAGAAAACCAAAAGCTGGGTCTTTAAAGAGAGCAACAAAATGGATAAACCTCTAGCTATACACTAAGAAAAAAAGAGAAAAAAGGAGAAAAAACAGGCTGGGCGCGGTGGCTCACGCCTGTAATCCCAGCACTTTGGGAGGCCGAGGCGGGTGGATCACGAGGTCAGGGGTTCGGGACCAGCCTGACCAACATGGTGAAACCCCGTTTCTACTAAAAATACAAAAATTAGTTGAGCGTGGTGGCACATGCCTGTAATCCCAGCTACTCAGGAGGCTGAGGCAGGAGAATTGCTTGAACTCGGGAGGCAGAGGTTGTAGTGAGCCGAGATCGCACCACTGCACTCCAGCCTGGGCGACAGAGCGAGACTCCATCTCAAAAAAAAAAAAAAAAAAAGAGAAAAAACAAAATGACCAATATCAGGAATGAAAGAGGAGCTATCACTACCAATGCAACAGACATTAAGAATATATTAGGAATATTATTTTAAAAACATTATGCCCACAATTCTGTAATATAAATGATAAGAACAGAAATTACTCAAAAGATATACATTCCCAAAATTGACTTAAGAAGAAATAGACAGTCTGAATTAGCCCTATATCTATTTGAAAAGTTGAAGTCATAATCAGAAACTCTCCCGCAAAGAAAAATCCAGACTCATACAGCTTCACTGATGAATTCTGTCAAAAATTTAAGGAAGGAATAACACCAATCTTACATAAACACTTTCAGAAAACAGAGGAAGAAGCAACACTTCCCACCCATTTTATGTGGCCAATATTATGCTGATTCCAGAATTAGACGAAAAACATTATAGGAATAGAAAACTAGGAACCAGCATCCTTCATGAACACGGATACAAAAATCCTTAATGGAATTAGCAACAACTTCAAAAATATATAGAGAGGATAACACATCATGAGCAAGTGAGGTTTATTCCAGGAATGCTAGTCTGTTCAACATTAAAAAATCTACCAATATGGCTGGGTGTGGTGGCTCACGCCTGTAATCCCAGCACTTTGGGAGGCAGAGGCGGGAGGATCATGAGGTCAGGAGTTTGAGAGCAGCCTGACCAACATGGTGAAACCCCCTGCATCTACTAAAAATACAAAAATTAGCCAGACGTGGTGGTGGATGCCTGTAATCCCAGCTACTCAGGAGGCTGAGGCAGGAGAATTGCTTGAACCTGGGAGGCAGCAGTTGCAGTGAGCTGAGATCGTGCCACTGCACTCCAGCCTAGGCGACAGAGCGAGACTCCATCTCAAAGAAACAAAAAAATCAACCAATGTACATTATCATATTAAGAGAATAAAGAAGGGAAAAATCATCTGATTACTTCAATCTATGCAGAAAAGTCACTGGGCAAATTGGGCATCCATTCATATTAAAAACTTCCACAAATTAGAATAGAAGGGACTGTTCCCCAAAGACTGGGACCAAGGCAAGGATATTCACACTGACCACTTCTATTCAACATTGTGTTGAAGTTTCTAGTTAATCCAATAAGACAGAAAATAAAAGGGACGAAGACTGGAAAGGAAGAGGTAAACCTGCCATTATTTGCAGAAAACATGATTGTCTAAGAGAAATCCAAAGTAATCTACAGAAAAATCTGCTAGAATTAATAATAATCAATTAACAATGATTAATAATTATTTGCTAAATTAGCAAAGCCACAGAAGGTCAATATACAAAAACCAAAAACCCTAATATCCAGAAACATAATACACTTAGGATTTAAGAAAAGGAAAGCTTTGTAAAGTGTCTGCACCAAGAACTACAAAGCATTGATAAGAAAAATTAAGGAAGCCTTAAGTCAAACAGAGAGATATATCATGTTCATTGAATGGAAGATTCCTTAATATTGGTTTTTGGTGTTTTTTTGTTGCTGTTTTTTTTTTTTTTTTTTTTTTTTTGAGACGGAGTCTCGCTCTGTCGCCCTGGCTGGAGTGCAGTGGCGCAATCTCGGCTCACTGCAAGCTCCGCCTCCCGGGTTCACGCCATTCTCCTGCCTCAGCCTCTCCGAGTAGCTGGGACTACAGGCGCCCACCACCACGCCCGGCTAATTTTTTTGCATTTTTAGTAGAGACGGGGTTTCACCGTGGTCTCGATCTCCTGACCTCGTGATCCGCCCGCCTCGGCCTCCCAAAGTGCTGGGATTACAAGCGTGAGCCACCGCGCCCGGCCGTTTTTGTTTTTTTTAAGACAGGGTTGTGCTGTGTCACTCAGGCTGGAGCGCAGTGGTGCAATCATACTTCACTGCAGCCTCAAACTCTTGGCTCAAGCGATCTTCTCACCTTAGCCTCCCAAGTAGCTGGGATTACAGGCACACATCACCACACCCAGCTAATTTTTGTATTTTTTGTAGAGACAGGGTTTTACCATGTTGGCCCAGGCTGAGCTCAGGCAATCCTCCTGCCTCAGCCTCTCAGAAAGTGCTGGGATTACAGGCATAAGCCACCATGCCTGGCCTGGAACTCTCATACATAGCTGGTGGGGATGTAAAATAGGACAACCACTTTAGAAAATGGTTTGGTAAATTAAATATACACCTATTTTGATGACTTAGCAAATACCTAGGGTTCTAGGACCCAGGACCTCTATGTATTTACTCAAGGAAAATGAAAATCTGTCCACACAAAGACGTGCATGTGGTTAAACTGATAACTTCATTCACAATAGCCTCAAGCTGGAAACCACCCCAGTTACCCAACAGGAGGAAGGATAAACAAATTGTGGTAATAAAAATAAACAGGAAAGAGACATGCAACCACGTGGAAGAATCCGAAAACATGCAGAGTGAAAGAAACCAGACACAAAAAGGTACTTACTGTGTGATTCCAGGTATGTGAAGCCCCCGGACAGACAAAGCTACCCAACGTGAAGAAATCAGAACAGTGATTGTCCCAACAGCTTCTGGTGGGAAGGATGGAAACTGAGCAGGAGGGGCATGAGGAAACTTGAGAGCACTGAAGATGTTCTGTTTCTTGATGGATTATGGGTTATGTTTGTCAAAAATGGTTAAACTACCTACCGTGCACTTAAGATCTGTGCATTTCACGGCATACAAATTATATCTCAATTTAGAAAAAAGAAATGAGAATGGATTTGAAGTGATCCCTCCAATACAGTACTGTGCTTTCCCACCTCTGAAATCTTTTATTTAATTTTAAAATTTAATTTTTTATGTCCATAGGTTTTTGGGGGTACAGGTGGTATTGGGTTACACGAGTAAGTTCTTTAGCGGTGATTTGTGAGATTTTGGTGAACCCATCTCCCAAGCAGTATACACTGAACCCAATATGTAACCCTTTATCCCTCTCCCCATCCCACCCTTTCCCCACTAAGTTCCCAAAATCCACTGTGTCATTCTTATGCCTTTGCATCCTCTTAGCTTAACTCCCACTTATGAGCCAGAACATATGATGTTTGGTTTTCCATTCCTGAGTTACTTCACTTAGAATAATAGTCTCCAATCTCATCCAGGGCCCTGCAAATGCCACTAATTCATGCCTTTTTATAGCTGAGTAGTATTCCATTGCATAGATACACCACAGTTTCTTTATCCACTTGTTGACTGATGGGCATTTGGGCTGGTTCCATATTTTTGCAATTTCGAATTGTGCTGCTATACACATGCGCACACTCTTGAAATCTGAAATGGTAGCTCAGTGGGCCTGGGGAGAGGGGTAGAATTCCAGCAGATACTCCGGGGAGAAACCAGGTCCCACTGGGCCCTTGGTGTTGTTTGCACCTGTGATCCCCATGCACACAGGTGATGGGGGATGGCTAAGTTAGACGGCATCTGTGTCTGTTTCCTAGAGCTGCGGTAAAAAATTATCACAAATTTAGCAGCTTAAAACAATGGAAATGTATTCTCTCACAGTTCTAGAGACCAGAAGCCCCAAATCAGGGTGTCGGCCAGATGGGCTCCTTCTGGAAGCTCAGAGGGAGAGTTTGTTCCAAGCCTCTTTCCCGGATTCTAGTGATTTCTGATGATCCCTGGCATTTCTTGACTTGTAGATACCTCACTCCAATCTCTGCCTCCGTCATCATACGGCTTTCCCTGTGCATCTCTGCACAGCCTCTCTTCTTTTTATTTCTTTTTAAAAAAATATTTATTTATTTAGAGACAGGGTCTCACTCTGTTGTCCAGCTGGAGTGCAATGGCACAAACATGGGTCACTGCAGCCTTGACCTCCCAGGCTCAAGTGATCCTCTCACCTCAGCCTCCTAAGAAGCTGAGACTACAGGTGCATGCCACCATGCCCAGCTAATTAAAAACTTTTTTGGTCGGGGGTAGAGATGGGGTCTTGCTGTGTTTCTCAGGCTGATCTTGAACTCCTGGGCTCAAGTGATCCTCCCACCTTGGCCTCCCAAAGTGTTTTGATTACAGGTGTGAGCCACCAGGCCTGGCCAGTCTGTCTGTCTCTCTCCTCTCATTCTCCTTTTTGTAAGGAGGCCAGTCATTAGATTCAGCCCCCACCTCCTTATCCAGTATAATCCGTTTTTAACTTAACTAACCCCATGTGCAGAGACCCCATTTCCAAGTTAGGCCACTCTCTGAGGTTCCAGGTGGGCAGGAAATCTGGGAGACATTATTTCCTGCAGTCCATGCTCTGGCCAAAGTACAGGCAAGTTTTAATGAAGGTGAAAATAGAGCACAGGGCCTGGGTCTTCAAAGGGGCCTTCAACAGCCCATGTGTGCGTTTGGGACACGGAGGCCCAGGCCATGGAAACGCAGCTCATGAATTAGAAGTCAAAAGAGCACGTGTGTGTGTGCGGGGCCATGATCCCACCAGAGGAGGGTTGGAGAAGGCATTTCTGGGGGTTCTTTGGAAGAAAGTGCATTTCTAGTGACCCCACCCTGGCATCTGATTCACCCAGAGGCATCACTAAAATTTGAAGGCCCCGAAAAGCTTTGAGAACGCACCCGTGACAGTTGCGAAGTCTACGGGAAAGAGAGGTGGGGGACTTGCCAGGGGAAAGCTCATATCCAGGGACGGAGCAGAAGGTGGGCCCTGTGATCCGGGTTGGAGCTGCTTTTAATTGCCTTTGCTTTTCCTGCACCAAGGAGTCTGGGCCATTTGGCTTTCTCTGCAGAAGAATTAACCTTTAGCAGGACGGATAATTGATCTTCAGCAGCGGAAACGTCCCGTGGGTTTTGATGCAGAACCGGATCTCGGTAAACCTGTCCCTGCCACGCCCTGCAAAGCTCCCGCCCCTGCCTCCTCTTGTCTGGAGCTGTCTCCATTCTAGCTCACCAAATGCCCAGGGTTCTCATATTTTAAAAAATCTTGTCCCATTAAACTCTGCTTTCAGGAATGGCACGAAGAGCTGACACGCACGGTGAGCAGCTGCCTTCTCCAGATGGAACGCATCCACACCTCACCTGGGACGCAGGCGTTCCTGTTCATAGTCAGGCCCTGAGCCCTGGATTCCTGCCCAAGGTCACATAGCAGGGACTGGCCCAGCCCCATTCACTCATGCATGTCTGACCCCAAGGCAGGGCTGGTGGCCTCTAAATCCTCCCACTAGGGTTTCAGCGCCTGGCTGTGTTGAAGGTGTCACCTTTTCTATGAACACCTGCTCCGAACAGTGAAAATAGCTATTCCTAACAGAGGAGTTGCAAGCTCCAGGGATCTGTGTGTGCGGTGGGGAGAGTGGAGTACATCATTTCTGGAAAAGGGGGCCTCAAAATGTAGCGCCGTTTACAGATGAGAAAAGATGCATTTAGAGGCTTGAACTGGAGTGGGCTGTACATAAGACTGCCTTGCCAGACAGTGGCTCAGAAGTCTTCAAAAACGTTTGAAGATGCCCCGTTAAAAGCGTTTGGTTATCTGTTGGTAACAGTGCTGGTCTGCTCAGCCTGCCTTAACAGAATACCACAGACTGGGTGGCCTAAGCAAGAGAAATTCACTTTCTCACAGTGCTGGACACTGGAAGGCTGAGATCAAGGTGCTAGCAGGGTTGGTTTCTGGTGAGGCTCTTCTACCTTCCTTGCAGTGGCCACCTCCTGGCTGTGTCCTCAAATGGCCTTTACTTCTATGCACGTGAACCTGGTGTCTCTTGCTTTTCTTACAAGGACACCAGTGCTGTGGGATCAGGTCCCCACCCTTATGGTCTTATTTAAAATTGCCTCCTTAAGATTCCTCAAATAAATAAAAATTGAGCTACCATTTGACCCAGCAATCCCACTACTGGGTGTCTACACAAAGGAAAACGAATCATTCTACCAAAAAGACACCCACGCCCTTATGTTCATGGCAGTGCTAGTCACAAAGCAAAGACATGGCATCAACCTAGGTGCCCATCAACGGTGGACTGGATAAAGAAAATGTGGCATATATACACCATGGAATACCACACTGTCATAAAAAGGAACAATATCATGTCCTTTGCAGCAACACGGATGCAGCTGGAGGCCATAATCGTAAGTGAATTAACAGAGGAACAGAAAACCAAATACCGCATGTTCTCGCTTATAAGTGGGAGCTGAATGAGGAGAACACATGGACATAAAGATGGGAACAACACACATTGGGGTCTGCAGAATCAGGGAGTGAAGGAAGTGGGCAAGGGTTGAAAAACTACGGATTGATATGGTTTGCCTCTGTGTCCCCACCCAAATCTCACCTTGAATTGTAATAATCCCCATGTGTCAAGGGCGGAACCAGGTGGTGGTAATTGAATTACAGGGATCGTTTCCACCATGCTGTTCTCATGATAGTGAGTGAGTTCTCACGAGATCTGATGGTTTATAAGCAACTGGCATTTTCCCTGCTTGCACTCATTCTCTCTCCTGCCGCCATGTGAAGAGGTGCCTTCTGCCATGACTGTAAGTTTCCCGAGGCCTCTCCAGCCATGTGGATCTGTGAGTCAATTAAATCTCTTTTCTTTATAAATTACCCAGTCTTGGGTATTTCTTCCTAGCAGCATGAGAACAGACTAATACAACGACCGATTTGAAGTTCACTATTTGGGTGATGGGTTCAGTAGAATTCCAAATCTGAGCATTATGCAATATCCCCATGTCACACACAAACCTGCACATGTACCCCCGGAATCTAAAATTTCCAAAAAGAGAAACAATAACTAAAGAGAAAAACAATCAATCACTCCCCGCTTAAAGGCCCCATCTCCAAATACAATCACATTGGGAGTTAGAGCTTCAATATGTGAATTTTGCGGACACCATTCGGTCCATCACAGTAACCAAGGCTGCTGTCCCTCCCCGTCCTGATGGGATGTGTGAACCAAAGTGGACTTTTTTAAGAAAGGAGACTTGACTTGACAACACCCAAATGAACAGTCCTTTAAGACAGCGTTTCTGACAATTTCACAATCGCTCCACGTTTTCTGGAATTTCCTCCTCCGAACTGCTGTAATTCTAAAGCTTGAGGAAAGGTTGCAGAGGGTGAGAATCTGCATTCTTCCCTGTGCAGTGACACCATCGCTGGGATAGGCACAGAGACCAAACAGCAGCCACATAGAATGACCTCGCATTTCCCAGCCTCTGTGCACATGCTCATGCTGTTCCACGCACCAGGAACACCCTTCCCATCATGTTCATGTGCAAGGCACACCCCTTGGGGCTCAGGGCCACTGTTGCCTGAACTCCATGGTAGCTCCATGCCTGCTTCCTCCATTGCTCCCAAGCTGTGACTTTCCGACTCGTACTTGTCACGTGGGGTTGTGCTTTTTGGCCTCCTTCACTTGGCAATTTGCCCTCGAAACCAGCAGACCTGTCTTGTCACCAGGAGGGCCTCAGTTATCAAGGCACTCTGCAGATGTCTGTTTAATCTTGTGGAGGTGACGTTCTAGCCAGCTCCCCCCAACCCCACCCACACCCAAAGCTGCCATTGCCTGGTTTTGTCACAAAAACAGGGAATAAAGTGACACCAGCAGACCTACTGCCACTATTCCCAGCTCTGTGCCCGAGGCCTTTCTTTCAAGACTTTTTTTTTTTTTTTTTTTTTTTTTTGAGGCAGAGTCTTGCTCTGTTGTCCACGCCGGAGTGCAGTGGCACGATCTTGGCTCACCGCAACCTCCACCTCCTGGGTTCAAGCAATTCTCTTGCCTCAGCCTCCCAAGTAGCTGAGATTACAGGCGTGCACCACCACGCCCAGCTAATTTTTATATTTTTAGTAGCAACAGCATTTCACTGTATTGGCCAGGCTGGTCTTGAACTCCTGACCTCAAGTGATCTGCCCACCTCAGCCTCCCAAACGCTGGGATTACAGGCGTGAGCCACCGCACCTGTCCTTCTGGGACTATCTTAGACTGCCAAGCCCAGAGTGTAACAATTAAGGGTGTTTGGGTTGAATAACCCCATGTACCTCGGTCTCAGGAGGAATCCCTAGGCGTGAGTTCTGCCCATCTGCCCAGCCTCCCCATGGGATGGAGTCCTGTCATTCACCGTAGTGACAGGCTCCATAACATTCCCTTTATCAGCTGCACCTCGACGCTGTCCCACTTCCGCACCCCAAGATCCTTGTCCCCGGCAACTCCCAGATGAACTAGTTGCATTCAGATCCTCATCTCAGAGACTGCTTTGCGGGCGCACGTAAATGATGACACAGTCCGGGATGGCAGATGTTGCTCTGGACAGGTGGCGTGGAGCTCAGATCCCAGCTCCGATAAAGGCTCGTTGGAGCTGGCCGGATTTAAAGCAAACAACAAGCAAAAAGGCCTGCCCTCCCCCACCCACCCCAACAAATCTCAAATGAGAACTTCAGATGGTGCAGATGGACAGGGCACCATTTCTCAGGAGAGGGAAAGCCGGGATCATCCTGAAACTCCCTTCAGCTCAGCCCACGGGGGAGGCAGGGCAAGGATGGAGGCTGGTGGTTGTGGGCGAGTGGCCCTAGGCATGGCTCAGTTCTAAGTCTTCTTGTGGGCTTGATTTAGCTGAGAGGCAGTTCTGAGATGCTCAGGCCCACAGCAGGGACAGCAGTGGCTGCTGCCACCTCCGTGCTGAGAAAAAACAAGCTGCCCAGAACTGAGACACGCCACCCGGCAGCTCCCAGGGGGTCCGGGGACAGGATAGTGGTCTGGGCCCTGGACTCTCAGCTCACATTCTACAGTGAAAAGATGGATGTCTTTTTATTTTTATGCAGAATCAAGCTGACAGGGTCTAATTCTTTCCCCCAAGGAAAGATGAAGTGGGGAGGTTGAACTTGGGATGGCAGAAGGAGCTCTGTGCTGGAAAATCTACGTTTAGATCCCAGTTCCCTTAAAGTCTGTCTGTGGCGATTTTAAAACCTGACCCCCAAATTCTCTGCCACTCTTCCCATTGATAGGTGGGGCTTGTGTCCCCACCCCTTGAACCTGGGCTCTATAACTGCTTGACCTACAGAAAAAGCTGGAAGTGATACTGTACCAGTGTCTGGACTCAGGCTCTAAGAAACTGCAGCTTCTTGGTTGGGCGAGGTGGCTCACGCCTCGAATCCCAGCACTTTGGGGGGCCAAGGCGGGCGGATCACCTGAGGTCAGGAGTTCGAGACCAGCCTGGCCAACTGGTGAAACCCCATCTCTACTAAAAATACAAAAATTAGCAGGGTGTGGTGGCTCATGCCTATAATCCCAGCTACTCGGGAGGCTGAGGCAGGAGAATTACTTGAACCCAGGAGGTGGAGGTTGCAGTGAGCCAAGATCACACCACTACACTCCAGTCTGGGTGACAGAGTGAGACTCTGTCTCAAAAAAAGAAAAAAAAATATATATATATACACATAGCTTTCATTGTCTGTGTCCTGGGACACTCACTCTTAAAGCCCAGACACGCCTGGGCGTGGTGGCTCATGCCTGTAATCCCAGCACTTTGGGAGGCCGAGGTGGGAGGATCAGTTGAGCTCAGGAGTTTGAGACCAGCCTGGGCAACATAGCAAGACCCAATCTCTAAAAAAAAAAAAAATTATCTGGGTATGGTGATACACACCTGTAGTCCCAGCTACTTATGAGGCTGAGGCAGGGGATCACTTGAGCCTGGGAGGTTGAGGCTGCAGTGAGCTGTGATTGCACCACTGCACTCCAGCCTGGGCAACAGAGCAAGACCCTGTCTCTAAAAAAAGAAGCCCAGACACCAAGCAGCCCATGCAGAGGCCACGTGGGCAAGGATCAAGGTTCCCAGCCCTCCCTGGCTGAGAATCCAGCCAATAGCCGGCAGCACTTTGCAGCCACATGAGAGCACTGTCTGGGAAGTGGATCCTGCAGCCCCAGCTGAGCTGCCCAAGTTGACCCTGAGTGGAGCAGAGACAAGCTTTCTCTGCCAGGCTCTGCCCGAACTGCAGAATCCATGAGCTCAAGAAATTGTTGTTGTTTGAAGTCATTAAGTTTTGGGGTGGCTTTTACACAACACACAACCAGAACACCGCCTCTGTGGCCTGGGGCAAATGCTTAACCTCTCCGGACCTCAGTTTCCTTGTCTGTAAAGGGAATAGGATTCAAAGCCTTCCCAAGTGCATTTCAGGATGTGAGGGTGATCTGGCTGCAACAGCTGTCACCCCCATTGATCACCAGAGTTGATTTGGCTGATCTGGCTGGCTAGGCGGGTGTCCTCTTCCTCCCTCACCGCTCCACGTGTGTCCCTCCTGAGGCTGCGTACTCGGTCAAAGAGGATGACCATCCCCGAGAGAGGAGGACCGGTCTTCCGTCAAGGGTACACAAGTAGCCGTGCTCC
This sequence comes from Hylobates moloch, assembly GCF_009828535.3. Lineage (NCBI taxonomy): Eukaryota > Metazoa > Chordata > Mammalia > Primates > Hylobatidae > Hylobates > Hylobates moloch. The sequence continues at coordinate 93,681,560 of NW_026652276.1, forward strand.
CCTGCTAGAACCTCCAAACAAACTCTCAAGGTGCAAAGTGCATTTCAGCTCAAATGGTCAATGCACTCTTTCAACATTAGTGAATCAGTTTCCTGGTTTTATTGTAACACATAACGCCCTTTCTCCAGTTAATCAAAAAATTCCCTAAAAGGACCAGAATGCTTTGTCAGTCCTTCTTAAACGTCAGTGTCTACGTGACTCAGCTGGAGATCCTGTTCAATGCAAGAGGTCGGAGGCGGGGCCTGGAAATCTGCATTTAAATGTGATTTTTCTTTCTTCTTTGATTCAGGACAGAGTCTCACTCTGTTGCCCAGGCTAGAGAGCTGCAGTGGTGCCATCATAGCTCACTGCAGACTCAACCTCCCTGGGTTCAAGTGGCCCTCCCACCTCAGCCACCTGAGTAGCTGGGACTACAGGTGCACACCTACCATACCTAGCTAATTTAAAAAAAATTATTGTAGAGACGAGGTCTCGCTATGCTACTGATGCTGTTCTTGAATTCCTGGGCTCAAGCAGTCTTCTTGTCTCAGCCTCCCAAAGTTCTGCAATTACAGGTGTGTGCCACCAGCCCAGATTTTTTGCTTTTTTTTTTTTTTTTTTTTTTAACAAGATGGGGTCTCACTTGCTTGTCCAGGCTGGAGTGCAGTGGTGCAATCATATCTCACCGCAGCCTCAAACACCTGAGCTTGTGATCTTCCTGTCTCAGCCTCCTAAGTAGCTAGGACTACAGGTGTGCTCCACCACAACCAGCTAAGTTTTTTTTAATGAAGAAATGAGGTCTCACTGTTGCCCAGGCTGGTCCTGAACTGGCCTCAAGCAATCCTTCTGCTTGGCCTCTCAAAGCGCTGGGATCCCAGACATGAGCCATTGCACCCAGCCACTGATCGCTTTTTTTTTTTTTCCTGAGACAGAGTCTCACACTGTCGCCCAGCTGGAGTGTAGCTCACTGTAACCTCTGCCTCCAGGGTTCAAGCAATTCTCCTGCCTCAGCTTCCTGAGTAGCACTGATAGCATTTTGAGTAGCAAGTCCCCTTTGTTTGTCTGTTACCAACAGCCACCCTTACCCACAGGATTAAACATGTAAAGGCAATATCTTTTTTTTTTTTTTAAAGACAGGGTCTCACTCTATCACCCAGGCTGGAGTGCAGTGGTGTGATCATGGCTCACTGCAGTCTCAACCTCCTGGGATCAAGTGATCCTCCCGCCTCGGCCTCCTGAGTAGCTGGGACTACAGTCATGTATTACCATGCCTAGCTAATTTTTTGTATTTTTAGTCGAGATGGGATTTCACCATGTTGCCCAGGCTGGTCTCGAACTCCTGGGCTTGCTCAAGTGATCTGCCCACCTTGGCCTCCCAAGGTGCTGGGGCTACAAGTATGAGCCACTGCGCCCGGATGGCAGTATCTCATTTAATCCTAGAACAACTCCCAAGGAAGGCTCTAGAATCATGTGCACTTTACAGATTGGAGACAGAGCATCTGGAGAGGTCTGGGGATGTGCCCACGGCCACAGCTGGTGAGTGGTAATGGCCAGGACTTGCAATGAAGTCAGCTCCTCCACGCTCAATCCCCTTCCGCCCTCTTCTGAGCACCAGGTGATGTGAGATCAAACATGTTTTTAAAAATCTCACCCCTTCATGCCTGCAGCAAGGCAGCTGGGGATGAAAATCTATCACAGAAGGATAGAAATGGGGACTTAGTTACACACAGGAATAACAAAACAGAGTTAACAAAGATAGAGGTGACTTTTTCAGGTTCCCCAGCTCCAGCCGTGATTAATTTACAGCTTTTTACATGCTAACGTTTTCCTGCCTTCTGCTCATAATAAATAACCAATATGCTTTAATACCTAGTTATTATTCATCGCTTTCAGATACTACGATTTTGATTCTTTGCTGCAGCTCAATCACATTGAATTTCTTTAACCAGGACAGCTCCATTAAGAGTCCCTTGCAAGGACACCCTGGTGGGGCGGTGACAGTAACAGATAACGGGTGACGAGAGAGTGAGGAGCTGCCACACGAAATATTGGCAGCCATGGAGAAAGAAAGGGGAGGCTGTAATAAAAAACACCACCTAACTACATTTAAGTAACGCCGAGGTGATGACAGACCAATAAAACCAGGGAACGCACAGTGAAGGTTGACGCGCCATCCTTAACGCACCACCCCGGCGTGTTTCTGCAATAGAAACTCACATCCATTTAATCACCTTTCTGACATGGAGCGTTCCTTTCTTACACTGGGATAAGAATGGCTCGTCACCCCTCCCACCCCCTCCACCCGCCCGGCTGTGTATTTCAGAAAGTTCCTTGAAACTTTCTCCATCTTCTCTCCCTCCCAGTGGTTTTCAAGCAGAGCAGGCCAGCTCATCAAGAGACACATGCATGCGAGTTAATAGAATTGCTTCCTTCTAACGAAGCTGTTCCTTCTCCTGCAATCCAAGAACTCTCTGGCCATCCTGTTCCCCATTTGACACACGGCGACTCACGTTCCTCCGGGCCCGCTGAGGACTGAACGTGGCAATCCCCATCCTGCTCTGCGGCTGCCCCGAGAACAGCAGCCTCACTCCTGGGGCCTCTGCGCAGCCACTTTCCTTGGCCACCTGGATGCTCGTGGGCCAGTCCTCTGCCTCCCAGGCTGGGCCACTCCTTCCACTGCAGGAACCACCCAAGGTGTTTCAGGAAGCCCTTTCTCAGGGACAGCACTTCGTATCTTTCTTGAACTCATCCGGGACTACTTCCAGAATAATGTGGTGTTTTTTGTCTTTAAGAGGTGGGGTCTTGCTACATTGCCCAGGCTGAAGTACACTGGCTATTCACAGGCGTGATCATAGCACACTACGGTCTCAAACTCCTAGGCTCAAGCAATCCACCTGCCTCAGCCTCCTGAATAGCTGGGACAATGGGTGTGTGCCACTGTGTCCAGCTCAGAATAATGTTTTTAAATACATAAAATAACATACAGGCTGGGTACAGTGGCTCACGCTTGTAATCCCAGCACTTTGGGAGGCCGAGGCGGGTGGATCGCTTGAGGTCAAGAGTTCGAGACCAGCCTGGCCAACATAGTGAAACTCTGTCTACTGAAAATACAAAAATTAGCCGGGCATGGTGGTGCAGGCCTGTGGTATCAGCTACTCAGGAGACTGATGCAGGAGAATCGCTTGAACCAGGAGGTGGAGGTTGCAGTGAGCTGAGATCGTGACATTGCACTCCAGACAGTAAACAAGAATGGAACTCCATCACAAAAACAAACAAACAAAAAGCTTCTTCAGAGGCCTCAGGAAACTCACAATCATGGTGGAAGGGCGAAGGGGAAGCCAGCACATTTATGTCAGGAGCAGGAGGAAGAGAGAGAGAAGGGAAAGGTGCCACATCCTTTTAAACAACCAGATCTGGTGAGAGCTCACTCACTGTCAGGAAAACAGCAAGGGGGATGTCCATCCCTCCCCAGGATCCAGTCGCCTCCCACCAGGACCCTCCTCCAACACTGAGAGTCACAACTCGACATGAGATTTGGGTGGGGACACAGAGTCAAACCGTACCACTCAGCCTCCCAAAATGCGGGGATTACAGATGTGAGCCACCACACCTGGCGAACTGGGTCATTCTTATCACACCCACCTAAAACAGAGATGGGAGGGGAGGCGGTAAAAAGCACCCGGGACACATAACATGGCTCCAAAAATGAAATTCTCTGCAAGCCGGGCTGCGGACACTGCTGGCTGTAACCGGAAACCAGTTTTCTCTAATAGCTACTGAAACAACCTGCTACGACTCTGAGGCTAGTTCTACCCACTGCTGTCACTCACCAATCGGGGCTTGCCATGTCCCCCAAACTTCACTGGTGACAGTGAACTTAAAGAACAATACATAACACTTCTGTTTTTAAAATAAAACCTCTAACCTTTGTTCTTTGGACATAATGAAGACCACCCAGGTCTGTGTGTACGTCCAAAATTGCAATTCTTTTTTTTTTAGGGGCCTTTCTCTGTTGCCCAGGCTGGAGTGCAGTGGCCCCATCATAGCTCACTGCAGCCTTGACCTCCCAGGCTGAAGAAAGCCTCCCACCTCAGCCTCCCGAGTAACTAGGACGACAGGCGTGTGCCACCACTCTCGGATAATTTAATTTTTTTTTTGTAGAGATAGGGTTTCACTATGTTGCCCAGGCTGGTCTCAAATTCCTGGGCTCAAGCAATCCTCCCCCCTCGGCCTCCCAAAGTGCTGGGATTACAGGCGTGAGCCACCGTGCCTAGACCAAATTGCAGTCCTTACTTCTCAAGTAAAACTTCTGAATTTCAGAGATTCGTCTCTATAATTTATCTGGTGTCAACAACTCTTATATCCCCAGTGCCCAGCCCAGAGCTCAATAACAACCACCAGCCATGTGGAAGAGTCCGATCTGATTCTAACCCTACAGTAAAGGACCCCCCACACTCATTTGGAGGCCACGAACGCTGCAGCAGATGGCACAAGGTGGTCTGCTAGTCTCCTGCCTAACTAATCATCGCAGCCTGGCCTATTAAGAACAATTCCTTGCCAGAAGAGCCTCTCTCTAGCCTTACCTCATTGCAGCATCAGCTTACTGGTGGGTTTTGGCAAGAACCCGAAGTCAAGAAGGGCACGGGAATGATGTCTCCACGTCCGATCAGCGCCAGAAGGTGCTGCTGCGACCTCTTCTTCCCCGCTCCCCCCAATCACTTCTTCCCTGCCTGGACTCACTCTGTGGGAAGTGACGGTATCTGAGGACGGCAATATGCTCCACGCCAGGCCCCCATCCATCACCAGCTTCCTGCCGGTTACCATGGAGACGGAATGTGGGGTCCCCACTGGGATGGGACATTCGGAGTCCCTGGGCGAGGGAGTATTTGTGGGCAAAGGGACACTGAGATCTAGGACCACCCAGAGTGGGGCCACGCAGAGGTCCACGCAGGCAAGAGAGGCCAAGGGGGAAGGAGGCAGCTGAGAAAAACTGCTGGATGTGCACAGAACTAAGGGTAGCATCCGTGAGTGTCTGGAGGACCAGACCAACCGCAAAACTCTGGTGAGCTGAAGAAACCAGACCCTGACTATGGCACAGAGGTCTGGGCCGGCCAAGAGGGCAGCAGCTCCTTAAGTCTATAGCCCACCGTGAAGACACCACATGCCTTCCCAGGTAGGGAAGCACTGGATAATCTCAATAGTCACTTCTGCAGCTAAGACATGCCTTCATATATACATATGTGTGTGTGTGTGTGTGTGCGTGTGTGTGTGTGTATACATATATATATATAGAAGCAAATGATAGCATCCATAGGAAAGCTTAGTTCAGAGCCTGCCACATAGAAACTCAATATATATCTATCATATATATCTCATATATTATATATGTAACAATATATAATATTGATATATATGATAGATATAATATATTATATATAATAGCATATAAATATACATTATTGTATATTACATATAATTATATATTATATATTTATATGAAAAATATTATATATGATATATAATTAAATATATATTTATATTTATAATTTATTATATTTTATTATATATTATACATAATGTATATCATATATTATATATTTAGAATTTATAAATATATAATAAAACATATTTATAAATTATATATAATATAAATTATATATTTATAATTTATTATAATTATTGTTTTTTATGAGATGGTCTTGCTGTGTTGCCCAGGCTGGTCTTGAACCCTGGGGCTCAAGCGATCCTCCTGCCTTGGCCTCCTAAATAGCTGGAGTTACAGGAAGTCACCGCTGCCCCTGGCCTAATGCAGGCCTCTAATGAGCCTAGCAGCATGCTGGATTTCTTTTGACAACAGAGGCTGGCCATAGGAAGGTAAGGAAAGAGTCCAGGAAGAGACCAGTAACCTGGCTACACCTTAGTGGGGTCACCCTACACTCAGGATATGGGGCTCCATTTTGTAAGCTCAAGGAATTTACTATTTCCTCCTTCATTCTGGTCACTGAATGCTTAAGAGACTGACTCATAAACCATAATGCTTATTTATTTGGGACACGGTCTTGCTCTGTCACCGAAGCTGGAGTGCAGTGGCACAATCACAGCTCACTGTAGCCTTGACCTCCTGGGCTCAAGCGATCCTCCCACCTCAGCCTCCTGAGTAGCTACTACTACAGGAGCTTGCCACCATGCCTGGCTAATTAAAGAAAAATTATTATTATTATTATTTTTTGCAGAGATGGATCTTGTTATGTTGCCTAGGCTGGCCTTGAACTCCTGGGCTCAAGTGATCCTCCTGCCTCGGTCTCCCAAAGCACTGGGATTACAGGTGTGAGCCACTGCACCTGGCCCTAATTTACCTTTTTATTATAAGTGGCCATTGTCTTCTGGGGAAGCATGATAAAGTAGACTTTGGAGGGAGGCAGGCCTGGGTTTGAACCTGGCTCTGCCACTTACTGGCTGAGTGAGGAGGGAAAGTGGTTTGAACTCTCCAAGACTCGAATGCTCTACCTGTCAAATAGGAATGATGACAATATATAAACTTCACCAGGTTGCTTTAAGGAGCAAATGAAATCATACATAAGAAAGCTTAGTTCAGGGCCCACCACATAGAAACTCAATAAATATTTCCTGTTAACTACACAGAACTGTGTCCCTAGGAGACAGTGTGTTTAGCCAAAACAACAACAACAACAACAAAAACAAAAACAAAAATCAGTGAGGAGTGGGGTGTGTGATGTGGCCAAATGGATTGGTAAGCCTGGGTATCACAGGACTTCTCAGATCCTTTGCACATGAATCTTGCCAAGGGAGGTGCAGCACGCAGCATTTCCCAGCTTATCTGACCATGGCACCCTTGGTTCACGGAGCAACTCATGAACTAGTGTTCTGTGTGACATACGCTTTGAGAATCATCATCACAGGCCATGTGTCCATCGACCTGGAGAAGCCTGATGAACTCACGTGCACTCTGGGGATGCATCTGTTCAGAGAATGAGGACTGGTTGGCAGCATCAGGCCATTCCCTCCCCAGCAGAGTGGAGGAGAAAAGCACATGCACAAGTTTTACTCTTGGACAAGAACACCGCCTTCAGTCATGGCACCAATATCCATGATGGATAAGCTCAATGAATGAGATCACTTTGCATTCAGTTACATTCTGGCTTGGAGTCTACTGATGAGGAGTGGGAAGGACACAGTCACTGCGGAAACTCAGCTCCATTCATCTTTTAGGACAAGTGATCCCTGCTGGGAATCACTCATTCATTTCTCTTCAATTCCTATCAGATGGAATTTCAGGACATGGCATTTTCTGAGCCTGCTCCGAAATTCTGGAAAGAGGGACGGAGCGGGTGGAAGTGCAGAAGGCTTGGGACGAGACAGTCAAACAAGCTCTACTGCAACCAGCAGGGTGGCCTGGCCCAGAGCACAATAAACCATCAAGCAACTTCCCTGACTATGAAATCAAAACTATAACAGCTCCTCCACTGTGGGTGGTGAGTTAATATTTATACACTCTATAGATTTATTCTAGAAGAGGAAACTGAGGAACTCTCCTAGAATCCAGCAGAAAAAGGTGGTGGTGGGTGGAGCTGGACAGGATGAAAGAAAAGCTAAGAGAAGTGGAAGATAGATTGAGAAGTTGCAACAGTTGTCTTACAGATGATACAGATGGAGAAAATTAAAAGAATGGAGAGGAAGAGAAATTCAAAGAAACTCTAGAAAAACTTCCCAGAATTGAAAGAATATAGGAATCCTGAGCTCAGATAACGCAACGGTTTACAGGCCAGTGAGTGCATGTGCACAGCTGTACTGTAAGTCCTCAATCGGCATTGCCCACTGGTTCTTAGAAACTGCAACTTTAAGAACACAGAACCTGTAAGGCAACAAATTTTACCATAGGCTAATGATTACAAACAGGAATTAAGTTCCTACTCAAAAACATCGTCAAACAACAACTACTACTACTACAACTTCTTCTTCTTCTTCCTCTTCCTCCTCTCCCTCTCCTTCTTCCTTCTTTCTTCTTCTTCTCCTTCTCCTTCTTCTTCTCTTTCTTTCTACTTCTTTATTCTTCTGTCTCACTCTGTTACCCAGGCTGGAACGGTGCTGGAATCATGGCACACTCACTGTAGCTTCGACCTCCCAGGCTCAAGTGATCTTCCTGCCTTAGCCTCACAACGTGCTGGGATTTCAGGCATCAGCCATTGTACCTGGCCTACCAAACTTCTCAAGACCAAAATACTTCTAGTATTAAACATGGAAATAAATGTGCCCTATACATACAATAAATGTGAGCTTAAGAAAGATTCATTAAGAATAGCAAATAATTATTTACCCATTTATTGCAGTTCAGGGCCTTGGGTGGTCAGAGCCCATCCCTGCAGCTCAGGACACAAGATGGGCACCAGCCCAGGATAGGACAGCATTGCGGGGCATCTCTCACACCCCACACTCACTCAGACTGGAGCCATGTAGACACACCAATGAACCTAATATGCACACCTTTGGGATACGAGAGGAAACCGCAATACCCGGAGAAAACCCACACAGACATAGGGAGACTAACAGACTCCACACAGGCAGTGGTCCCAGCCAGGAATCAACTTTTTTTCTCATTGACATTATAATGAAACAACATTGAATGAAATGACATCAATACCCTCCTCCGAAAAACTCATACTTCAGCTTGGAAGACAAACGAATACACCAGAGAATCAGAAAACAAGAAGACAATTGTACATCTTGATTTTAGCTTCTAATCAATTTTCTGTGATAACCTTGAGAACAAGATGATAGAATTGGGACTGACTGGTTTTCCTCACAGGTGAACTCACAGGTGGTTGAACAGCATTACCTAAATAGTATTGATAATAGCGTTATCTTTGTGCTGAATACATTTTAAAAACCTTGGAGAAGGTCTAAGGGATTAGACAAAAGAGCTCATTTCTGGACCCTGTTTTGTTCAACACCTTTGGCAATGATGTGTGTGATGACACACAGGAGAACCTTAACAGATTTGCAGGTCACATGAAGTTGGGAAAAATGTTTAATATGATAAATGCACTCATCAATATTCAAAAAGACTTGACGGGCAAGAAGATAGGGCCCAAATCACAAGATGGAATTCAACAGAAATTAATGTAAACTGCTGAATTTTGCCTTAAAATTTTGCCCAAGGGCAGGATGGGGGAGAATTAGCATGGCAGAGGCTTGTGAAGGAAGGAAGGAAGGAAGGAAGGAAGCAAGGAAGGAAGGAAGGAGGGAAGGAAGGAGGGAAGGAAGGAAGGAAAGAGGGAAGGAAGGAAGGAAGGAGGGAAGGAAGGAAGGAAAGAGGGAAGGAAGGAAGGAAAGAGGGAAGGAAGGAAGGAAGGACCGACTTTATCAGATTTTAGCCGGTCACACAAAGTTGGGAAAGATAGTAATATAATAAAGAAGGAAGGAAAACAGGAAGGAAAAAGAAAGAAAAAGGAAGGAAAGAAGGAAAGGGAAGAAAAACACTGTGGGCTTTTAATTAACTGAATGTTCAATGTGACCCGGTAACGTAATAAGCGACACTTAAACCATAAGGGGAGATTATATGAAGAAGGCAAACTGTAGATGCTGTAATTTCTCCCTTCTCTCCCACTCCCAACCCAGTGGATACAAAATTATGAGAAATCATTTTATCACTAGCAGACAGGATCGAGCTGAAAGAGAAAACCCAAGTCCGGAGGCTGCAGGAAAGACCAACTCCAAGACCGCAGACGCCAGATACAAAGGATAGCTCTAGGGTGACGAGTTAGAGCTCTGCCTGAGACAGGGACAGCTGCCCGGGTTGAACTTCCTGCAAACTCCCCTCACCCCATTCCATGGCCAGGCAGCACCCCAGGGAGATGTCTTCCCTCCTGCAGACAGACTGTGGGCCTGGCAGTCAGAGAGGCAGGACGGTGCTTGCGGGGAGGGTTGGGCTGTGCAGGTGAGACCCAGGAGGAACAAGAAGCCTCAGATTCTGGAAAAGGAGTCCCTACAACACAGCAGGGATCATCTCATGCTCACAAAAAGGCTGCAGGCACAGATGCAGTCAGAGCAGACCATTTGGAGAGGATGTCCAATGTGAACATGGTCCTCTCACCAGGAAACACTAGACACTGGAGGAAAGTCAGCACTGTAAGAGAAACAACTAAGCACGGTCAAGGAAAGCGTTCACAGGGCCTGCAGAACAAGCCATTAGAATGTGCATGCTTCACGTCCTCAGAAAGACACAAGAGAGCATTGGCTCCACAAATAGAAATTAAAACAAAACATCACTGCTGGGTGCGGTGGCTCACGCCTGTAATCCCATCACTTTGGGAGGCCGAGGCTGGCGGATCACGAGGTCAGGAGATCAAGATCATCCTGGCTAACACAGTGAAACCCCATCTCTACCAAAAATACAAAAAATTAGCTGGGGGTGGTGGCAGGCACCTGTAGTCCTAGCTACTTCGGAGGCTGAGGCAGGAGAATGGCGTGAACCCAGGAGGCGGAGCTTGCGGTGAGCTGAGATCGCGCCACTGCACTCCGGCCTGGGCAATAGAGTGAGACTCCATCTTAAAAAACAAACAAACACACAAACACACAAACAAAAACCCCAAAACATCACCAAAACAACAACAACAAAACCAAACAGTAGATGGACTGAATTTACAGAATGGACACAGCTCTTGACCAGATCACTGACTTAGAAGATGGAATTGAGGAATTCTCCCACAATCCAGAGAAAAAAGGCATTGGGGGTGGCCTGGATAGGATAAAAGAAAAGTTAAAGAGATGTGGAAGATAGATCCGGAAGTTTCCACGTTTGTCTTACAGGTGACCTAGCAGGAGAAAATGAAAAGAACAGAGAGGAAGATAAACTCATCAAAACTCTAGAAGAAAAGCTCCCAGAATTGAAAAAAGATATGAATCCTGAGCTCAAAAAGATGCACAAAGTGCCCGGAAGAATGAAGGGGAAAAAAAAACCACAGCAATTCACGTGATGCTGAAGTCTCAGATGCCAGGCTTGCAAGAAAAAGTCTTGAAAGCTTGCAGGGATCTGTTACCTGCAAAGCTACAGGATCAGATGGATCAACTGGAAATACCTAGTCCAAGAAGACAGTATCTTTAACATTCTAAGGAAAAACAATTTTGAAACTAGAATTCTATATTCAGCTTGACAATGATTTCAAGTATAAACATAGAAAAAAAATTTCACACATGCAAGGACTGAAAAAGTTTCCCATCCATAGACGTTCAATGAAACCATCACCGAAAGTAGTACATCGGCAAGGAGGAAGAAAGACTCCGACGGGAAGAAACAGGATATAAAGAACAATGGTAGTTGCCTGTTATGGACTGCACAGCATCCCCCCCGAAGGCATATGTTGAAGTCCTAACGTTCCATAGCTCAGAATGTGACTGTATTTGGAGATACGGTCTCTAAAGAGGTAACTAAGCTAAAATGAGAGTTAAGTGGAGCCCTAATCCAATCTGCCTGCTGTCCTTATATGAGAATACATTAGGTTCGTGCAAAAGTAATTCCAATCCTTGCCATTATATAATGGTAAGAACCACAATTACTTTTGCACCAACCTAATAGAATTTGAGGAAAAAAGCATGAAAAGTAACAAGTAAGATTTTTATGCTATTTTTGAGACAGGGTCTTGCCCCGTTGCCCAGGCTGGAGTGCAGTGTGGCCAGCATAACTCACTGCAGCCTTGATCTCCCAGGCCGTAGTGATCCTCCTGCTTCAGCTCCTGAGTAGCTGGGATTACAAGTGTGCACCACCATGCCCAGCTAATTTTGAAATCTTTTGTAGAGACAGGTTCTTACTATGTTGCCCAGGCCAGTCTCAAACTCCTGGGCTTAAGCGATCCTCCCACCTCAGCTTCCCAAAGTGCTGGGATTACAGACGTGAGCCACTGTGTCTGGCCACCTTTCATGCTATTAAGCATGAATGCTTGCATGCCTCACAATCTGGTTTCAAAGCACATAAAGCAAAACTGATAGAAACACAGGAAGAAATCGGTAAAGACATTGCCACAGTAAAGAGACTTCCTGCAGTCCTCTGAGACGGGGACGGCAAGTACAGGGAGAGATGATTCAAGTAATTAGCATGTTTGCTCTAATAGAGCTACAGAACTCTGTACCCAACAAATAGAAGAAAAAAAACTCTTTTCAATTACACATGGAAATTCTACAAAAATTCAACACGGATTAGCCACAAAGGAAATTTCAAGTAATAACGAAACGCAGAAATAGCATATGGCATATTTGCTGACAAAGACATAATACAATTTTTTAAATGATGAAAGAATACCCCCTCTAATCTATAAACCAGAATATTTAAAATTATTTAAAAATGAACCATAATGAGAGCAGAAACTGCTAGAATCAATATGAGAGTGCAATAAGATGGCTAAATCCAAAGTCAACTTGCATCTCTCCAGATATTAAAACATATTATAAGACTACAGGCTACAGTGGCACAGAAACAGATAATTAGATGAGTGAACAAAAGTCTAGCAGACAGCCAGTGTAGGTGTAAAAATTTAGTGTATGATTAGGGTGACATTTCAAACCAAGGTAGAAAATAGGAGTATTCAAGTGCTGATGGATAATTTGCTAACGATTCAGAAAAAATTAGTTCCTACCTGCTCCTTTGCATAATTTGCAGATAGATGAATGACTTATAAGTGAAATAATAAATTCCAAAGTATTAGAAGAAAAAAAAACTGTTAAATACGCCAATAACCTTTGTATAGGAAAGGCCTTCCTAAAGAAGGCATGGTATGCTAATGTCATTTAGGAAAAGACTGATGCCTTCACGTACATTGTAATTTATAATTTCTATGTGGTGAAAAACAGCACAACAAAGTTAAAGTGTAAGTTATGGTCCAGGAAAACATCTGTAATATATGAAATAGAGATTAATGTGCAGACTGTCAATAAGAAAGAGACAAGGCACGTGGTGGGAAAGAAAAGGAGGAAACTGAGCAGGAATTCACCGAACTTTACACAACGAATGAGCATGGCAGTGGTAATTAGGCTCACTAATTACTAAGGAAAAGAATTGGAACATTGAGATTCCATTCTGCACTTAAAATTGGAGCTGCAAAACAGGAGTGAGAAAACAGCTCACCTCCACCAGGCACCGTGGCTCACGCCTGTAATCCCAGCACTTCGGGAGGCCAAGGCAGAGGATTGCTTGAGCCCAGGAGTTCAAGACCAGCCTGGGCAACATAGTGAGACCCCCCCATCTCTAAAAAAAAAGTCAAAAAATGAGATGAGAAGATGGTTTGAGACCAGGAGGTTGAGGCTGCAACGAGCAGTGATATCCATTCCCTTAATCCCACAACAACCCTGTGAAGTGATTTTTTTAATTTTTTTTTAATTTTGAGATGGGTCTCACCCCGATCACCCAGGCAGGCTGGAGTGCAATGGTGCAATCACTGCTCATTGATACTAGCAGTTTCTGCTCTCATTATGGTACAGCACCTGGGACAGGATCAGTGGCCAGTAAGCATAGGCAGTTACTATCATTATCATCAGCATGTTTCCACCATCTGAGTGGCAAATGTTTTCAAGCTGGGTAATATAGAGTTTTGGCAAGGGTGCAGGGAAAAAAAGGACTCTCCCACTGTCTTGAGGGGAATCTAAATGGGTCCGGCCAGTTTTTGAGGGTGATTTGGCAATATCCATGAACACATGCCACCACACATCTGACACCAGGTGCTGCTGTGTGATTGTGTCTCCCCAAAATCCTATGTTGAGACCCTAATTCCAAGTAGATGGTATTAGGAGATGAGGGAGAGTACCTCACCTCTGGGAGTCGGTTAGGTCAGGGGGTGCTGAACCCTCAGGGATGGGATTAGGACACTTATAAGAGAGTCCCCAGAGAGATATCCTAGAGAGACCCCTTGCCCGTTTCACCATGGGAGGACACGGCCAGAAGGCACCATTTGTGATGAAGTGGGCCCTCACCAGACACTAAATCTACTGGTGCCTTGTTCTTGGACTTCTCATCCTCCAGTACCATAAGAAATAAATGTTTGTTGTTTGTAAGCTGCCCAGTCTATAATATTCTGTTATAGCAGCCTGAATGGACTAAGATGTCCAGGAATTCCTATTTGGCACCCAACCTAGAGAAACACTCAGCCCTTTGCACGTCCATGGACACAAAGGACAGCAAAAGGTTGGAAGCCATCTTAAATGCCCACCAGAGACACCATACTTTTTTTTTTTTTTTTTTTTTTTGAGATGGAGTCTCGCTCTGTCACCTAGGCTGGAGTGCAGTAGCGCGATCTTGGCTCACTGCAACCTCCGCCTCCTGGGTTTCAGCGATTCTCCTGCCTCAGCCTCCCAAGTAGCTGGGACTACAGGTGCCCACCACCACACCTGGCTAATTTTTGTATTTTTAGTAGAGATGAGGTTTCACCATGTTGGCCAGGCTGTTCTTGAACTCCTGACTTCATGTGATGCACCCACCTCGGCCTCCCAAAGTGCTGGGATTACAGGTCTGAGCCTCTGTGCCCGGCCTCATATAGTAATTTTTTGTTTAACTTTTGCCAAAACCTCCCAGCTGTTTTCCACGGCAGCCGCACCATGTTACATTCACACCATGATTTCTTCTTTAATCACAAAATGCAAGAGAAATTCCGGGAAGGGAGTGGGAATGCCAGAGGGAGCTGCCAGGAAAGGAAAGATTTGTTGGGCATCAGTGAGTGTGCAGGAGGGTGGAATCTGCCCGGGGCCAAGAGGAAGGCAGGCAGGTCAGTGTCCAGACAGGATCAGAGCCAGGCAGGGCCTGGGGAGGGAGAGGGCTGGGCCTATGTCTGGGCAAAGAGCTGGGCTTGAATGCATAAAGTCATGGGGAAGTCTATTTAACAGCGGCGGCCGGGGAGGGGTGTTGAAGTCTTTTATGCAGAGGCCGGCCTCAGGCATGGGCCCAGCCCACCATCTGGTCACCTGCAGAAGGACCCCTTGCCCCTTCCCTTTTAGGTGTATCCTGGAATCTATTGGAAGACGCACGAGGGTGAAAGGGCAGTGGCAGTTCGGGTAATGAGATCGCTGGTCCTCCTGACCCTGCGGTGCAAAGGCAGGGCGCCCGGAACTGTCATCATCTGCTTCCAACTGTCATAAAAGAGATGTGGCAAGTGGGGAGGACATCAAACTAGGTTGAACATGCAATTGAACCAGGGACTGAGCCGGCTCCTGCGTCTTCTCTCTCTGACTTTAAAATGAACTCCCGGAAGCTCCAGCAGTGGGTTGGGCAGAGCCAATTAAAAAAAAAAATTAACTCAGCACCGTGCCCACAGAGGAGCTCAATAATAGGGGGGATGACAGCAGCGGTGGTGAGGGCACAGGATGGAACGGCAGGCCCTTCAGTGCTGCCCTGGAGACCCACGGGCTGCGCGCACATCAGAAGCATCTCTGCGGAGCCCCCGAAGCCTGCACTGCCGCAAGCGGGAAAACGGATTGTTGCACCAGCACTTCTGGTGGCCAGCGACAGGGTCTGCCTCCCGTCCTGTGGACGGGAGCCCAGGAGTTCGAGGCTCCAGACGTGGAGGCAGGAGTCACTCCAGAGCAGGGAGGGACCAGCAGGCTCCTGTATGAGTTTCCTGGGATTCATGTGTGAATAATAAAGTGCCATAGACAGGGCGGCTTCAACAACAGACATTTAGCATCTCAGGGTCCTGGAGGCTGGTGTCCGAGATCAAGGTGACAGCAGGGTAGGCGTCTCCTGAGGCCTCTCTCCCGGGCCTGTAGACAGCATCTTCTCCCTATGACCTTACAAGGTTGTCGTTCTGTGAGCATCTCTCTCTGATCTCTTCTTTTTGAGACGGAGTCTTGCTCTGTTGCCTAGGCTAGAGTGCAATGGTGTGATCTTGGCTCACTGCAGCCTCTGCCTCCCGGGTTCCAGCGCTTCTCCTGCCTCAGCCTCCTGAGTAGCTGGGACTATAGGCATGCACCACCACGCCTGGCTAATTTTTGTATTTTTAGTAGAGACGGGGTTTCACTATGTTGGCCAGGCTGGTTTCGAACTCCTGACCTCGGGTGATCTGCCCGCCTCCGCCTCCCAAAGTGCTGAGATAACAGGCATGAGCCACCAGGCCAGACCTCATTTCCTCTTCTTATAAGGACACCAGTCACATGGGCTCACCCCCATGACCTCCTTTAACTTAATCACCTCTTTAAAGACCCCCATCTCCAAATACAGTCACATTGTGAGGTCCTGGGGGTTAGGCCTGCAACATATGGATGTGGGGGGACACACCAGCCCATGTTCCCCCAGCAACATATGGATCTGGGGGACACACCAGCCCATGATCCCCCACGGGGGCTTTGGCACTGGAGTGGCCCCAGGCCTGCCTTCTCCTCACCTGGCTGCATCAGGTAACTCTGGCTGGCAACACTTCCAGACTCTCATTCCAGAACCACCCCAGGGAAATAACAGAATGTGTTGAGACTCTTACTGATGATAGCAGCCGGCTGGGTATGGTGGCCCACACCTGTGAACTTTGGGAGGCTGAGGAAGGAGGATCACTTAGGCCAAGAGTTCGAGACCAGCTTGGGCAACAAAGTGAGACCTCATCTCTACCAAACATTTAAAAATTAGCCAGGGGTGGTGGCACACATCTGTAGTCCCAGCTACTCAGGAGGCTGAGGCGGGAGGATTGCTTGGGCCCAGGAGTTCGAGGCTGCCGTGGGCTGTGATCGAGCCACTGTACTCTAGCCTGGGTGACAGAGCAAGACCCTGTCTCTAATAAAAGAAAAGATAGCAGTATTAGCCACTTGACCCTTCCCCTGGGGCTGTGTCCAGGAATTGCAAACGCTCAGAGGCATTTGAACAAAAGCACTCCATCTTGAATAGAAGCTGGGTAAAATAAGGCTGAAAACTACTGGGCTGCATTCCCAGATGGTCAGGCATTCTAAGTCACAGGATGAGATGGGAGGTTGGCATAAAGACCTTGCTGATAAAACAGGTTGCAGTAAAGAAGCCGGCTAAAACCCACCAAAACCAACATGGCGACAAGAGTGACCTGTGGTCATCCTCATTACTACACTCCCACCAGCGCCATGACACTTTACAAATGCTATGGCAACATCAAGAGGTTACCCTGTATGGTCTAAAAAGGGGAGACATGAATAATCCACTCCTTGTTTAGCACATCATCAAGAAATAACCTTAAAAATGGGCAACCAGCAGCCCTCGGGGCTGCTCTGTCTATGGACTAGCCGTTCTTTTATTCCTCTACTTTTTTTTTTTTTTTTTTTTTGAGATGGAGTTTCACTCTGATTGCCCAGGCTGGAGTGCAATGGTGTGATCTCAGCTCACTGCAACTTCTGCCTCCTGGATTCAAGCGATTCTCCTGCTTCAGCCTCCTGAGTATTACAGGAACCCACCATCACACCCAGCTAATTTTTTGTATTTTTAGTAGAGACAGGGTTTCACCATGTTGTCCAGGCTGGTCTCGAACTCCTGACCTCAAGCGATCCACCCACCTTGGCCTCCCAAAGTGCTGGGATTACAGGTGTGAGCCACCGCACCCACCTGGCCTATTCCTCTATTTTCTTAATAAACTTGCTTTAACTTTATTCTATGGACTCTCCCTGAATTCCTTCTTGCATGAGATTCAAGAACCCTCTCTTGGGGTCTGGATCTAGGTCCCTTTCCAGTAACAAAATCACTCTCCCTGCACCCTCCATGAAATCTCACAGCATCTCAGTGGAAATTTAGGTGAGCATCCAATTGGCAGGTAAGAAACGGTCCTGGAGAACCGGACTCACAGCATCCCCCATCTTCCACCTCTTTATTGGACGCCACACGGTTCATAGAAAAAGGTAGAAATCTGATGCACAGCCAGCAGGATGGGCATGGCGGGCAGTGGAGTCCTGCTTTACCTCCGAGGGGGACGGGCTGCCCGGCTCAGGCTGCCCAGGAAGGAGGGTGTGGACAACCTGGACCCTGTAGCTCAAACAGGAGGCTGGAGGTGCCAAGCCATGAGTGCCTGGGAGAAACATCGGGAGGAAATAGGGCTTTTGCATTTCTTCCCACATCGGTCCTGTGTCCCACTAAGGCTCCTGGAACGATTGATTTTGGTTTGACAGTATTGTCGTCTGAGGCATTTGAACCACAGCGACTCCATCTTGAGTGAGGGCAAGGAAAACGAGGCTGGGACTTGGTGGGCTGCATTCCCAGAAAGTTAGGCATTCCTGGCCTCTAGATGTTAACGGTTAAGAGAACAGACTGATAACGTTTACTAAACAGACCCAGACTTGGGAGTGTCCTGACATTCTGATATCTCTTTTTATTATTTATTTATTTATTTATTTATTTATTTATTTATTTATTTATTTATTTATTTTTGAGACAGAGTCTCACTTTGCTGCCGAGGCTGGAGGGCAGTGGAGCAATCTCAGCTCCTTGCAACCTCCACCTCTCGGATTCAAGCGATTCTCCTGCCTCAACCTCCTGAGTAGCTGGGACTATAGCACATGCCACCATGACTGGCTAATTTTTATGCTTTTAGCAGAGACGGGGTTTCGCCCTGTTGGCCAGGCTGGTCTCAATTTCCTGGGCTCAGGTGATCCTCCCACCTTGGCCTCCCAAAGTGCTGGGATTACAGGCTTGAGCCACCCCAGCTGTCCCCCCAATATCTTGAGAACAAAAGCATTCCTAATTTTGCTTTAAAGAGAGTAATATCAATTCTTGCAAAATATAGTAATTAAGAAAATTAATCCTTTATCATAACCTCTTGTTGCAGAGCACATTTCTCCAGGATTTTTTTTAATCCTATATATAAACAAGTGTTGTACCTAGGTAGACGCGCCCCTCCTCTTACTTTCGGGACCGCCCTACTCTGTCTATGGAGGTATCTGTTCTTTCACCTCTTTTTTTTTTTTTTGAGACGGAGTCTCACTCTGTCACCAGGCTAGAGTGCAGTGGTGCGATCTCAGCTCACTGCAACCTCCGCCTTCTGGGTTCAAGTAATTTTCCTGCCTCAGCCTCCCAAGTAGCTGGAACTACAGGCACATGCCACCACGCCCAGCTAATTTTTGCATTTTTAGTAGAGACGGGATTTCACCATGTTGGTCAGGCTGGTCTCGAACTCCTGACCTCAGGTGATCCGACTGCCTCGGCCTCCCAAAGTGCTGGGATTGCAGGCATGAGCCCACTGTGCCTGACCCACTTCACTTTCTTAATAAACCGGATTTTACTTTGCACTGTGGACTCGCCCTGAATTCTTTCTTGCACAAGATCCAAGAACCCTCTTTTGGGGTCCGGATAGGAACCCCTTTCCTGCAACATTGTCACCCTGGGCCTGAGCTTGCCAGCAAGGATGGCGGCGTGGGAGGAAATGGACGTTGTGACCAGTGCAGGCTCCTAGCTGAGACCACAGCCTGGCCTTCCTCAGACACTGTGACTCAGGTGCACACGAAACACAGGGGGAGAACTAGTGTGGGGCACAGCGGAGACCCTTCCTCTCTGAGCACCATGAAATCATGTCAAACCTGGAAACTTCTGGCAACCCATCAGATGACGAAAAACATTGAGAGCTTCAACTGAATCCAAGGTCCCAGGAAAACAAGGTTCTGGGACATTTACCAGAAGTCCAAGTATTTGAATGCAAAATAATTCTGTGCGGCCAGACGTGGTGGCTCACGCCTGTAATCCCAGCACTTTGAGAGGCCAAAGCCGGTGGATCACCTGAGGTCAGGAGTTCAAGACCAGCCTGGCCAACATGGTAAAACTCTCTCTACTAAAAATACAAAAATTAGCGAGGCGTGGTGGCGGGCGCCTGTAATTCCAGCCAGCCTGGGCAACAAGAGCAAAACTGCATCTCAAAAAAAAAAAAAAAAAAAAATCTGTGCTCTTGGAACTACATGTCATTTACATTAAATGTGCAGAAATCTACTCTTTGCCCTCAAGGGCTGTTTCCTAATCTCCAGAATGTTCTCCCATGTTCAGGCTGGGAACTTTTTAAGGGCAGGGCCTGTTTCGTGCTGTCTTTGCATCTCCTTGTCATGTGTTAGAATCACTTGCGGAGTTTTAAAAAATCCATTACCCCAAATAATGAAGCAATTAGTTGTGGTAGGGCCTAGGCAATGGCAATTTTAAAAGAGGATTCTGACCGGCAGCCAGGGCTGGGAACCATTGCACCAGAGCTCCTGGCTTTAACAAGGACCCACATGAAGGGTGAGAGGAGAGGCAGCGGAGGAGAAAGGGGGCCCAGGTGAAGCTTGTGGACTGAGCAGAGCTTCTCCAGGTTTACTGTGTGTAGGAACCCTCTGGGCTCTTGCTGAAGTCATTCACAAGGTCTGGGGTGGGGCCTGGGAGTCTGCATTTCCAACACAGGCCCAAGAGACGTCAGTGCTGCTGGTCTGAGGACCACACTTTGAGGAGTAAGAGAAAGGGGCACCAGGAGAAAATGCTTCCAGCTGGATTTCCAGCGAGATGCATATACATTTCTCTCTGCTCCCTCCTGAAAATGGAGCAATTCACCTGTTAAGAAATGAAATGTGTGTGTGTTTTCATATGAACATAAAGAATAGAGAAGATGACAGTAGATGAGAGATGCGGAGAAAATTTTGGAAGATGGAAAGCAGATAGAGACTACCATTTCTGGGGAGACTGCTGCTATGGTCTCAATGTGTGTGTCTTCCCCCAAATTCATAGGCTTGAATTCCTCTCCCTCAAGGCGATGGCGTTAGGTGGTGAGGTCTTTGAGAGGTGATTAGGCATGAGGGTGGGGCCCTTGCAAATGAGATTAGTGCCTTTATAGAAAGTATTCCAGAGAGTTCTTTCACCCCTTCCACCATGTGAGGACACAGCTCTGAAACACAGGCCCATTAAAAGAATTAAATGTAATCACAGATTATAGAACATTTCCCCTCCCTCACACTTTACCACTACACTGACAGGGCTCCAGTGTAATCACAGTGGATTAGAGCTGAAAGAGCTGCAAATCACAGACTTGCTCTAAGGAGGAATATACAGGGAAGCCCAAAGTCAAGAGACTAGGCAAAAGCAAGGACATCTGAGGAGTCTGAAGCTCCTAGTACCTTGAAATACAACAAACATTAAACAGAACCTGAATCTTAGCAAGATTCACAGAATCTTCACATTAATGGCTCATTTTTCTCTGTTCCTATTACCTAATACAGCATGTATGGCTGTCAACAAAAAAGTACAAGGTATACCAAAAGGCAAGAGAAAACACTCTGAAGAGACAAATTGATGATCAGAACCAGACTCAGATAGGACACAGATAGGGAATTTAAAGAAGACATTGATGCAGCCAACAAACATGAAACAGAGCCCAACATCACTGATCATCAGAGAAACGCAAATCAAAACCACAGTGAGATACCATATGTTGAGGGCCCAAATGGAAAAAAATTAGATAGTATGTAAGAACAGATGGATAAAGTAAGCAGACAAATGGAAACTCTATGAAGGAATCAGGACATGCTAGAAATAAAAATCACAGAACAGAAAGGAAGAATGCTTTCAATGATTTTATCAGTAGACTGCACATGGCCAAGGAGAGAACCAGTGAGCTTGAATACAGATGAATATAATGTCCCAAACTGAAATGTAAAGAGACAAAGGAATTTAAAAGCATCTGAATCCAGAATCTACAGGGAACTCAAACAAATTCACAACAAGAAAAAAACAAACAACCCCATTAAAAAGTAGGCAAAGAACGTGAACAGACACTTCTCCAAAGAAGACATCACTGCAGCCAACAAACATGAAACAAAGCTCAACATCAGTGATCATTAGAGAAATGCAAATCCAAACCACAGTGTGATACCATCTCACACCAGTCAGAATGGCCATTATTAAAAAGTCAAGAAACAACAGATGCTGGCAAGGTTGTGGAGAAATAGGAACACTTTTACACTGTTGGTGGGAATGTAAATTAGTTCACCCATTGTGGAGACGGTGTGGCGATTCCTCAGAGACATAGAACCAGAATACCATTTGACCCAGCAATCCGATTACTGGGTATACACCCAAAGGAATGTAAATCATTCTATTACAAAGATACATGCATGCGTATGTTCATTTCACCACTGTTCACAATATCAAAGACATGGAGTCAACCTAAATGCCCATCAATGATAGACTGGATAAAGAAAATGTGGTACATGTATACACCATGGAATACTATGCAGCCATAAAAACGAACGAAATCATATCCTTTGCAGGGACATCGATGAAGATGGAGTGGAAGTTGAACAATGAAAACGCACGGACACAGGGAGGGGAACAACACACACTGGGGCCTGTTGGGTGGTGAGGTAGGGGGAGGGAGAGCATTAGAACAAACAGCTAATGCATGCTAGGCTTAATACCTAGGTGGTGGGTTGATAGGTGCAGCAAACCACTATGGCACACGTTTACCTATGTAACAAACCTGCACATCCTGCACATGTACCCCAGAATTAAAAATAAAAATTAAAAAAAAATCAGGGCAGAACATCCAAGAAGTATCGAATAATATCAAAAGTGTGTAAGGCATACTTGGATAAGCAGAGGGAGAAGAAAAGAGAAGGAAGCAAAAGAAGTATTTCAAGTGGTAACGACCAAGAATTTTGCAAAATGAATGACACAAATCCAGGAAGTTCAGAGAACACTAAGCAGGACAAATAACAAAACACCCCAAGGCATATCCTGTCCAGCTGCAGAAAACCAAAGATACAGAGAAAAATCTCAAAAGGAGTCAAAGAGGGAAAAAAACCCTACCTTATCTGTAAGTGAATAATGATAAGAATTACTGCAGCCATCTCATCAGAAACCATGTGAGCAAGAAGAAAGTGGAGTAAAATAGTGACAGAAAAAAAACACTGACTTAGAATAGAATTCTGTGAAGCAGTCCTTAAACGTGAAAGAGAAATAAAGACTTTCTTAGATAAGCAAAAACAGAGAGAATTCATAGCAGACTTGCTGTGCAAGAAATGTTAAAAGAAGGTCTTCAGCAGAAGAAAAATGATAAAAAGAAGGGAAGAACAATGGAGAAGAAATTACTAAAAGTAAAATAAGATCTTTTTAAAAATTCTTAATTGATCTAAAAGATAACTGTTTTTAAAGTAATAACAGTAATGATGTATCAGATAATTCTAGCAAATGGATCAGTGAAGTGATTGACAGCCATATCACAGAGGCAGGAAGAAGGAATTGGGAATTCTGTTACAAGGTATCTTCACTACATGTGAAACAGTATAGTGTTATTTGAAGGTGAATTTGGATTAGCTAAAAATGCATTTTCTAAATTCTAGGACAACCACTAAAAATATTTAAAAAGAAATATAGTTGATATGCTAAGACAGAACATAAAATGCTCAATTAAAACCTGAGAAGTCAGCCGGGCACAGTAGCTCACATCTGTAATCCCAATGTTTTAGAAGGCTGAGGCGGGAGGATCGCTTGAGGCCAGGAGTTTGAGACCAGCCTGGGTAATATACTGAGACTGTGTCTCCACAGAAAAATACAAAAATTAGGTGGGTGTGGTGTTGTGTGCCTGTAGTCCCAGTTACTTGGGAGGCTAAGGTGGTAGGATGGCTTGAGTCCGGGAGGTTAAGGCTACAGTGAGCTACGATGGCACCACTGCACTCCAGCCTGGGTGACAGAGTGAGACCCTGTCTAAATAAATAAATAAATAAATAAATAAGAATAAATAACAAGAAAACACCTGAGAAGTCAGAAAACGAGGCCAGGGGGAAGAGAGCTTGGTATTTGTTCAGAGAAGGACAAGTAGATCTAAGGAACGAAACAGAGTTTGGGTTCAGATTTGAAGCCATGATTATTTGAAAATTTTGATGTGTCAGAAACTTGGCATTGCAAATCAGTGAGGAAAAGATGCTGCAAAAGATGCTGCTGCAAATCAGTGGGGAAAAGATATTTCTTTGGAAACAAATTTAACTGGATTTCTCCCACAAGCCATTCACATAAATAAATACCATGTACTTTAGTGTGAAATCTTATTGCTAGCATTTCTTATGATATATTGATCTATAGAGATCATCCCCGATTTATGATGGTTCAACTTACAATTTTTTGACTTTACAATAGCGCAAAAGTGATAGGCATTTAGTAAAAACTCTATCTCGAGCACCCAAACAACCATTTTGTTTTTCACTTTTAGTATGGTATTCAATAAATGCCATGAGATATTCAACACTTTATTAGAAAATAGACTGTGTGTGAGAGGATTTTGCCCAGTTGTAGGCTAATGTAAGTGTTTTGAGCATATTTAAGGTATCCCAGGCTACCCTAGATGTTCAGTAGGTTTGTACTAAATGCATTTTTTTTTTTTTTTTGAGATGGAGCTTTGCTCTTGTCACCCATGCTGGAGTGCAGTGGCGCGATCTTGGCTCATTGCAACCTCTGCCTCCCAGGTTCAAGCAATTCTCCTGTCTCAGCCTCCTGAGTAGCTGGGATTACAGGCGCCCACCAGCATGCCTGACTAATTTTTGTATTTTTTAGTAGAGACGGGGTGTCACCATGTTGGCCAGGCTGGTCCTGAACTCTTGACCTCAGGTGATCCACCTGCCTCAGTCTCCCAAAGTGCTGTGATTACAGGTGTGAGCCACCATGCCCAGCCTACCAAATGCATTTTTGACTCACATATTTTCAACTTATGATGGGTTCATCGGGATGTAGCCCTATCATAAATCAAGGAGTATCTGTATATTCTTTTGTCTGAAAGTTTCAAGAAATCTAACTTATAAATTCAAAACGTTTACAGACTTCACATTAGAGAAGGATGAAACTCGAGTGTCTAACGTGGAAGAGCTGGCGAGGAGAGAGACAGTTTTCTCTGCAGAACCCCAGAAGAGCTCAGAAAATGGAAGCACCTTGTACTGCAAGAGGTGATGTGCAGGGCAGGGCTGGGGCCAGCAGATGAGTGGAGGAAATGTAATAAGAGCAGGTGAGCCCCCAGATTCCCTCCCCAGCTGACAGAAGGTAGGTTTACTCACCGGAAAATTATGGGGACAATAGGTGTGGGGATAAGGTGCCATCTGGAAGGGTAGATGATTGAAATGTTGGACGAATGGGATTCAGAAGTGGGGAGGGGCAGGCTAGAGGACTGCTATTTTTTATTTTAAGTCATGTGATAGTATTTGATGTTTTATTTCTATTTCTATTTTTAGACAAGGTCTCACTCTGTTGCTTAGGCTAGAGTACAGTGGCATGATCATGGCTCACTGCAGCCTCGACTTCCTGGGCTCAGGCTATCCTCTCACCTCAGCCTCCCGAGTAACTGGGACTACAGTTGCATGCCACCATGCCTGGTTAATTTTTTGTATTTTTTTTGGTAGAAACAGGGTTTTGCCATGTTGCCCAGGCTGGTCTCAAACTCCTGGGCTCAGGCGATCCACCTCCCTTGGCCTCCTAAACTGCTGGGATTACAGGCAGGGGCCACCACACCTGGCTGTGTTTGACTTTTGTAAACCAAGTACATATATCGTTTAGATAAAAATAGAAAGCAAGCTTAAAAACAAAGAAAATAACCGCAACATAAAATTAAGGTCTCTTCTGGATGTGGTCGTTGGAATGGCTTTCTCCACTGTGGTCCAGAATGAAGACCAGGAAGCAGCTTCCCTGGGAGCCCATAGTCTCTCCAGTGGAAAATCCTGCCCCTCAAATCTGCAGGCGTCATGCCCTGCCATAATGTCAGTGGGGCCAGGACTCAGGGAGAATAGGCGTTTCGTCCAGGAAAATAAAGGGTGTTCTTGTAATGACTCCACAATTTCTTCCCAACTTGGTTCTTCTCTCATTTTTCCCCCCAAACTCAATCATCCATCATTCACCTTGGACTTGCTTCAGGCCACACTATTTATAACAATGGAAGCAGCATTTTTGGCTTGTCACCTTTCTCCAATGGAGCCCAGATTGTCTCTAAACCTTTAATGGGCATACAGAGTACCTGGGAACCTTGTTAAAATGCAGTAGGTCTGGGGTGGGGCCTGGGAGTCTGCCTCATGGGAGCAGCCCCAAGGGGAGGCTAACGCTGGTCCCTGGAACACACTCTGAGTAGCAAAAGGACTTGAGGCAACTTTTTAGGGGTGATGGAAATGCTTTAAATCTTGATTGTGGTTACGTGGAGTATATACATTGATCAAAATGCACTGAGTTTATTGTATGTAAATTATACCTCAATAAAGTTGATTTTAAAGGAAAAAACCCATTCTGGATGAATTACAGATACAAATGTGAAAGATGAAACAATAAGGCTTTTAGAAGGAAACATAAACTTTAGGATAGGTGAATGCTTCTTAAACAGGACTCAAAACAAATTAAGTATAAGAGAAAAATACACACATGAATTGGACTGCATTAAAATTAAAAACTTCTGTTCATCAGCAGGCTATTAAGAGAGTAAAAAGGTCAGCCATAAACTGAAAAAAAATCCACAGTACATATATCTGACAAAGAACTCATGTCTGTCATATACAAAGAACAACTACAATTCAATAAGTAAAAGACAACTCAATAGAAAAATGGGCAAACCACTTAAACAGGCACTTTGCAAAGGAGGCTATCTGAAATGGACAATAAACACATGAAAATGTATGCTAATTAGTCATAAGCAAAATGCAAATTAAAGCCATAAAATTATTTGTTTTGCCTAAACACCCACATGAATGGCTAAAATGAAGATACAGACAATTCCATGTGTGAGTAAGAGTGTGGAGCAACTGGAACTCTCATACACTACTAATAGGAGTGTAGACTGAAACGACATCCTTAAAAACTATTTGGTAGTATTTATTAGAGCAGAACGTAAACATAGTCTAAGATCCAGCAAATCCACTCTTGAGGGGCCAAACACATGTTTCCAAAAGACACATAAGGGTGAATGCCTGGCTGGGCATGGTGGTTCATACCTTTAATCTCAGCACTTTGGGAGTCCAAGGCAGGAGGATCACCTGAGCCCAGGAGGTCGAGACCAGCCTGGGCAACATAGTGAGACCACCCAACTCTACCAAAAAAAAAAAAAAAAAAAAAAAGAATGAATGCTTCTAGCAACATTATTCAGTATAGCCAAAAACTGGAAACAACTCAAATATCCATCAGTAGTAGTATACATAAAACGTTATACTACTCATTGGCAATAAAAAATGAATTATTGGCAATGAAAAATGAATGTGCGACTGCCGCAAGCAACAACATGGATTAAGTTAGGGTTGCCAGATAAAATAGAGGACATTCAATTACATTTAAATTTTGAATTAAAAACAAATGATTTTTTGTTTTTTTGAGACGGAATCTCACTCTGTTGCCCAGGCCAGGCCAGAGTGCAAGTGGCATGATCTCGGCTCATTTCAACCTCTGCCTCCTGGGTTCGAGTGATTCTCCTGCCTCAGCCTCCTGAGTAGCTGGGATTACAGGCTCCCACCACCACATCTGGCTAATTTTTGTTATTTTCAGTAGAGACGGGGTTTCACCATGTTGGCCAGGCTGGTCTCAGACACCGAACCTCAGGTGATCCGCCCGCCTCGGCCTCCCAAAGCCCTGGGATTACAGGTGTGAGCCATTGCGCCCAGCCCAGATGATTTTTATTTTTACTTTTTTTTAAGCATAAGAATGTCCTGTGCAATATTTGGGACATACTTACACTAAAAAAATCTTATTCTATTAAATGTTATTATATTACAATATTATTTTTTTAGCTGGTCATGTTCTGTTTCTTGATCTGGGTGTCACTGGGCGACCTGGGTGTGTTCACTTTGTGAAAATCCACTGAGCTACACACTTAGGATGAGTGCAGGTCTCTTGTGTGCATTCGCTACTTCAATACAAAATTTATCTGAAATCACAATAAAACTATCCCTGGCCCATGGCCCATTAAATGAGGGCCTGCCTCTTGCCTTGAGGGACCCATCTGTTGTCGTCTCTGCTGTCTGTGATCTCTGTAACCCGTGCATCCATCCTGGCTTGTAGCTGCTGCTCAGAACGCCCCGGCGACGCACCCTTGCCCACAGGACAGCATCTGCCCTCCTTGGCACAGCACCCCAGGGCTCCTGTGGCCTCCCCTGCCCCATTTCCACGTCCTCACATCTTTTTTCCAGCGCTGACACTAACCACACCACCACGGCTCTGTGCCTGCCGCTTCGCCTGCTGCTCGCCAGGCAAAAACCTATTTATTTTCCCAGTCTCATTTCAGCTTCTGTCGGCTCTGGGAGGTCTTTCCTGACTCCTTCAGGCAGACCTGTCTGTTCCTCTCCCCAAGGTCTGTCTTCATTTCAAGCATCCGTTATAGCAACTCCATTACTTTGCAACTGACTGTTTATACATCTGTCTCCTCCCCGGACGACAGGCTTGCTGGGGCGGGGACTCTGTCTTTTTGTCTTTTTATCCCTGGCAACTCACAGAGCGTCTGTGCGTGTCAGGCTCTGCGTATGTGTTAAGTGGGTCATGACAGTAATCGGTGTTAATAAATGGGGACCAGCAGAGAGATCGAAGGGCTCTGTAAAGGGTTCATGCTTAGTTTTAGAATTAGAGATGGCAAAACCTTGTCTCTACAAAACAAAACAAAAACCAAAAATTAGCTGGGCATGGTGGTGCATGCCTGTAGTCCCAGCTACTCAGGAGGCTGTATTGGGAGGATCACTTGAGATCGGGAGCTGGAGTCTGTAGTGAGCCATGATCCTATCACTGCACTCCAGCCTGGGAGACAGAGCGAGACTCTGTCTCAAAAAAAAAAAAAAAAAAAAATAGAAAAAGAAAAAAGAAAGAATTGGAAAATGATGCTCTAAGTCACTCTGCTAATGAGTGGCCAGTGTCTCATTTAACTTCCCAGGAGAAGGTGCTGGTCTTATCCCCGTGTCACAGACAGGAAGACAAGTACTGAGCTGTTCAATGGTTTGCCCAAGGTCACATGGCCAGCACGGAGCAGACCACACACTCATGGCACTGGCTGTTCCGTGAATCACAGCAGACGCTGAATCACTAAAATGTCTTCCAGGGACAGGCAAGTCAACAGAGGAAGTGCCCAGTCTGCCCCGGGCCACCTTTTGACTCAAGTAAGCTTTCTGGCACCTCTCAAATCAGTCCCTGTGGGTGGCCACCCCCTCTCCCATGGAATGGCTCCCCGGGAACGGGTTAACACCTCAAACACCTAAACACAGCGTTCAGCTCTGTCCAGGCACTCTCAACTCCTGCCTGAGATTTTCAGGTTTTAAACAAAACAAAAATCTGATTCACTGTTTCCAGTCCTACAGGAAACTCAGGTCCTTTATTTATCTGCCACTGAAAAAAAAAAAAAAAAGAAGAAGAAGGAAAAAAAAAATCAAACCAGAAAAAAAGCCCTTTATGTCTTACAAGGGTTTTGAATGCATCTCATTTCATACAGCACCAAACATTGTTCATGACAGAGGCTCCAGAATGAAGCCCAGACTAAAAGACAGAAGGAAATGAAACGCATTACAATAAAACACACATGCTAATAAATAAGGGCCTGGGCAATGAATCCAGCTCGGAATATACCACTGGCAAGAAAAAATGCCCCAAAGCTTTACTTAAACCAAATAATAGAAGAACAGATGGCTCCCCCGGGTCTCTGGGAAAAGTTAATAAATCCGGGAGGCTGCAAATAGAGGCTCTGTTTGCGATTTGGGCAGAAAACACAGGGTATTCACAAGATTCAAGGTGAAAGAAAGAGGGCTTGTAGATTTAGGGACAGGGACATTTTCATCAGATAACAGAAATAGGTATGTCTGGATATCTCTGCTGGGTTTCCACAGGCTGCAGGGCACGTGCCCTCTCCAGAAATTAACCAGGGCTGCACTCGGCAGCACGCTAGGGAGACCGACTGCTCCTAGCTGCCCAATAGGAGAATTAATTTGACTTCAGAGATTTGGATAATAAGAAAGAACCCTCAAGGGAGATAAAAATTTACTTTGGGAAGATTTTTGTCCCCACCGATTGTACGGCAGCATCGTTAAGTTGTGGGAACAGTGGGTGGGAACTGGAAGCTCTGGGTTCTGTGATGCAAGACCCCCCTGGTCACTGATTAGCTGAGTGACCCTGAAGAAAACCTTCAGGCTGCCACCTGCCCAGGGGCTGTTAAGAATGCTGAGATCCGTGGACACAGGGAGGGGAACATCACACACCGGGCCCTGACCGGGGTTGGGGGCAAGGGGAGGGAGAGCATTAGGACAAATACCTAATGCATGCAGGGCTTAAAACCTAGATGACGGGTTGATGGGTGCAGCAAACCACCATGGCACATGTACACCTATGTAACGAACCTGCACGTCCTGCAAATGTATCCCAGAACTTAGAGTAAAAAAAAGAAAGAAAGAAAGAAAGAAAGAAAGAAAGAAAGAAAGAAAGAAAGAAAAAAAGAAAGAAAAGAATGCTGAGGTCCGGCCAGGCGCGGTGGCTCAGGCCTGTAATCCCAGCACTTTGGGAGGCCGAGGTAGGTGGATCATGAGATCGGAAGATCTAGACCATCCTGGCTAACATGGTGAAACCCCGTCTCTACTAAAAAAAATACAAAAAATTAGCCTGGCGTGGTGGCGGGTGCCTGTAGTCCCAGCTACTCGGGAGGCTGAGGCAGGAGAATGGCGTGAACTTGAACCTGGGAGGCAGAGCTTGTAGTGAGTGAGATGGCGCCACTGCACTCCAGCCTGGGCGACACAGCAAGACTCTGTCTCAAAAAAAAAAACAACAAAAAACAATGCTGAGATCTGTGGACACAGGGAGGGGAACATCACACACTGGGCCCTGTTGGGGGTTGGAGGGCAAGGGGAGGGAGAGCATTAGGACAAATACCTAATGCATGCGGGACTTAAAACCTAGATGACGGGTTGGTGGGTGCACAAACCACCATGGCACATGTATACCTATGTAACAAACCTGCACGTTCTGCACATGGATCCCAGAACGTAGATTTAAAAAAAAAAAAAAGAAAAAAAAGAATGCTGAGATCTTCCAAGCACGGAAGGATCACATCCAGCATCCAACGCCCATATTAATCCCCTTTCTCCTCCACACCAGGGAAATCCAAATGACCTTGTCTTGCCAGAGTGGGGGGCAGCAAACGGAATCCATTAACAAGGAAAGCTAGGGCTTTCAACCCACCCGGTCAGATGGTTCAGAGGAGTGCGTGACCAACAGGAATCCACAACTGGAGAGGTCAATTAATAAAAAATAAAACTTCCCCTTTATACAACAGTGCATATAAACCTCCAGCGCCATTTTTCATCTACTTCCATTGTCCTGAGAGCAATTTTGTGTAGTGGCAAGGCAGGAATTATTTATCTCCATCTTATTCATGAAGAAATAAAATCTTGGGACAGTGAAGAGATTTGTTCAAGGTCACGAGGTCATCATGGATTTTTTTTTTTTTTTAACTTTTATTTTAGGCTCTGGGGTATACCTGCAGGTTTGCTATACAGGTAAACTAGTGTCATGGGGGTTTGTTGTATCGATTATTTCATCACCCAGATACTAAGCCTAGTACCCAGTAGTTACTTTTTTTTTTTCCCCCCGAGATGGAGTCTTGCTCTGTCACCCAGGCTGGAGCGCAGGGGCACAATCTCAGCTCATTGCAACCTCTACCTCCCGGGTTCAAGTGATTCTCCTGCCTCAGCCTCCTGAGTAGCTGGGAATGCAGGCGCCTGCCACCATATCTGGCTAACTTTTGTATTTTTAGTAGAGACGAGTTTTTGCCATGTTGGCCAGGTTGGTCTTGCACTCCTGACCTCAAGTGATCTACCTGCCTTGGCCACCCAAAGTGCTGAGATTACAGGTGTGAGTCACTGTGCCCAGCCCCCAATAGTTACTTTTTTTCAGATCCTCTTCCTCTTCCCACCCTCCACCCTCAAGGAGGCCCCACTATGTGTTGTTCCTGTCTTTGTGTCCATGTGCTCTCATCATTTAGCTCCCGCTTATAAGTGAGAACAGGAGGTATTTGGTTTTCTATACCTGCATTAATTCACTTAGGATAATGGCCTCCAGCTGTAGCCATGTTCCTGCAGAAGATATGATCTCATTCTTTTTTATGGCTGCATAGTATTCCATGGTATATATGTACCACACTTTCTGTATCCAATCTCTCATTGATAGGCATTTAGGTTGATTTCATGTCTTTGCTACCATGAATAGTGCTGCCATGAACATTCACATGCATGTGTCTTTATATCGTGGATTTTCAAGGCTAGAAGGGCTCTGGGTCATGCAGAGCAAGTGCAGATGACTGATGGGGCAGCCCAGCTTCCACGTTCAGATTCACACCCATGGGCAAATGTCAGTGATCGATCACTGAGCTTGGGTCCTCAATGCGGTGCTCCAGCAAGACGTTACTAGTTGATTGGAATTGGTTTGCCAGATGCAACCCATTTACTGCCCCAAGCCCTGTACAGTCTTCTCATTTGACTTAGGAGAAAACTGAGCCCCAGAGGTGAAAGGGAACTTGGCCCAGACTGCCCAATGGGTAAGTGCCCAAAACTCAAATCCCTCATTCTGAGCCCAGTGGCTTCTCCAGTGCACTGTGTAGTGCCCTCTCTACTGCAGAAAGAATTCCCCCATCACGGTGGGGCAAGATGGCTCACGCCTATAATCCCAGCACTTTGGGAGGCCAAGGGGAGCAGATCACTTGAATCCAGGAGTTGGAGACCAGCCTGGGTGACATGGCAAAACCCTGTCTCTACAAAAAATACCAAAATTAGCTGGGCATGGTGGTGCATGCCTATAGTCTCAGCTACTTGGGAGGCTGAGGCAGGAGGATTGCTTGAGCCCAGGAGGTGGAAGTTGCAGTGAGCCGAGATCATGCTACTGCATTCCAGCCTGGGCGAGAGTGAGATGTGTCTCAAAAAAAAAAAAAAAGATTTCCCTATCAAAAGATGCATGAGAATGACATTCTTCATGACCTAGCCTGAGCAAATTTTCTTTTCGGTGCCCAGCAAGCGGACAAACTACCAACAGAGAAGTGAAGGACGGTTCCAAGGATCTTAAGCCTGAGCCCCAGGCAGGATGGAAGAGAGAGTTTGGAAAATCACAAGTTTGATTTTGGATTCGCTCCATGTCCAGGCAGACATGTGAAGACTGTTGGATATTAAAGTCTAAAGTTCAAGAGCAGAGCCTGGGAGGAAGATATAAACTTGGGAATCGTTGGCATATAGATGACTTTTAAAGCAAGAGGTGGGAGGAGACCACCCAGGGGGAAGAGGCCAACGGACTGAGCTCCGGGCAGTTTGACCTCAGAGGTGAGGGAGACAGAGGAGTCAGAAAAGAGAGGCCAGGAAGGAGTAGCCAGTAAAGAGGGAAAGAAACAAGATGGAGAGGCCCCAAAGCCAAAGGAACGTGTGTTTCAAAGAGGAGAGAAGAATGGGCCTCAGATGCTGCTGAGGTCAAGATCTATAAGGACAGAGAATGAGCCATCAGATAAGGGCATTGGTGACTTTGTGTTTTTGTTTTTTGAGACAGGGTCTTACTCTGTCATCCAGGCTGGAGTGCAGTGGTGTGATCATAGCTTGCTACAGCCTCGACCTCCTGGGCTCAAGTGATCCTCCCACTTCAGCCTCCCGAGTAGCTGGGACCACAGGTGCACACCACAACACATGGCTTTTTTTTTTTTTTTTCCTGTAGAGACGGGGTCTCCTGTGTTGCCCAGACTGGTCTCAAATTCATAGCCTCAAGTGATCCTCCTGCCTTGGTCTCCCAAAGTGCTGAGATTACAGGTGTGAGCCCACACCTGGCCACGTGGGTGGCTTTGTCTAGAGCTGTTTAAATTGAGTACTGGGGCAAAAGCCTGACTAAAGTGGGCTCAAGATGGAAGGGGAGGAGAAGAACTAGGACAAGGAGTACAGACAACACTTTGCTGTAAAGGTGTTATGGGCTGAATCCTGACCCTCCAAATTCCTAATATGGACGTCCTAAGCCCCAGGACCTCAGAATGGGACTGTATTTGAAGACAGGGTCTTTAAAGAGGTGATGAAATTGAAGTGGAGCTATTGGAGTGGGCCCTAATCCAGTCTGACCCGTGTCTTTATACCAAGAGGAAATTGGAGGCACAGAGACCCAGGGGACACACACTCAAGAGAAAAGGCCAGGCGAGGACACAGGGAGAAAACAGCACCTGGGAGCTACAGACAGAGGCCTCAGAAGGAACCAGCCTGCTCAGCACCTTGATCTAGGACTTCCAGCCTCCAGAAATGCAAGGCAATAAATGTCTATTGCTGCAGCTGCCCAGTCTGTGGGATTTTGTTATGACAGCCCCAGCAAATTAATACAAAGGGGGTGCAGAGAAATGCGGCAAAGGCTGGAGGGGAATGTAAAATCAAGACAGGTTTGTCATTTGTTTGTTTTAAAGTGGGTGAAATTGCAGTAGATCAGTTGCACTCGGATAGGAATGGTCCCCGTAGAGAGGGAATACAGAATGGAAGATGCAGCAGAGAGAGAGAGGACAGTTGCTCGAGAAGCGTCTTTGATTGGAGAGAGGTGAGCTCTGGTGCCTGTGCAGAGTGGGCCTTGGCAGGTGGCTGGATCATCATCTCAGGCCCAGGGCAGGGTCAGGTGCCAGGCGCAGAGGCAGGAGGCACCAGGCAGGCGGGAGGGGGAAGTAGGGCCACCAGTGCAGTGGGAGGAGGGCCTCTGAGGCCCATTAGTCTGACTCTGCCATAAGACATAAGGTTGATCCTTAAAATATATTTTAAAATTACAGCTGGGCACGGTGGCTCATGCCTGTCATCCTAGCACTTTAGGAGGCTGAGGCAGGCGGATCGCCTGAGGTCAGGGGTTCAAGACCAGCCTGGCCAACATGGTGAAACCCTATCTCTACTAAAAATACAAAATTAGCTGGGCGTGGTGGTGTACACCTGTAATTCCAGCTACTCAGGAGGCTGAGGTAGGAGAATTGCCTGAACCCAGGAGGTGGAGGTCACAGTGAGCCGAGATTGCGCTACTGCACTCCAGCCTGGGCAACAAGAGTGAGACTCTGTCTCAAAGAAAATAAAAGTGTATATATAAAATTATTAAATTATATATATAAATTATATAAATATAATTATATATTATACAAATATATACATAATTATATACAATTATATATATAATTATACATATAATTATATATATAATTTTTTTAAAGTAATATGTATATATGTATAAATTTGTTAAGAAAGATACAGGGCTGGGCACGGTGGCTCACATCTGTAATCCCAGAACTTTGGGAGGCTGAGGCTGGAGGATAGTTTGAGCCTAGGAGTTCGAGACCAGCCTGGGTAACATAGCAAGACCATCATCTCTACAAAAAATAAAAAAATTAGACGGTCATGGTGTCCCGTGCCTGTGGTCGCAGCTAGTTGGGAGGCTGAGGTGAGAGGACTGCTTGAACCCAGGAGGCTGAGGCTGCAGTGAGCTATGATGGCACCATTGCACTCCAGCCTGGGCAATATTGCAAGACAAAATTACATCGAACTTCCACATAAAATGAGTGAGGAGACAGGGTGACCCGTCCCCGGTGCACAGACGGCCTTCTGCTCGTATCGGAGCTGGGTCCTTTCCCCACTAGGTCATGCTCTTCGCCAGTCTAAGACCTCCCCGAGCTCAGAACACTCGGAACAGGGCCTGGTAAAAGGCCATCCTTTAAGAAGGAGGAGACACATTTTTCAAAGATCGAGAACTCTCCTACGAAGAGCCAAGAACCTCCGCGTGCCTCAGGGACTCAAACAGGGATCACGGTGCCTGTTCATTGGCAAACAGGGATCCCCGTGTCAGCTCCCAGAGGCTCTCCGCAGGTTAACAAGCTGGTTTTTGAAACACGTCTGAGAATTGAAGTCAGGAGTTTTGGAAGGTGGTGTGAGGTATCGTTATTATTCTGCTGAACGTTTCCTCCGGAACCAACGATACCTGAATCCCTTTAAAAATAGTCCATTTCTTCTTAGAAGATTTCCACGAATCACATAATCCTTACGCAGAGGCAGGCAACGAAGCACTAATGTCAATAATGTTACAGTTTTATTTCACACCAACATTTATCCACTGACATAGCAATTTACTAAATCGCAGAAAACGCGGGCACAGGGCCTCTGCTTGCCCTTGGATTTTTTTTTTTTTTTTTTTTGAGACAGAGTCTCACTCTGTAGCCCAGGCTGGAGTGCAGTGGCGCGATCTCAGCTCACTACAAGCTCCGCCTCCCGGTTTCACACCATTCTCCTGCCTCAGCCTCCTGAGTAGCTGGGACTACAGGCACCCGCCACCACGCCTGGCTAATTTTTTTATATTTTTAGTAGAGACAGGGTTTCACCGTGTTAGCCAGGATGGTCTTGATCTCCTGACCTCGTGATCCACCCGCCTCGGCCTCCCAAAGTGCTGGGATTACAGTTGTGAGCCACCGCACCCGGCCCCCCTTGGATTTTTTAAATTTCAGAGACAAGGTCTCCCTCTGTCACCCAGGCTGGAGTGCAGTGGTGCAATCACAGCTCACTGTAGCCTCTACCTCCTGAGCTCAAGTGATCCTCCCACCTCAGCCTCCCAAGGAGCTAGGACCACAGGCATGGCCACTACACCCAGCTAACTTTTACATTTTTTGTAGAGATGGGGTCTCCCTATGTTGCCCAGGCTGGTCTCAAACAACTAGGCTCAAGCCATCCTCCTGCCTTAGCCTCCCCAAGTGCTGGGATGATAGACATGAGCCACTGTGCCCAGGCTGCTTCCAGATTTTTTTTTTTAAGGGCCATCACCACCAAGACACACATAAGAATGTTCACAGCGGTTTCATCATAATAGCCCCGAACTGTAAGCAACAGAAACGTTTATCAATGGTCAGGTGGATGAGTAAATTGTGGTAATTTTTTTTTTTTTTCGATTCAGGTCTCATTCTGTCACCCAGGCTGGAGTGCAGTGGTGCGATCTTGGCTCACTGCAACCTCCGCTTTCTTGGGCTCAAGCAATTCTCCAGCCTCAGCCTCCCGAGTAGCTGGGATTATAGGCGCAAGCCACCAATGCTGGGCTAATTTTTGAATTTTTGTAGAGATGGTTTCACCATGTTGCCCAGGCTGGTCTTCAACTCCTGAGCTCAAAGCAATCTGCCTGCCTTGGCCTCCCAAAGTGCTGGGATTACAGGTATAAGCCACAGTGCCTGCCCCTACTGAGGTAAATTTATACCACGAAATACTGTGTAGCAACGAAAAAGAAACATTGAATGTGACTCTGTCCATGTGAAGTTCAAGGATGGATAGAGGTTGGAAGGGTCCTCACTTAGGGGACAGGGGAGGGGTAACGACTGGGAGGGGATATGGCACTTCCCCAGAACCTAGAAAGGACCCAGATCTTGATCTGGGTGATGGGCTCCAGAAGTGTATGTAAAAGCCCGTCAAGCTGTTTGTATGCTTGAAACTGTACTGTGTGTGTGTTATACCTTAATTTTTAAAAAATATTATTATTATTTTTACTGATGGGCAATCAGTTTTGCCTTTCTTTTTCTTTTAGTTTTAGAGATGGGGTCTTGCTTACTGCCAGGCTGGAGTGCAGTGGTGCAATCCTAGCTCACTGCAGCCTCGAACTCCTGGGCTCAAGTGATCCTCCCATCTTAGCCTCTGGAGGAGCTAGGACTAGTACAGGTGCGTGCCACCATGCCTGGCTAATTTTTTACAATTTTTTGTAGAGGTGGGATCTCACTATGTTGCCCAGGCTGGTCTCGAACTCCTAGGCTGAAGTGATCCCTCCACCTGGGCTTCCCAAAGTGTTGGGATAACAGGTGTGAGCTGCCATGCCTGGCCTGTCAAACTTTTTGATGTTTGCCAGTCTGACAGGTGGAAAACGCTTTGTCCCTGTTGTATTTCTTCACATGGATTTAATTACAAACGAAGCATGCTGACTGACCTGCTCATATTCCACGTGTTTGTACCTTTCACCATTTTTTCCATTGGTTCAATTCACTAATTTTGGGGTCTGGACACTCCCACTGAGGGTCCAGTCTTGTACCGTCCACTGCGCCAAAAGTGGCCACACTCACTCCCATCTGCAGCCACCTCCATCCCACAAGGACAGAGTTGGTACCTTCGCCAGAGACTCTCTGGCTCACAAGGCCTAAAATATTTACTATTTGGAGCTTTCAAGAAAAAGTGTGCCAGTTCCCGTGTCTAATTGGTTTTCAAGAGTTCTTAGTAAATTAAGGAAATAGCTCTGCCACATATATTCTGTTTTGCATTTAACTCATCTCTCTCTGTTCTCCCTCCTGGCCTCTGAATAAGCAAGTCAGAAGTAAAACTTAAAAGCAGAAGCCCGCAGAAGCCCTTGACACATTCGGTGCGTTTGGAAACACTTTGGTCTATGCTAATCTAGGGCTGGTATCATTATTATTATTATTTTGTGATAGAGTCTCGTTCTGTTGGCCAGGCTGGAGTGCAGTGGCACAATCTTGGCTCACTCCAACCTCCACCTCCCGGGTTCAAGTGATTCTCCTGCCTCAGCTTCCCAAGTAGCTGGGATTACAGGTGCCTGCCACCATGCCCAGCTAATTTTTGTACTTTTCTTTTTCTTTTTCTTTTTTTTTGAGATGGAGTCTTGCTCTGTCGCCCAGGCTGGAGTGCAGTGGTGTGATCTTGGCTCACTGCAAGCTCCGCCTCCTGGGTTCACGCCATTCTCCTGCCTCAGCCTCCTGAGTAGCTGGGACTACAGGCTCCCACCACCACACCCGGCTAATTATTTTTTGTATTTTTAGTAGAGACAGGGTTTCACCATATTAGCCAGGATGGTCTCAATCTCCTGACCTTGTGATCCGCCTGCCTCAGCCTCCCAAAGTGCTAGGATCACAGATTTGAGCCACCGTGCCCGGCCTAATTTTTGTACTTTTAGTAGAGACGGGGTTTTGCCATGTCTCAAACTCCTGACCTCAGGTGATCCGCCCACCTTGGCCTCCCAAAGTGCTGGGATTACAGGTGTGACCCACCGTGCCCAGCCAGGGGTGGTAATTTTACACCCATTTTACACGTGCAGCAATTGAGGCTCAAAATCATCATGTGACTTTGTTGGGGTCACAGAGATTGCAGGCAGTGGAGCCGGAATGGACACCTTGTCTGCCAGGCTCTAAGTCTGTAGATCTCTCCAGAAAGCAGCTTTGCCTTTTTTTTTTGAGACAGGGTCTTACTCTGTTGCCCATGCTGGAGTGTAGTGGTGCAATCACGGCTCCCTGCAGCCTCAAATTCCTGGGCTCTAGCAATCCTCCCACCTCGGCCTCCTGAGTAGCTGGAACCACAGGTACATACCACCATACCTGGCTCATTTTTAAATTTTTTATAGAGATGGGGTCTCGCTACGTTACCCAGGCTGGTCTCGAACTCCTGAGTTCAAGCAATCCTCCCGCTTTTGCCTCCCAAAGTGCCGGACTGCTGGGATTACAGGCATGAGCCCTCGTGCCTGGCTTTTTTTTTTTTTTTTAATCTTGCCTCTTAATGAATGAGGCCAGTCCCAGGGGACGGCAGCGATCATAACCAGCATTGTCCTGGCAGGTGTTGCCTTTGACACCACTAGGACCGAGGACATGGCATGGGGCAGCCCCCACTATGCTGCTGTGGTACTTGGGTATAAAGACAGCAAATTCCTGAGTTGCAGAGGGGCAGGAAGGAAGATGACATGCGAGACACAGAAACCACACAGAGGAGGATGGAGCCCTGTTTGCAGCATGGATACTGCACATGCCCCTCTCTCGCTCTCACACTTGCAAGATTAATGCCCACTGAGGAATGGCCCCGGCTGGGCCAGGAGGAACTCAGCACTTCGGAGGAATGAGTGTGCTTGGAGGAGCAGGAGAGGAGAAGAAGAAGTGACAGCCACACAGATGGGACTGGAAGGACTTTTATCACCCTCTGGCTCTCGGCCACCAACACCTATTACACAAATGTGACAGTGACCATTATAATTTCTGAGCCCTTGAACAAATCACAACCCAAAAGGTTACCCTTCCGAAAATAATCACCCCATTAAAACCACTGACCCAGAGAGTGGCAGTCCCTCAAGGAGAGAATGCAGACAAGGCGTGGGGCATCTTCTTTGTATGGAGCATGCAGTGCCCTGGCCATGCTTTTCTTATGTGGCCTGCCACAGGAAGAGGCTGGCATCTGGAATCTGTGCCTTCTAATTTTTCTTCTTTTCTTTTTTCTTTTTTTTTTTTTTTTTTGAGTCGGAGTCTCGCTCTGTTGCCCAGGCTGGAGTGCAGTGGCACGATCTCGGCTTGCTGCAACCTCCGCCTCCCTGGTTCAAGCAATACCCCTGCCTCAGCCTCCCGAATAGCTGGGATTACAGGTGCCTGCCCCCACGCTTGCGTAATTTTTTTGTATTTTTAGTAGAGATGGGGTTTCACCATGTTGGCCAGACTGCAGACTGGACTTGAACTCCTGACCACAGGCAATCTGCCCACCTCAGCCTCCCAAAGTGCTAGGATTTCAGGTGTGAGCCACCATGCCCGGCTGCCTTCTAATTTTTCTTTAGCAGAAGAGCATGTTGAAGGGGCTCCCTTGAAGGTTGCCTTTTCCTTCTCTTTTTGTTTTTGTTTCTGTATTTCAATCAATCGATCAAAATATTTTCTGTTTTTGTTTGTTTGTTTGTTTGTTTGTTTGTTTGAGACAGGGTCTTGCTCTGTCACCCAAGCTGGAGCGCAGTGGTGTGATCTTGGCTCACTGCAACTTCTGCATCCCAGACCCAAATGATCCTCCTGCCTCAGCCTCCCAAGTAAGGAGGGACCACTATGCCTGGCTAATTTTTTAGTATTTGTTTTGTAGAGACATGGTCTCATCATGTTGCCCAGGCTGGCTGGTCTGGAGCGCCTGAACTCAAGCCATCCTCCTCCTTGGCCTCCCGAAGTGCTGGGATTACAGCCATGAGCCACCGTGCCCAGCCAATCAAGATATTTTCTAGACTGATTGGGTACTGCAACCACCAAGAGAGAGGGTTTTTCTACAGGGTAGATTGACGGAGCATCAGCTCCGTCTATGATTTCCTTGGGCCTCATAATTCCCCCGTAAGATTGAGATTGCAGATAAGGAATCTGAGGTTGCACCAGAAAAAAGTAACGAGGTCCATCCAGCTGGTGTTTGCAGGAAGGCTGGCACTGCAGCCCTGGGTCTGGACTCCAGAGTTCAACCTCTGATCTGCTCCAGACCTTAGTCATCACGGCAAAGGTAATCCTACATCATATGCTGCATTTTCTCATTTTTTGCTTGGTGTAACTGACAATACTGAAAATAACCAGTATTGATATCCTAATTGCATTAGAGAAATGACTCTCAGAGAGCTGAGGTGACGGGAAGCCTGTCTAAGGTCACACGGCTAGCACAGATCAGTAGTCATGCCTCGAACCCATGCCTTCATGGGCTCCAACCCAAAAGATGGAATGCTGCTGGGGGCACTGCCTGCAAAGCAGAGAGTGCAGGGGCTGGGCAAGAGGGAATGGGAAGTGTTTTTTTTTTTTTTCTTTTCTTTTCTGGAGACAGAGTCTTACTCTTTTGCCCAGGCTGGAGTGCAGTGGGGCAATCCTGGCTCACTGCAACCTCTGCCTCCTAGGTTTAAGCGATTCTCCTGCCTCAGCATCCCGAGTAGCTGGAATTACAGGCGCCCACCTAATTTTTGTATTTTTAGTAGAGACGGGGTTTCACCATGTTGCCTAGGCTGGTCTCAAACTCCTGACCTCAAGCGATCTGCCCGCCTCCGCCTCCCAAAGTGCTGGGATTACAGGTGTGAGCCACCATGCCTAAAGGCGGTTTTTAAAATGGATTCGAAGAGGCTCCATTCTTCAGCATTTGACACGCCTTTTCATCATCATCTGAAAATCGGGACCCCATTTGGCCTTTCACGCATGACATGCTATGAGGAGCTATGATCACAAGTGCGTCTTCATCTCCACGGCCCCTGCCAGCCACCACCAAGCCACAGTCACACAGCCCCTCAGTCCCAGGAAGCAAGTCTTTTATCGGAAGGGTCCAGAATCACTGCATAGGATAAGGAAGTCCAGACATTGCCCCTCACTTTTTTTTTTTTTTTTCGATAAAGGGCCTTGCTCTGTAGCCCAAGCTGGAGTGCAGTGGCACCATCTTAGCTCACTGCAACTTCTGCATCCCAGGCTCAAATGATCTTCCTGCCTCAGCCTCCCAAGTAGCTGGGACTGCAGATGCACACCACCCTGTCTGGCTAATTTTTTGGTATTTTTTGTAGAGACAAGGTCCCGCCATGTTGCCCAGGCTGGTCTCGAACTCTTGGACTCCTAGAACCTGGGCCCCCTCCTGTGACCCTGCCACCCCCTTCCTAGTAAAGTGTCCACAGGGGGCTGTCCTGTCCCATCTCCCAGCTCCGCAGCCCCTTTTGGTGGGGATGCCCTTCCTCCCTGAGATTTTCAGCACCATCTCAGCCTGGAACCTTCCAGGAATCCCTGGACCTTCTGAGTCCTACCATCTCCCAAGCTCACTCCCTGCTGCCCTTCCCGCTCCTCCTAATTCTTTTCCAGCTCATGTGTGTCTCAGCCACACTCTGACCACGGTGTACACAGACTGTGTGATGAATCTATTCAGGGTGGAGCGCTGCTTCTCACATCCCTCCTGCGTCCCCTGTGGCACCAAGTACAAAGCCACCCACACATGCCCACTGATGGATTTAAACAAGTGTGTCATCTTTAGAAGAGCTTGGTTTAGAAGTCTTTTTTTTTGAGACAGAGTCTTGCTCTGTTGCCCAGGCTGGAGTGCAGTGGTACGATCTCATCTCACTGCAACCTCCACCTCCTGGGTTCAAGTGACTCTCCTGCCTCAGCCTCCTAAGTAGCTGGGACTACAGGCGTGCGCCACCACGCCAGGCTAATTTTTTGTGTGTATTTTTAGTAGAGATAGTGTTTCTCCACTTTAGCTGGGCTGGTCTGGAACTCAGGTCCTCAGGTGATCTGCCCGCCTTGGCCTCCCAAAGTGCTGGGATTACAGGCATGGGCCACTGCGCCCATCCAGAAGTCACTTTTTAAAATCACATAAAGGATGAGCGGATACACAAAATATGGTCTATCTGCACGATAGAATATTATTCATCCTGAAAAAGGAAGGAGATTTGGTCACAGGCTACAACACAGATGAACCTTGAGGACATGAGGCTCAGAGAAATAAGCCAGGCACAGGAAGGACATAGGTTGTATGAGCCCCCTTATATGGGGTCCCGAAAGTCATCAGATTCCTAGAGACAGAATGGAGAAGGGTGGCTGCCAGGGGCTGAGGAGGGAGCCAGGGAGCTGTTGTTTAATGGGGGACATAGTTTCGGTTTTGGAAGAGCTGGATGGTGGTGACGGCCGCAAGACAACGTGAATGGGCTTAACGCCACTCAATTGTGTGCTTCAAAGTGGTTCAATGAGCTAATTTTATGTCATGTGTATTTCACCACGATTTTTTAAAAATCACATCAAGGACCATTCATGCATTAACTGAAGACTGCTGGGGCCAGTGGAGCCACGGCCTGCCTATCTGATACCCAGGCAAGTAACATCCACACGGGTCC
This sequence comes from Hylobates moloch, assembly GCF_009828535.3. Classification (NCBI taxonomy): domain Eukaryota; kingdom Metazoa; phylum Chordata; class Mammalia; order Primates; family Hylobatidae; genus Hylobates; species Hylobates moloch. Next base: position 93,725,019 of record NW_026652276.1, read on the forward strand.
AAGCATTCCCTGGCCTTGACTACGCTGAGTCCTGGTCACTGTTGCGCTCCTCAGGGCAGCCCTGGCCCGAGGCAGGGTGTCATCTCTTTACAGATGCCTTGCTGGGGAGAGAACTGGAGTTTCCGCGAAAGCACAGAAATGGACACTTACAGAGAAATTCCTGTCCTCATATTAATTCCCGGCTCCCAGGATTTCCGGCACGCATTATGCACAGGCTGAGCACTCAATAAACACGGAATGAATGATCGACTATTTTTCTCCCCTTTCTGGTAGGTTGGTAACCTTATACCTTCAAGACGAGTCATAAATGTTAGGAGAAAATTTTTTGAACTACAAATCAAAGGCTTTGAGAGCAGGCCAGGCAGAGAGAGGTCAGTTTGGTCCAAGACCAAGTTTGTGTGGGCAGCCCCGAAGCTCACAGCTGAGACCACTGTCCATGAACCTGGGTCCCCGTGACAGCCTCCAGCGGTGCTCAGAGCCCCCGAGGGACAGAAACACCCTCTCTGCCCCTATCTGCAGAGGGGGCTCAGCAGAAGTCCTGGTGGTCCCAGCGGGCCTGGAGGGGCCTCCTGAGGGAGGTGGCTTTCAGGCCTGACGCCGCTAAGACCTTCTCCGGGTTTCAGTCGGGAACCTGGGCCCCCTCCTGTGCCCCCACCACCCCCTTTCTAGTAGAGTCTCCGCGGGGGGTTGTCCTCTCCCATCTCCCAGCTCCGCACCCACTTTTGATGGGGCTGCCCTTCCTCCCTGAGCCAGGCCCCACCTTCCCAGGAGCCTCTGAGTCAGGCTGGGCTGTGGTCTGCAAACTTCCGGGCCTTTCAGGTGTCAGAAAAGTTTCTCTTCCTCCCTCTGGGGCAGGTGCACCAAGGGGCTGCAGCCTCCTGACCCCTGGTTTTTTCCTGTCCAGTAGGAGGAGGTAGGGGCTTTGCTGGGCGGTGATACTCAGAGACGCTCAGAGAGACACGGAGTAGAGGCACACAAGGTGGAAAGTGAGGGAGAAAAAGGGTTGGAAGGGAAAAGGGGGAGAGGAGAGTGAGAGAGAGAAGGGGGACAGGGGGACAGAGATGGAGAGGGAAGGATACCCCCAGCATCGCGGGACCAGCAGGAGCCACTCCCATCCCCCCACGCCTCCCCACCGTGTCATCTCACTGATGCCCCCCATCTCCTCTCCGTGCCCTCCTCTCTTCTCCCAACTCCCCGCCTCGTGCTCCTCCTCCGCCAGCTCTCCCAACCCCGCTGCGCCTACCTGGGGCGCTCATGCTCCGCCAGCCAGCTGCGCGGGGCGCCTCCTCCACGCAGGCCTCCGGCTTCCTCCAGGCGACCGGGCCCTCCCTCCCCGCGGGCCCGGACCCGTCCTCCGAGGGGCGCCGCCCACCCAGGGGCTGCAGGGCCAGGAGGAGGCTGCGGGCGGCGCGGGCAGGAGTCCGAAGGCCAGAGGAGGCAGGAGAGAATAAAGGAGAGAAAGTATGTCATAGGCTGGGAGGGGCGGGGGAGGGAAATGCAAAACCCGACAGGAAATGAGACTAAAAAATGCGAAAGGTTAGAAAAAGATAAGGAAGAGAGGGAGGGGGCGGAGTCGGTGCTTCGGGAGGAGGGCGGTAAGGAGGTGGGGGGGGAAGTAGGGACAGGGCCTGGGGTGGGGGTGCTTGGGGACAGATCAGGGAGCCAGGGATGGGGAGACCAAGGCCAATCTCAGGGCCCAGGCCACCTGCATCAGTCGGGGTGAGGCTGGACCAGTCTGGGCATCAGTTCTCACCCAGCTGTGACCCCAGGCAGAGTCCAGGTGGGGCCTTGGGAGGGGCTGTCTCCTTTCTAGGTTCTCCAGGGCTCTGGCTCCCAAGATCTAGCCAAATTTCTGAAGAAATTCCAGAGCCTGTCACTGCAGTGGGAGGGGAACGGGCTGCCCCACATAACATCCTGCAGCCTCCTACACCCCAAGCCTCTTTCCTCCCTCAGCCCCTGTTCTGGAAGCTTCCTGGGCATGCTGGGTGGTCAGCAGCCCTGCAAAGGCCTTCCTCACCCCCACAGCTTTGGGGTCCAAGACACCCACCATCAGCTTGTGCCCTCAAGGTTCCGGTGAAGTATACTTGTAAGAGAAATTGTGATTTGGATGTCATCATTTTACTTTATTTTTATTTTTTGAGATGGAGTCTCACTCTGTCGCCCAGGCTGGAGTGCAGTGGCATTATCTCAACTCGCTGCAAGCTCCACCTCCCGGGTTCAAGCGATTCTCCCACCTCAGCCTCCCAAGTAGCTGGGACCACAGGCGTGCGCCACCAAACCTGGCTACTTTTTGTATTTTTAGTAGAAATGGGGTTTCAACATGATGGCCAGGCTGGCCTCGAACTCCTGACCTCAAGTGATATGCCCACCTCAGCCTCCCAAAGTGCTGGGATTACAGGCATGAGCCACCGCACCCAGCTGGATGTCATCATTTTAGTAATTTACCCCAAATGGCCATCGTCATGGGTGGGATGGTCCCAAGGGTTTACACGGATTGTGGACTCAAAAATCTGGATGAAAGAAAATGTGATACACACACACACACACACACACACACACACACACACACACGTGCCATGGAATACTACTCAGCCATAAAAAAGAGCGAAATAAAGTCTTTTGCAGCAACTTGGATGGAACTGGAGGCCATTATCGTAAGTGAAGTAACTCAGGAGTGGGAAACCAAATACTACCTGTTCTTACTTAAAAGCGAGAGCTAAGCTATGGGTAGGCAAAGGTAGGCGGACTGGGATCATGGACGCTGGAGACTCGGAAGGGGGAAGAATGGAAGGGGGTAGGGGATGAAAAATCACCTATTGGGTACAATGTATACTGTACAATGTGCACTATTCCAGTGACCAATGCACTAAAAGCCCAGACTTCACCACTATACATTTCATCTGTGTAACCCAAAACTGCATGTACCGCTAAAGCTATTGAAATAAAAATCTGGATGAACCGTGCCCACCCAGGAAACCTTAGTTTCTATTCTTTTGCTGCAACTGCACTGCCTCCCACACCGCCCCCCCCGGTTTCCCCAGCCTCTGCACCTCTCATTCTACTCTGCCTCAGTTTACCACTCTCCTCTCATCTCTCTCCCTCTCTTTTGATCCCCTCATTATGGCTAGAGAATGTAGGCTTCTGTTTCATGTTGTAAGTGTTCTGAGAAAAGTTCCTCGAGATGCTGGAAGGAAAGGCCTTCAATAAATTAAATTTTCAGCAAGACGATAAATAAAAAATGGGATTTTGGTCCAAGCACGGAAGAATCTGAAATACCAGTGAGGAGTGTGTTTGCACTGATGCACATGTGCTAGGGATGAAGGAAGACAAGAGTTTGCTTCCTGTAAAGCGTGTTCAGAAATGCAAGCAAGGGCCATAAAGAAATTTTCTAAAATGAACACCAAGACCCACAGCTTTCTAGGCCTTGGTCCCTAAGGATGCATCTCACTGTCTACCTGGGACTGGGGAAGCTGCTTGTACTCCATGAAACCTCTAAATCAGGCAGTGGCATTCTATTTATTTATTTATTTATTTATTTATTTATTTATTTATTTGGGATGGAGTCTCACTCTGCTGCCCAGGCTGGAGTGCAGTGGCACAATCTCGGCTCACTACAACCTCCACCTCCCAGCTTCAAGTGTTCGTCCTGCCTCAGCCTCCTGAGTAGTGGAGATTACAGGTGTGTACCACCACACCTGGTTAATTTTTGTATTTTTAGTAGAGATGGGGTTTTACCATGTTGGTCAGACTGGTCTCTAACTCCTGACCTCATGATCCGCCCGCCTCGGCCTCCCAAAGTGCTGGGATTACAAGTGTGAGCCAATGCACCCGGCAAGCATTTTATTTTACTTTTATTTTATTTTATTTTATTATTTTTGAAACAGGGTCTCGCTCTGCTGCCCAGGTTGGAGTACAGTGGCTTGATCAAGGCTCACTGCAGCTTTGACCTCCTTGGCTCAAGTGATCCTCCCGCCTTGGCCTCTTGAGAAGCTGGGACTACAAGTGCACGCCACCACGCCTGGCTAATTTTTTAATCTTCTGTAGAGATGATGAGGTCTCCCTATGTTGCTCAGGCTGGTCTTGAACTCCTGACCTCAAGCGATCCTCTCGCTCAGGCCTCCCGAAGTGTCAGGATTACAGACATGAGCCATGGCATCTGGCCTGTCATTTTAAAGAAGAGCTCAGATTTCCCTTCTGCAAGATACGAAATGAGGGCAATGCCTTAAAACAATGAAATGTGTCTGTAGAGATACGTATGCAGTAAAATACACAAATGCTGCAAAGTCCAATGAATTTCTGCAGCAACTTGGACGGAACTGGAGACCATTATCCCAAGTGCGAGTGTAACCCACACCCACACCCACACTTCATTCTATCAAAACATGGAACTAAATCTGCACCCCAGAAACCCCCTTGTGTCTCGTTCCAGTCACTCTGCCACCAAGGGTAGCCACATTCCTGCCTCTGACAGCATCAGTCAGTTTGCCTGTTTGTGAACTGTATGTAAACGGCAGCCTGCATGCGTTCTTTCCGCAGCCTGGTCCCTTTCACTCAGCGTTGTGTTTCTGAGTTTTATAAATGGGACTGCATGGGGGTCTAGTTCATTAAGACAAGCCCTCTTCTCCCCCAATATCTTATTAAAAATTTTAAACGTTCAGAAAAGTTAGAAGAATCATCTAATGAATCCCCATATACCCCACCACTTGATTCTACAACTAGCCTTTTGCTATATTGGCTTTATCACAGATCTATCCATCTATCTCTCCATCAGTCCTCCTGTCCTTTTTTTTTTTTTTTTTTTTGAGACAGAGTCTCACTCTGTCGCCCAGGCTGGCGCAATCTCGGCTCACTGCAAGCTCTGCCTCCCGGGTTCATGCCATTCCCCTGCCTCAGCCTCCCGAGTAGCTGGGACTACAGGCACTCGCCACCACGCCTGGCTAATTTTTTGTATTTTTAGTAGAGATGAGGTTTCACCGTGTTAGCCAGGATGGTCTCGATCTCCTGACCTCGTGATCCACCCACCTTGGCCTCCCAACCTCCTATCCTTTTTTTTGGGTGTATTTCAAAGTAAGTTGCAGACATCATCAGTACACGTCACTGTTAAACACTCCATCATGCATGTCATTCACTAGAGAGGTTTGTTTAGGTGAAATCTACAAACAGATTTTAACCATATGATGCAGTGAAGCTGGGCACGGTGGCAGGTGCTTGTAGTCTCAGCTACTCCAGAGGCTGAGGTGGGAGGATTGCTTGAGCCCAAGAGTTCGAGGCTGCAGTGAGCTGTGATTGCACCACTGCACTCCAGCCTGGGTGACAGAGCAAGACCCCATCTCAAATAAATACATACATACATACATAAATGATTTAAAAACTATATGATGCAATGAGTTCTGACAAATGTACATACTGTGTAAACCAAGCCCTTATGAGAACATAGAACGCTGGGGTCCAATGTGACAGCCACTAGCCATATTTGACTGCTGAGCACTTTGACAGGAGGCTGGTGAGAATAGGAAGTGAGTTTTTAATTCTCTTCCATTATCATTATTATTATTATTATTATTAGAGAAGGAGTCTTACTCTGTAGCAGGCTGGAGTGCAGTGGTGTGATCTCGGCTCACTGCAACCTCCACCTCACGGATTCAAGCAATTCTCCTACCTCAGCCTCCTGAGTAGCTGGGATTATAGGCGCCCGCCACCACGCCCAGCTAATTTTTGTATTTTTAGTAGAGATGGGGTTTCACCATGACAGCCAGGCTGTTCTTGAACTCCTGACCTCCAGTGATCCACCTGCCTTGACTTCCCAAAGTGCTGGGATTACGGGCATGAGCCACTGCACCTGGCCAATTTTAATTATTTTTAATCTAAATCCAAAAACTAACACTTGATTCTGTTATTGAAAAGCTTTTAAGTACGACTGGAGCAATTTGAGCATGTTCATCTACTTTTTCAACTGTAAAGTTAATGAAATCTAAATACAGGTCAAGTATCTCCGAGGAAAATGTGGTGTCTGCATTGATGTGCTGTGAGTGTAAAAGAAACCAGATTTTGAAGACTTCGTGTGTAAAAAAGAATACGAAACATCTCATTAATAATGTTTATATTGATTGCATGCTGAAATAACATTTTTGATAAATTGGGTTAAATGAAATATCTTATTAACATGCATTTCTCTGGTTTCCTTTTGGTATTGCCAGTAGGAAATTTAAAATTACACATTTTAGGGGCCGGGCGCGGTGGCTCATGCCTGTAATCCCAGCACTTTGGGAGGCCGAGGCGGGAGGATCACGAGGTCAGGAGATCGAGACCATCCTGGCTAACACGGTGAAACCCTGTCTCTACTAAAAATACAAAAAAATTAGCCAGGCGTGGTGGTGGGCGCCTGTGGTCCCAGCTACTTGGGAGGCTGAGGCAGGAGAATGCCATGAACCCGGGAGGTGGAGCTTGCAGTGAGCAGAGATCACGCCACTGCACTCCAGCCTGGGCGACAGAGCGAGACTCCGTCTCAAAAAAAAAAAAAAAAAAAAAATTACACGTTTTATTTCTATTGGGTGGTGCTGTATTATATAGAACACAACCATCACCCCACTGAGTTCCCTCATGCCTAGATACACCGTTTTGTATCTTGATTCCTCTGTGATCCCAGAGAGAAGTTGATTCCAACGTCCTTGAATCATAGACACAAAGATGGGAACAACCTGCTGGGCACGGTGGCTCACGCTTGTGATCTCAGCACTTTGGGAGGCCAAGGCGGACAGATCACTCGAGGTCAGGAGTTCGACACCAGCTTGGGCAACACAGGGAGACCCCAACTCTACCAAAAATACAAGAAAATTAGGTGGACATGGTGGCGGGTGCCTGTAGTCCCAGCTACTCGGGAGGCTGAGGTGGGAGGACTTCTTGAGCCCAGGAGTTCAGGGCTGCAGTGAACCATGATCGCACCACCGCATTCTAGCCTGAGTGACACAGTGAGACCCTCTCTAAAAAAAAGACAGTGAACTAAACACAAAATTTACCTGCCAAGAACAGTGAGGAATGGATTATAAAAAGGTGCCTGGAAAGAATGCAGATAAGAGGTGAGAAGCATTTCTGGGAGGCAGGAGGCAGTGGACAGGAGCCCCGGCTCAGAGCCTGGAGCAAGGAGTTGGCAGCAAAGCTGAGAGTGGCTCTCCCGCTGTAGAACCCCTGAGATCTGTCAGGATTGAACTGAAGGCAGACTCAGAGGAAGGGCAGACACCAAGTGACCAATGGGAGCATCACCTGTAGGACTGCTGGGGCAGGTACGGCTGCCCTGCTTCCCTCCCCCAACCCTCCACTGTGCCGCTTTAGCTTCCCCCTCAGGCCGAAGCCAGAGAGATCTTTCCAGTGAAAACTCTTGGTTTGATGGGTACAGATGTGCAGTTAAACAGAAGGTACAAGTTCTAATGCTGGACAGCAGAGTAGGGCAATTGTAGCTAGCAACAATGTATTGTATATTTCAAACTAGCTATAAGAGAGGATTTGAATTATTTCCAACACAGAGAAATGATAAATACTCAAGGTGATGGATGCCGCAAATACCCTGACCTGATCATTCCACATTCTGTGCATGTAACGAAAGGCTAAGCACAGTGGCTCATGCCTATAATCCCAGCACTTTGGGAGGCCAAGGTGGGAGGATCGCTCGAGCCCAGGAGTTTGAGGCCAGCCTGGGCAGCATAGCAAGACCCCATCACTACAAAAAATAATAAAAAAAAAATAGCTGGGTGTGGTGGCATGTGCCTGTGGTTCCAGCTACTCAGGAGGCTGGGGTGGGAGCATTGCTTGAGCCCAGGAGTTCAAGGCCAGCCTGGGCAGCATAGCAAGACCCCATCTCTACAAAAAATAAAAAAGAAATTAGCTGGGTGTGGTGGCATGTGCCTGTGGTTCCAGCTACTCAGGAGGCTGAGGTGGGAGCATTGCTTGAGCCCAGGAATTTGAGGCTGCAGTGAGTTGTGATCACACCGTTGCACTCCAGCCTAGGCAACAAGAATGAGATCCTGTCTCAAAAAAAATCACACATACACCATAAATATATAAAATATTATGTATCAATTTTTGAAAAGCTGCTCAGAGGGGCAAATGACCTTAGAATGGGGGCATGGACCCCAAAAGCCCTTCCTCATTTCATAACGGGGGCAGCCGGGGTAGCCTCTCCCTGCCTGGGTTCCCAAAAGCAGGGCTTCTGGAACCATCTGCAGTGAAAGACACCCCCAACCCCTCCTGCCTTTAAAAAAAATTCTAATCTGTTATGGGCTGATACTTTTGTGAAATATAATAAAAATTAATTACTAGAAAATAGAATTTTAAAAAAGACACTCAGGACACAAGCTGGCCCATCACGCTTGGTTGTCGTGTCAATGTCAAAAGTGCTATAAAAGTTTCTAAATGCTTAGTCTCAATTTGTGCTCTTATCTCGGTGTGGACCAGTGCACTGAAGGACACGGGTCCCCAGGCCGGATTTCTCAGAGCATAGCCCTGGAGTCAAGGCTGCCTGTTGACACAGCATTCCTGCCCCCGATATCCCAGCTGGCCTCTCCTCCATACAGAGGTTGGAAAAGACAAAGGAAACTCCACACGAGTCAACACGGACCTTCCCAAACATGGATAGAGATCAGCAGCTTGAAAGGGTGGGACTTAGATGAACAAATTGTACAATCATCTCCCAAGGGCAGGAAGGGGACAAACAATGATGAGAAGGGAATGAAACATAATGATCCAAAAAGATCCTCTAATGAGAATCCACAGAGAGATTCAAGCAGAGATCACACCCATCAAATAAGAACAAATTACTATGAAACAGGCTGCCTGAATAAAGGAACAGGTCATGGAAATTAAAAATAGGGTTGTCCGAATAATAAAATAAATTTTAAAATACAATAGAAGGGCTGCAAGAAGATATCTGTGAAGTCTATCCCCTGAGCTGGAAAGCGAGAACTAAACAAAACCCAAAAAGAAATAAAAAGTTTGAGAGAAAAGTTGAGACCTAAGTGATGAATTCAGAAAGACCAGTGTCTACTTAGTAAGAGTTCCAGCAGGAAGAGAGAAGGTGGAGGGAGGAATTAATCATGAGATAATGATAATATTTGTCAGAGCTGAAGAATGACATGATTCTTCATGAGGAGAGAGACCACAGAGGGCCACGTAGGATGAATGAAAAAGATCTGTACCTACATATAGCCTCATGACATTTCAGGAAAGAAAAAAAAAAAGATGGACAATGAGAAGCCTCTAAAATCTTTTAGAGAGAAAAATCATGCACAGTGATGCCAAGTTCCCAGTGGGATTCAGAATTCTCATCAGCAACATTGGCTGCTAAAAGACAAGGAAGTCATGCATCAGTGTTCTCAGGGACATTTACTTTAAACTTAGAGTTCTGATTTCAACCCAATTATCAATTAAGTGTGAGAGCAAAATAAACACATTCCTTAACATGCAGGGAACTTTGGAAATTTACTTCCTAAGCACTCCTCAAGAAAAAAGTGCCTTGAGAATGGATGACAATAAAATGAAAAAGAAAGCTAGGGGCCAAGTGTGGTGGCTTACACCTATAATCCCAGCACTTTGGGAGGCTGAAGCAAGAGGACTGATTGCTCGAGGCCAGGAGTTCAAGAGCAGCCTGGGAAACATAGCAAGACCCCATCTCTAAAAACAAACAAACAAACACCTAAAAATTGGCTGTGTACACACCTATGGTCCTAGCTACTCATGAAGCTGAGGTGTGAGGATTCCTTGAGCACTGGAGTTGGAGGCTGCCGTGAGCCATGATTGAACCACTGCACTCCAGCCTGGACAACAAAGCAAGGTCTCAAAAAAAAAAAAAAAAAAATCTAGGTAAAAGGATCTCAGAAAGACTGAAATAAATGAGTGAAAATAATTCTTTTAAATATAAATAAATAGGACAATTTAAAAAATAGTAATTGTGCAAGAGACCTACAAAAATGTCAGTATACAAGTCTTCAAAAAATTCATTGAGAAATGAAATTAAAAGATAAAAATAAAAAATATAAATGTTATTTCCCAACATAAGCTCCATAAGGGTCAACACTTCTGAAAATTATGATACCAGCCATTGAGTTCATGCCTAAAGAACTGAGGGTCCTTGGAATTTCATCATGTCAATGCAGTCTTTTTTGCATTATTAACTGAAGGAGAATGGGTGCCCTTTACAGATTTTTTAAGATTAGGAAACAAAGAGAAGTCAGAAGGAGTAAAATCAGGACTGTACAGTAGATGCCTGATGATTTCCCACTGAAACTCTCATAAAATTGCCCTTCTTTGATGAAAGGAATGAGCAGGAGCATTGTCATGGAGGAGAAGGACTGTCTGATGAAGTTTTCCCCAGCGTATTTCTGCTAAAGTTCTGGCTAACTTTCTCAAAATACTCTCACTATAAGCAGATATTATTGTACTTTGGCCATCCAGAAATAGAACAAGCAACATGCCTTGAGCATCCCCTAAAACTCTTGCCATGGCCTTTGCTCTTGACTGGTTCACTCTTGCTCTGCTTTGACTGGACTCCTTCTACCTCTTGGTAGCCATTACTTTGATTGTGCTTTGTCTTCAAGGTGGTACCAGTGAAGCCATATTTCATCTCTTGTTACAATTCTTTGAAGACATGCTTCAGGATCTTGATCCCACTTGTTTAAAATTTCCACCGAAAGCTCTGCTCTTTTCTGTAGCTGATGTAGGTGCAATGGTTTTGGCACTCATCAAGTGGAAAGTTTGATCAATTTTAATTTTTCAGCCAGAATGGTGTGAGCTGAACCAGTTGAGATGTCTGTGGTGTTGGCCCTTGTTTCTGCTGTTAATCATCAGTCTTCTTCAACTAGGGTGTGAACAAGATGAGTTTCTTTCTCACGACTTGATGTGGGGGGGTTTTGTCTTCAACATTGTTTTGTCCCTTCTTAAAATGAGTTGTCCATTTCTAAACTCCTGGTTTCTTTGGGGGCACTGTCCCCATAAACTTTTTGCAAAGCATCGATTTCACCATTCTCCCACTCAAGTTTCACCATAATTTTGATGTTGCTTCTTGCTTCAATTTTAGCAGAATTCATGTTACTCCAATAGGGACTTTTTATAAACTGATTCCTCAGTCTTCTTAGTGCTTCAAACTGGATCCTTTTCAGACATGTTTTAACCAGTTCACATGCGTTTATTTTGGTGAAAAAAAAATTTAAATCCATGCATGGTTTTTTCAAAATATGCATTTTCCACGAAATTTTTGAAATCCCTTCCAATATCTGAGCTTTTAATAAAGACCCTGGCTAGCTAGTGGAAAGATCTTAGCTGCTAAAAGAACTGAAAAGAATTGTTGAAGTACTGGATGGGACTAATTTTTAAGCCAGATCCATCTGGAAGTCTTATTTGATCAAAAATGGTCATTTCTAAGGAGCTCAACTAGGAAGGGAGTGAGCAAGGGCTACATGGATGTGCTTAATTTTCAGTGTGTGCCCCTCTATTCTGGTAAATGTCTATTTCCACAACCGTGCAATTCTTTCATAATAAAAATAAAATCATCTATATAAGAAGCATGTGCATGTTCATATGCATGTGTGTCTGTGCATTTGTCTGTGTGCATATGTGTGTGCATGCATGTGTGTGTGTATGCATGTGTGTACACTACTGAATAATAAATACCAGGGCAGAGCTGATCAGTTCTCTTACCTCCCTGCGTTTAAGTAGTCAAGTGATCACAGCATAGATCTGTGGTGTGGTCACAGGTCACATACTCAAACCCTTCTTGTGTTGAGAGAAAACCCCTCTTTTATCTGGAAAGCATCTTGTCTTTCTTCTGGGCCCCTCCTCCATGATAGCAGGAAAGGTAAAACTTTCAGCTCTCTCTGGCTTAAAATTTAGCCCAATCCAGTAATTGATTAGTCCTTTTAGATGGTGCTCAGTCTTTCTGGATTGACATGTTGAGTCTCTCATGCAGCCGTCTGCTCCCTCAGCTTCCCCCCACCCCGGATGGTTCCTGAGTGTGCAGGAGGAGAGTGGCTCATAGGGGCCTGGAGGGTCCCAGAGGACGTCTTGGGGTCCCAAGTGTCTGTCCTCTGGTTCTCGGGTCTCTAAGACAATGCCCCTTCCTTGGCTGATTGTGCTGGCCCTGCTGGAATTCAGGCTGATTTTCAGCTTGGGTATAATGCACAGTCTGCTTTCTCCCAGCTCGGCCGAGTGTCTGTCATATTCCTATCCAGCCTGGAAGTCCACCTGCTGCCTCTGCGAATGGGTCACATCACAGCATCTCAGTCACTCAAGCTCACTGTCACTGCACCAGGAACTTAAAAGCAGCTTGGGAAAGCCCGTGCTTCAGGCCTCTCTGCAGGACATGGAGTGGCACTTGGTTTTTGCAAGGGCAGCCCAAGACGCAGGTCTGGCCCTGCCCCACTATCCCCTCCCTGTCTGCTCTGTGCACCCTCTGGGAGGAGGCCAGTACACCCACCTCTCCCCCTGGGGAAGCTGAGAAAGAAAAGTGGTATCTGCCCCTAGTGCATGCATCCGTGTGTGGACAGACATGTGCACGCTCTTTTTCCATCTGAACAGAGACAACGGGACTAGCCCCTGAGATGGGTATTCTCGTGTGAGTGGTTTATTGAGGGGTGCTCTCAGGAGCAGAAAAGGGAGAGGAGGGGAGGAGCGGAGAGAGAGAGCTGGACTGGGAAGTGATGCCAGCTGGTGTTGGCCTTGACCGCTTCTCCCGGGAGCTCTGGAGCCTGAATGCCTGTTGGGCTGATGGGCTCCACTCTCCGTCAGTCACTGGCTGCGGGCCGCCTGGAGGTGGTGTGTTTAACATGCCTTCTTTCAAAACAGGGTCACCTTGAGCTGAGATCATCTTAGAAATAGGGAGGGCAGAGGCCGGGCGCAGTGGCTCACGCCTGTAATCCCAGCACTTTGGGAGGCCGAGGTGGGCGGATCACGAGGTCAGAGATCAAGACCATCCTGGCTAACTAACACGGTGAAACCCCGTCTCTACTAAAAATACAAAAAATTAGCCAGGCGTGGTGGCGGGCGCCTGTAGTCCCAGCTGTTTGGAAGGCTGAGGCAGGAGAATGGCGTGAACCCGGGAGGTGGAACTTGCAGTGAGCCGAGATGGCGCCACTGCACTCCAGCCTGGGTGACAGAGCAAGACTCCATCTCAAAAAAACAAAAACAAAACAGGGAGGGCAGCAGCAGGGGTCCGTGCTGCAGCTGCAGGATCATATGCGGTTCGTTAAATCAGTTCAATTTTTGAAACTGTCAGCTTGGCTTGCTTCACTGCCCCTTCCTCACCACTGTCTCCCATACGCCTCCATATGTCTCCCAGGGCTCTCCATCTTCTGTGGTTCCTCCCCCTACAAACTTTAGCCATTTAGAGTAGCTTAAGAGTTGTCTGCATCCCCCCACTCAAGAGATCAAAAAAACGGGGAAAACAGGGAGGCTGAGGCTGTACCTTGATCTCAATGCTGTGTTAGGAGCCATTGCTGGATTGTGTGGAGAGTGAAATTGAATGAAAGAGGAAACCCAGGGGAGGATGTGGTTCTTTCTCTTAAATGACCCCTCCTTTGCTAGGGCAGTCCCCCTCCCTTCCCTCCCCTCCAGAGAGCAATCTCAGCCAGTGGCAGCTGCCTTTAACTCCAGGAAAATCATTCCTTATCAGTGAAACAGTCACACACTTGGGATGGCAAGAAAGCATTTCACAAACTATTGATCTGAGAATTAATATATTGCTTTTTTCCCAGATGCCACACCTCACTGCCATGGTATATATTAATACCCCTCAAAATAGCATCAAGAGTAAAACAGAACCCTATAGGCCTTTAATTATGTTTTACGTACTTTATACTTCTACGTGGTTATTGCTCTCTCTGCCTCTGCAAGCTCATGCCTCTTAATTTCATATTGTTTCCACGCCATCTCCCTATGCAGAGATGATTCCAGAAAGGCATCAATGTGTCTACATTATCCCACACCGATAAAAAATAACCCACTGAGAGGTCCATTTGCTTTCCTGACTGCTGAACACCTTCGATGACCCCTGACTTGTTGGCTGTTTTTTTTTTTTTTTTTTAAAACTTCTTGCCGAAAGCATGGCTCATATCCAGGAGGGAAATACTTCCCATCTGTAGGCTGGTAATACACATTCAACAGTTTTCAATTGCTTGGGCTATGAAATATGATGATAGCCATCTATATATCTCATGGGGGGAAAGGATATCTTGAAATTCACTCCACCACGGTGCTGACGTGGAGGCATTTCTGCATGAAATGTGCAAAACGATTGTACACTCATGAGAATACAACGACCAAAATGAACTCAGGGCTTTTTGATCTAAGCCTTGAGGACAGCTCCGGGTGGTCCCATAGAGGCTCTGTTTTCTGCTCGAGGCAGATAGAAGTTGGAGAAATGTGGCAACATCCGATTCACCGCTCATGGCTGTGTACTGTCTTGTTTTCCTTTCCAAGGGGAGAGGTGACAGTCCCTGAAACTTGACCACCATTTTCTTCCCCAGTTAATCAACATTAGGGTAATTGGCACGCTACATCCATTTACAGTGTGGTGTATGTGCTTGCGGCTCTCTATAAATAATGAAAAAATCACAGTAATGACCAGAAATGTGCGTGAGACGTCGCGGCGAGAGTGTAATGGATGCTTTGTTTGTCTTCAGGGACTGTATTACCAGCATGTAACTGATTAGGCTTTAAAACGCTCTGGGTTACCTGAGGCCCGGAAGGTGCTCCATCACCTCTGAGTCTGTTCTCCTCTGCCGGGAACTTAACAGTGGTCCAATATTTGCTTTTGGTTCCCCCTGTTTAAAGATGGAAAATATTTAGCCCTGCTCATCCATCACCATGCCTGCCGATTGCTTTTTCTCCTCCCTTTGCTTTTAGAGGAAGAAACTGGAAACACTCAGGCCGTATAAACAGCTTTGAGTTATGTCTGTTTTTTAGCACACAGTGTTTGAGTACGCAAGTCAGGGCTCATTAAAAACACGAATGTTGCAGCTTATAGAATTGGCCACTTTAAACACAGTCGTCCACACACCAGTGGTTCTCAAACTGTTTTATAGTAGTTTGGGTTTTTTTATGAGGCATCTCTCAGTATCTACGTGCATAACACACTCCAGCGTATTTCTCTAAGGTTCTGCTGGGCACAGCGGTACTCACACAATCACTCCAGCCAAGGAAGAAGTAAACATCCTGTGATTAAAGTGAAAACCAACTGTCACTTTATCAATGTGGACACCGATATGTGACAGTTACTTTGCAACTATTTAGAAGAATTTCATGAACCTCTGAGCTTGCACACACTTATGCTGTTTAACTTTAGCCTTAGCATATTTTGCATCCTGTAAAATCAAATGCATTGTTAGCTGCTTGGACCCAAACTGCATAGTATGTTTGAAAATCGACATGTTTCTGACCTTTGATTTTCTCAATCAAAGAATTGTGTCTATTTGAAATGTTTCTGCTAAAATGACTGAGTTCAGAGTGTAAGAACACAGAGAGAAATAGCGGGGCTGCGAAGAAAGGATTAGCCGAGGGAAGAAAACAGGAGGAAGGGAAACTTTACAAGGTCAAACAGGGAGCGCTGGAGAAAGAAAAGAATGATTATAAGTGAGAGGAATGGCCAGGCGCGGTGGCTCACGCCTGTAATCCCAGCACTTTGGGAGGCCGAGGCAGGCAGATCACCTGAGGCCAGGAGTTCGAGACCAGCCTGGCCAACATGGTGAAACCCCGTCTCTCCTAAAAATACAAAAAAAAATTAGCCAGGTGTGGTGGTGCGCACCTGTAATTCCAGCTACTCAGGAAGCTGAGACATGAGAATCACTTGAGCCCAGGAGGTGGAGGTTGCAGTGAGCTGACATGATGCCACTGCACTTCAGCCTGGGTGACAGAGCGAGGCTCCGTCTCAAATAAATAAATAAATAAGTAAATAAAAAGAAAGAAAAGAAGTGAGAGGTAGAACAAATCACTCTGATCAGAGAGAAGCCAATGCTGGGGACATCAATAAGGTTCAGTAATATTCAGCACGAAATATAAGAGGCAAATACACTGAATAAATAGGCAAACCATCATGGAGGCGGAAGGCTTTCATTTGGCAAACAGTCCAAGACCCCCATCTGTGCACTGCCAATGGCGGGGGACGCATGGAGCAAAATTAAAACAAGAGCAGCCAAACACGCCCTCTCTCCCCCTCTCTCTCTTTCACATACACACACACACACATACACACACACACACACCCCATTGGTTTTCAGCACCAGTTTTTGTATGAGGGGATGCCGAGATGAAATTACTGTGTGGAAATGGCCCATACAATTTTAAAGCACTTGACTAGATAAATGAACGATATCAATATTTTATTAATAACTCTTAAGATCACTGGGCCCGCATACATGAGTGTGGATACAGCTAGTTCCTTTAAATTGTGGTGTTCTACTCCTTCATGACCTGGCCTGTCATATTTGAGCCCCGGAACAGAGCATTCTGAACAACTTTCTTTGTTTTTCAAAATTATATTTAGTAATAATTATATCAATCTGTAATAATAATTATTTTAATCTGTTCTATGGCTTTCAAACAATGATCAGTTATAAAAAGAATGGATTTTTCAATTTTATTTTATTTAGTTAATTCATTTAAAGACAGAGTCTTGCTCTGTTGCCCAGGCTAGAGTGCAGTGGTGCAATCATGGCTCACTGCAACCTCAACCTCCTGGGCTCAAGCAATCCTCCTGCCTTAGCCTTTGGAGTTGCTAGTACTACAGGGGAGTGGCACCATGCCCAGCTAACTTTTTTGTTTTTATGGAGCTGAGGTCTCCCAATCTTGCCTAGGTTGGTCTTGAACTCCTGAGCTCAAGCGATCCTCTTGCCTCCGTCTCCCAAAGCACTGGGATTACAGGCAGGCGCCACTGTACCCAGCTGATTTTTCAGTTTTAAAGGTGTTATGCAAATTCAGGAAAAGATTCTGGGTAAATACTGAAATGTGTACCTACAACAAAAATATTGCAATTTGGGATTCACCGTCTGTTTCGGTGTTTTAAACGTTAAACATAAACTACAAGTGATCACAAAAACGGCAGCAATTAAGTAACTCAAGCTCTGTTTTGTTGTCCTTCTCACTGTTATTTTATTCTCATTCATTTGGAATCTACCTTTTAAGCACAGGAACCTGTAGCACCACAGGGGTCAGAGACAAGAATCCGCCAGAAATGAACCCAAACAATCCTGAACCTTTAGGAACCTACACTTTTATTTTCAGTAGCTTTATTGAGATATCATTTATATACCATAATGTTCACCCATTTAAAGTGTGCAATTCAGGCCAGGCACAGTGTCACCCAGTAGTTCAAGCTACTTATGAGGCTGAGGTGGGAGGATGGCTCAAGCCTAGGAGGTGGAGGCTGCAGTGAGCCATGTTTGTTCCGCTGCACTCCAGCCTGGGTGACACAGCGAGACACTGTCTTAGGACAAAGCAAGGTTCAGTTCAATGGTTTTTAGTGTATCTACAGAGTTGGTATCACTCCAGCCAAGGAAGGAGTAAATATCCTATGATTAAAGTGAAAACCACCTGTCACTTTTTTTTTCTTTTTTTGGTTTGGGGGACACAGTCTCGCTCTATCGCCCAAGCTGGAGTGCAGTGGTGTGATCTCGGCTCACTGCAACCTCTGCCTCCTGGGTTCAAGGGATTTTCCTGACTTAGCCTTCCAAGTAGCTGGGATGACAGGCACCCACCACCACACCTGGCTAATTTTTGTATTTTCAGTAGAGACGGGGTTTCACCATGTTGGCCAGGCTGGTCTCGAACTCCTGACCTCAGGTGATCTGCCTGCCTCGGCCTCCCAAAGTGCTGGGATTACAGGCGTGAGCTACTGCATCCGGCCACACCTGTCACTTCATCAATGTGGAGACTGACGTGTGACAGTTACGCTGCAACTATTTTGAAGAATTACATGAATCTCTGAGTGTGCACACACTTACGCTTTTCAGCTTTAGACTTAGAATATTTTGTGCCGTGTTGTCGAATTTTAGAACATTTTCTTCATCCCCCAAACAAACCTCATACCCATCAGCAGTCATTCTCCATTCTACACCCCCTCTCGCCAAATCTCCTCCGTCACCTCTCTCTACCCCTAGCCAACAATCACTCTTCTCCTTATTTCTATGGAGTTACCTGTTCTGGGAATTTTCTATAAATGGAATCATACAGCAGTCAGACTTCTGTGTCTGGCTTCTTTCACTTAGTGTAACGTTTTCAGAGTTCACCCACGTGGTAGCATCAGTATTTCTTTCCTTTTGTTGCCAAAAATTATTTGTTTCTAGAAATAGATGACAAGTTGTTTATCTGTTTATCAGCTGATGAACTTATATTGTTTCTACTTGTCCGCTGTTGTGAATAACACTATGAACACCGATGTGCAGGCTTTGTGTTGATAGATGTTTTTGTTTCTCTTGGGTAGATACCTAAGAGTGGAATTGCTGGGTCATATGATAACTGCGCATTTAACATTCTCAGGAGCTGCTAAACTGTTTTCCAAAGCAGCTGCACCATTTTACATCCACTCCAACAATGTTCAAGCATTCTAATTTCCCCAATATTTGTTACTCTTTTCTTCATGGTAGTCATTTAAATGGTGTATGGTGGCATCTCATTGTGGTTTTGACTTGCATTTGTCTAATGGCTAATGATGTTAAGAACCTTTTATGTGTTGACTGGCCATTTGTATATCTTCTTTAGAGAAATGTCTGTTCAAATCCTTTGCCCATTTAAAAAAATGGGGTTGTCTTTTTATTATTAAGTTAGAAGAGTTCTTTATATATTCTGGCTACAAGTCCCATATCAGGTTTGTGATTTGCATATGTTTTCCCCCATTTTCACTTTCTAGATGGTATTGTTTGTAACACAGAAATTTTAATTTGTTTTAATCGCTTGTGCATTGGGTGAAATAGCTAAGAAATTATTGGTGAAGCCAAGGTCATAAATACTTATTCCCATGTTTTCTTTTGAGACTTTTACAGTTTTAACCTGTACATTTAGGTCTATAATCCACTTTTTTTCTTTTTTCTTTTTTCTTTTTTTTGTGAGAAAAAGTCTCATTCTGTGGCTCAGGCTGGAGTGCAGTGGTGTGATCTCAGCTCACTGCAACCTCTACCTCCCGAGTTCAAGCGATTCTCCCACCTCGGCCTCCTGAATAGCTGGAATTATAGGTGTCCACCACCATGCCTGGTTAACTGGGTTTCACCATGTTGGCCAGGCTGGTCTTG
This sequence comes from Hylobates moloch, assembly GCF_009828535.3. NCBI lineage: Eukaryota > Metazoa > Chordata > Mammalia > Primates > Hylobatidae > Hylobates > Hylobates moloch. The sequence continues at coordinate 93,744,281 of NW_026652276.1, forward strand.
AACTCCTGACCTCAAGTGATCCACCCACCCCAGCCTCCCAAAGTGCTGGGATTATAGGCGTGAGCCACTTCACCTGGCCACTATGATCCACTTTGATGGAATATTTATGTATGGTGTGAGGTAGAGATCTAAATTCATTCTTTTGTATGTAGATATCCATGAGTCCATATCCATCCATTATCAGCCATCACCATAATTGAAACGATTCTTTCCTCATTGAAGTGTCTTGACACGCTTGTCAAAAATCCATTATTTTTGGACTCTCAGTTTTATTCAATTTTTCTCTATGTCTATCCTTATGCTAGTACCACACTATCTTGATTACTTTCATCTTGTAGTAAGTTTTGAAATTAGGAGGTGTGAGTCCTTCAACTCTGTTTTTCATTTTCAAGACTGTCTTGAATATTCTGGGGCCCTTGAATTTCCATATGAATTTTAGGATAAGCTTGTTCAACTTCTGCAAAGAAAAAATAACAGCTGGGATTTTCACAGGAAATTGTGTCGAACCTGTAGATCAACTTGAGGAGTATGAACATGGGTCGTCTTCCTATTTATTTAGATTCTCTTTAATTGCTTTCAACAATGTGTTGTAGTTTTCAGTGTACAAGTCTTATACTTCTTAGTTCTCCCTAAGTATCCTGTTCTTTTTGATGCTATTGTACATGAATTGTTTTCTTAATTTTATTTTTGAATGGTTTATTGTTATCATCTAGAAACACAATTGATTTTTGCGTATTGATTTTGTATCCTTCAACTTTGCAGAACTCATATTTAGCTTCAATAGTTTTAGTGGGTTCCTTGAGATTTTCTACAAAATCATGTTATCTGAGAATAAGGATCGTTTTACTTCTTCTTTTCCAGTCTGGAAGTCTTTCATTTCTTTTTCTTTCCTAACTGCCCTGGCTAGAGGCTCCAGCAGTGGCCAGAGTAGACAACCTTGTCTTGTTGCCATGGGAACTCATTCTTGGGGAGCAGCTGAGTTGGGGGGATGTTGGGAGCCGACTGTAGGAACGGGAGTTCTTGGAATTGACTCCCAGGTAGTATACAATATGTATTAAAGCTTGAGTAATAAAAACTGTGCTAATCCAGAGTGCACATAGCTATTATTAAAACCCAACAGTCACCACAGCAATTGTTTAGAACTTAGAACGAATAAAGATTTTTTTCTTTTTGGATGAGGAATAGCTGATCATGGGCATTGTGTAGAATTGCTGGTGCATGGTGATAATAGAAACAGTCTAACTCTTCATTGGTTTTATTGTTAATATTAAATTCTCTACAGACAACGGACCCTTTTCTGCAGGAGCCTGGAGTAGGTGGCTCCCAGTGTGCTCCATCCTTGGGGTGCCAATGCCCACCCCACTTTTCTGACACCCTCTGAAGCCTACTCAGACACAAATCTTTCTCTGATGTGCACACCAGTTCAGCTATGAGCATGGCCTGGGTCTTATCCATTCCCGCCTCCCTTCCAACACTGTGCACACGTGCTTCAGAGTGGAATTGAGACGGCCTGGGCCCCACTGATTGGCACTCTCTGCTCTACCCCAGCACTGGTCTTTGGGGCCCATGTGCAGACAGCCCAGGATAGCAATCACAGGGCTGCAGTGTTTCAGTCCAAAAACCTTTAGGCAGAGCAAACACAGGCTAGAAGGACCCAGTCTGAGTCACTTAGTTCCACTGTGAGTGCATCGTGGGATCCGGGGCCCATAGTACAGCTCTTTCAGTTTCTCTTCTGTGAAATGAGGACAGTGGTGCAGTCTCAACGCCACCACCCAGCCTCCTCCCCTTTCTCCTCCACCTCCTTCCCTGCCCACCTCAGAGTGGAAAGTTTTGTTAAGGTGGCTGTATTATTGAGCCTTTGGGAGGAGTGAGGTGTCAGGAATGAAAAGGGGGAGAAACAGCCTGCTTACATCATTTCTACCCCCTTGTCCCCTAGGGGCTCACATTCTTCTTCTTCTCTTCTTCTTCTTCCTCTTCTTCTTCTTCCTCTTCTTCTTCTTCTTCTTTTCTTCTTCTTCTTTTCTTCTTCTTCTTCTTCTTCTTCTTCCTCCTCCTCCTCCTCCTTCTTCCTTCTCTCTTCTGCTTCTCCTCTTCTTCTTCTTCCTCTTTCTCCTCCTCCTTCTTCCTTCTCTCTTCTGCTTCTCCTCTTCTTCTTCTTCCTCTTTCTCCTCCTCCTCTTCTTTTTTTCTTCCTCCTCCTCCTCGTTCTTCTTCTCCTCCTCCTCTTCCTTCTTCTTCTCCTCCTCCTCCTTCTTCTTCTCCTCCTCCTCTTCCTTCTTCTTCTCGTCCTCCTCCTTCTTCTTCTTCCTTCCCCTTCTCCTTCTCCTTCTCCCCCTTCTCCTCTTCTTTCTTCTTCTTCTTTTTTTTTTTTTTTTTAGAGGCAGGGTCTTGCTCTGCCACCTAGACTGGAGTGCAGGGGTGTGATCCTAGCTTACTGCAGCCTTGAACTCCTGGGCTCAAGCAATCCTCCTGCCTCAGCCTTCCGAAGAGCGGGGCTACAGGTGCGCACCACCACGCCCAGATAATTTTTAATTTTTATTTTTGTGGAGATGAGGTCTTGCTACATTGCCCAAGCTGGTTTCAAACTCCTGGGCTCAGGTGATCCTCCTGCCATGGGCTTCCAAAGTGCTGGGATTACAGGCATGAGCCACTCCGCCTGGCCGGGACTCACATTCTTGAGCCTGTGACATACATATTTTAAAATGTGTTTTATTTTTTACATGGATTAGGGGAAAGTGGAGAGGATACGGCTTTCTTACACAAGCCCACTAACTGAGATCAGCAATTTCTAGAAAAAGAGACAGCGAATTGCTTTGAATGAGGAAGTACGTGCCCCTGAGGGAGCTTTAAAGGAGATGAGGCTGCCAGGCTCTACCCAAGTGCCCCGTGCTTATCACTTCTGGGTGCAAAGGCCCCACTTGCACCAGATGTAACCACCTGAGACTTTTTGCCTCAAGGTGTTCTCTGTTTTATACGAGTGGCCCTAGGAGCAGCTCTCAGTCCATAACTGGTGGAGTTGGAGGATAAATAACCCAGTTATCTCGCCTCTCTGGTAGGGTAACTCCAAGGTGTGTTCTGTCCTGTCTTCTGGAGGTTCCCAGCAGGACTGCGTTCCAGTTGCCTACCATGGGGACTGGATCTAGGACGAACACGTTATCCATTGCCTTCCCTTTCCCGTCTCACTTCCTCACTCCCCTGCCAGGAATTTCTGGAACCAGCTCCCATAAAAATGACTTGCCCTTGAATCTTTGTCTAGGGATCTGCTTCTGGGTTTCCTGACCCAAAAAAAATAAAAGGCAAAGTGAAGAGGTCTGAGAGAGGATCTCTTGGGAATCCCAGGAGCCAGGGACACCTTTTTATTGTTGTTGTTTTTTGTTTGTTTTTTTGAGACGGAGTCTCGCTCTGTTGCCCAGGCTGGAGTGCAGTGGCGCGATCTCGGCTCACTGAAAGCTCCACCTCCCGGGTTCACGCCATTCTCCTGACTCAGCCTCTTGAGTAGCTGGGACTACAGGCGCCCACCACCACATCTGGCTAATTTTTTGTATTTTTTTTTTTTTTTTTAGTAGAGACAGGGTTTCACCGTGGTGTTGATCTCCTGACCTTGTGATCCACCCACCTCAGCCTCCCAAAGTCCTGGGATTACAGGTGTGAGCCACCGTGCCTGGCCTGTCTTTTTTTTTTTAATAATTTTTTTTTCAGAGATGGGGTCTTGCTTTGTTGTCCAGTCTGGTCTCAAACTCCTGGACTCAAGCCCTCCTCTTCCAGTCTCAGCCTCTCGAGTAGCTAGGACTATAGGCTCACACCACCATGCCTGGCTAATTTTATTTAATGTTATTTTATTTTTTGTAGCGACGGGGTCTCACTATGTTGCCCAGGCTGGTCTCAAACTCCTGGGCTCAAGCAATCCTCCTGCCTCAGCCTCCCAGAACGCTAGGATTACAGGCATGAGCCACCACACTTGGCCTTCAGCTCAGTTTTTAAAAGGTCCTTGCAATTCTTAACATGGGACAACATGTCAAAAATAGTTACAGTGCTGCATATATTTAAAGTATTTTCCTGAAATAATTTACTCTTTTAACACACAATGCAATATAATTGTGCTTTTCACAAGTTGATTAGAGGATTTATTTTTTAAATCCTTTGATTCATTTTGCAGGATGGGTGGCATGGGCCGATAGGGAGGCATCACCTACAGTTGCATGAAGAAAGCTGTCTCCTTTTAAAATGGTCAGAGTAGCTCTGTGACCATGTGTATGACCTCATTTGGAGATAATGTCATAAAGCCATGCGGGAAACCCTTTGGGAATGTAGGGTCTGGGTCAAATGGCCTTGCATTGAGAAACCAGGAAATTCACTTTTGAGCTCTTTTCCATATCTGTAAAGTGGGAATTACAGTCCCTATCTCACTGGTTTGCTGTGAGAAGTCAATGAAACAATATTGGTAAAGTGCTTAACTCAGAACCTGGCAATGGGGGTGGTGAGTGTGTGTGTGTGTGTGTGTGTGTGTGTGTGTGTGTGCGCCCTGTTTCCTCCCCGCCCCGACGCTTTGCTTTGAGATTAGAGGAGCTTGTTGTGTGGCTTCTGTAAAGTTCCCAGACTCTGGTGAGTGTCAGATCAGTGTCTGATGAAAGGCAGCTTGTAAATATAAAATGCTGCTTTGATTGCAATAAAGCTTTATGCACAAAGTAAGAGAAATCACAGGAACAAAAATAAAGAAAAGAAAAAAGTTCAGGCTACCTGAACTGTGGGCTCTGGGATGGGTTGTTGGGGACAGACCTTGAGGCAGAGAGGACCACAGAGACAGGGACCAGGGCCACAGGGCTTGAGGAATTAAGTCCATTCCTGCTGGGGGTGGGGAGTTCAGGAGAGCGACGATTTCTGTTCCTTGTTGACGACCTTGGCCAACTCTTCGACTCCTCTGGCTGCTCTTCTTCCCGCCCCCAGGTGGCGCTCTTTCCTCCTTCCTTCCCACTCCTCCTTTGGTGACTTCATCCACCATCGCGGTGCAGCCCTAGCTTCTACCTGGACAACTCCCACATTTCCCTCCCATGCCGATCTCAGTGACGTCTCCATGAAGCCCTTCTAAGTTTCACCCATGCAGAGGTGGAAATGCATGATTGCACTTGTTATTTAAGGAGGCTTCCTGTGTGTCCCCGCTGTGCTGAGGCCTCGATATAGAATCTCAGTTATTCCTCAGGAAATCTTCCCATGCAAGTGGTTTATTTGGGAAATGATCCCAGGAAACACTGGTAGGAGAGATGGGAAGGGAGACGGGAAGGGAAGGCGGCCAGCAAAGGGGGCATGGATGGATGAGCTGGTCATAGAATGTTTGAAGAGACATGGCTTAGGAAGGAAATTCATTTGAATTTTTTTTTACTTTGGACCTGTGCTTTCAAATGTCTTCTCCCTTGCCTGGCACAGTGGCTCATGCCTGTAACCCAGCACTTTGGAAGGCCGTGCAGGAAGATTACTTGAGGCCAGGAGTTTGAGACTAGCCTGGGCAACACAGTGAGACCTTCTCTAAAAAAAAATCAAAAAAATTAGTGGGGCATGGTGGTGTGGATCTGTAGTCCCAGCTAGTTGGGAGGCTGAGGAGGGAGGATTGCTTGAGAACAGGAGCTTGAGGCTGCAGTGAGCTATGATTGTGCCACTGTACTGCAGCCTGGGTGACAGAGCAAGACCCTTTCTAAAAAAAGAAAGAGAGAAAGAGAAGGGAGAGAGAAAAGAAGGAAGAAAAGGAAAGAAGGAAGGAAGGAGAAGAAAGAAGAAAGAAAGAAAGAAGAGAGAAAGAAAAAGAAAGATGGATGAAAGAAAAAGAAAGAGAAAAAAGCTCACTGTTAGAAAAAGAAGATTGATATGGATAAAATAATGATAAATCCCAGGGGGATGAGCCTCCCAGCTCAGTCTCTGCTGGAAAAAAATATTTAAAAGCACAGGTCCACCATGAAAAGAAATTAAAATGAATTTCATTCTTAAGCCAAACACATTCCAGAGAATCCATTTTAAGCCCTCCTGAACATTTATTGAAACCCCCTTCCTTCTGTCTCCAACCCCAAAAGCTCCAAAGGACCTCACTTCTTGCTCCCCTTTCCAAGCCCCTGCTCTCAGGCTCCTCTTCCCTCTTCCCCATCTGTCCCATAAATTTGATCCCAGCAAGCAAGAATCCCTTCTTTTTATGAGCTAGAAAACTGACCAGTGACAGAAGATTTTTATTAACAGGAGAAGAGAGAGGACACTTTATTAATTTCAGTCCTATCTGTTGTATATATGCGTGTCCTATAATAAATCGTTTGTCTGACCCTTGTTTCTGGTTCCTAGGAGGAAGCTTCTAATTCTTGGAATTTCCCGAGTGATGGGATTGCCTGAGTTTATGCTAACAAGGTGACTCGGGATGGTGGCCAGCCACACCAGAAAGACCAACCGTGTGATTAGAGGGTTGGGACTTGGGGCCAGTGACATCAGCCTGATGATGTCTGGGGAGTGGAGGGGTTGCTGGAGATTGAGTTCAATCACGTGGCCAATTATCTAGTCAATCATGCCTACATAATGAAACCACAAAAAAACCTCTGAATGATGAGACTCAGTTGAGCTCCCCAGGTTGGGAGTCACTTCTGCGTGCTCAGAGGGTGACATAGAAGCTTTGTGAATTGGGCCCTCCCATGGGTTTTTTTTGGGGGGGTTGTTCCTTTATAATAAATAGTTATAGAAAGTACAGTGCTTTTTTAGTGCTTTGAGTTGGTCTATGAGTTACTGAACCTGAGAGAGTAATTGGAGCCCCCGAATGTGTAGCCAGTTGGTCAGAAGTGTGGGTGGCCTGGGAGCCCTGGAGCTTGCAGTGGGTGCCTGAAGGGAGGACAGTCTTGTGGAAGACTGTGCCCTTAACCTGTGAAATGTGACCCAAGACCAGGTGGCTGGTGTCAAAACTGCATTGCCTTATACTGTGGCTCAGACCACATGACAGAGAAGAGAATCTGTCATTTCTGCTTGGAGGAATCAGTTTTTGGGGTGTGACTAATTTTTGCTCTGGGACTCAGATTTCACCCCCCCAGAGTTGAGAGTTCTGCCCTTGTGTTTTATTTTCTGCTTTTGGCTAGAGATGTGAATGAGGGTGAGAAAATTATTGCCTGGGGATTGAAAACCAGGCCACAATGAAGTGGGACCCCCAAGGCCAAAAGTCCTGTCTGTGTTTTCCTCCTATAGGGAGATTGACAGGTGGGGTCAGAGGCCACATTCATAAAGCATCTCAATTTTCCTCCACAGTTTGTGCTACTTAATGGCCCTGCATAAATACTTCTACAAGAGCCAACAAATTAATGACTCATAAGACCCTTTAAAGCATTGGCAGCAGCAAAGAAACTAAAAAGGAGATCTAATTTGTTTGCTTCAGGATTATTGGTATCAAGCTGGGTTTGGTGTCTTTCGTTTACTCATTGGTTTCCAAAAATAAATTTTGGGAAAACAGGCCATTAAGGATAAAAGATGCTCCAGTGTACTTGAAACTGTTTGAGAAACAGGTAAAAAGGCAATAAAATATAAAATTTATTGTGGCTGAGGGTTTTTCTAATGCCAAACACAACAGCAGTAGACAGAAGCACGAACTGTGGACAATTGACCTTGGCTGGATCATGCCTTCCTCCCAATTAACCAGGGCAGAATGTCCCATTACATAGAAATAAAAAAGAAATGCATTGTGCCTAGAGCCTGGAATGGGGGGTCCTCTGGGAATATTCATTTCAGTTATGCAGCAAATGTTTATTAAGCCTAGATTGTGCCTGGCCTATCTTGAGCTACTTTTATTAGAAGCCTTCTCTCAGAGGCTTTAAATATCTCTACAATCCACATATAGCAGCTCCAATGCTTTGATGTCATACAAAATTAGGCCAGAGTCATACTTCCGTCACCCACCAGCTCTGTGACCATGGGCAACCTCAGCTTCCTCATTTGTAAAAATGAGTTAATAGTGGGTTAAACAGTATCCTCCAAAAATTCATGTCTACTGGAAACTCAGAATGTGAGTGTATTTGGAAATAGGGTCTTTGCAGATAAAATTAGTTAAGGATCTCAAGGTGAAATCATTCTGGATTTAGGGTTGGCTGTAAATCTAACGATGAGTTTCTATATAAGAAGGGGAGAGGATACAGAGGGACACACAGAGAGAGAGAGACCATGTGAAGGTGGAGGCAGAGATTGCAGTGATGCATCTACAAGTCTGTGAACACCAAAGACTGGCAATGACCATCAGGAGCTAGAAGAGAGTCATGGAACAGATTCTCCTCCAGAACCAGAAGAAACCAACCCTCCCAACACCTAGATCTGAGACTTCTGGCCTCCAGAACTCTGCAAGAATACATTTCTGTTGTTTTGAGCCACACAGCTTGTGGTCATTTATTTTATTTTATTTTTTTACAGCAGCCCTAGGAAACTAATGCACTACTCCAAATAGAATTATGGTCTAGTAAATGAAAAGATGGATGCAAGCATTTGACTGATGCAGACATTCAACCAGTGCTAATTCTTCTTTCCTTTCTAGGCTGATTGAACAGGTAATATTGGAGCTATGGGTTAGTTTTCAGCTTCGTCTATCATCTTCCTGATTTATTCATTGAAAAAGGTTTTAATGTAGTAGGCTCAACCTTTTTGCCCCAGTTCGGGTATCCGTTTTAAGCTTTTCCATTTATTTTTGTGTGTGTAGCAGACATCATTGGTGCCCTGCCTACGTGCCCTCAGCACTCCTCATTTTTATGCACATGGACTCACGCAGAGGTGTAACTGCAGCGGCTGCAACTCTTCCTGAGAGCTCTCTCTGGCTGCTGGCACCAGCTTGGCTCACACACGAGACAGAAAGTTGAACACCCGCTCCTCCCACAGGAACATCCTTCAACCAATGACTGATGGGAGTCAGTGCATACATTTCCCAGCTCCCTTGCTTGCAGCTGGGATGAGTCTGAGCCACGTTTCACACTGTTTTCCAGAGTCCCCAGCAGGACTGAGCTTCACTCTCCCACAGCAGTGAGCTGCTTGGTAACACACATATTACTAGTTTTCTTTCTGTGTTAGCTTCCTGTGGCTGCCATAATGTATGACCACAAACTTGGTGGCTTGAAACAGTAGATATTATTCCCTCCTTGTTCTGGAGGCCAGAAGTCCAAAAATCAATATCACTGAGCTGAAATAAGTGTCTACAGAGCCATGCTACCTCAATAGTCTCTAGGGGAGAAGCCATTCCTGGCCTTTTCCAGTTTCTGGTGGCTGTTGGCTAATCCTTGGAGTTTCATGGTTTGTGGCTGCATCACTCCAGTCTCTGCCTCCTTCTTCACCTTGCCTTCTCTTCTGTTACACAACAAATATTTATGAAGCCTAGATTGTGCCTGGCCTACCTTGAGCTACTTTTACTAGCTCAAGTGATCTTCCTGTCTCAGCCTCCCAAAGTGCTGGGGTTACAGGTGTGAGCCAACCACACCTGGCGCCCTGGTAGGTCCTTCATCAAGGTGGAGAAGGGTGAAGATTTCTGTAGTCAAATCTCTATTTCCCTTTTATAAGGATACATGTGATCGTATTAAGGACTCATTCAGATAATCCAGGATAATCTCCCTACCCCAAGGACTTCAATTTAACCACATCTGAAAAGTCCCCCTTTTTTTTCCACCTAAGGTGTATTATGTCATTCTTGCATTGCTATAAAGAAATACCTGACACTGAGTAATTTATAAGAAAAGAGGTTTAATTGGCTCATGGTTCTGCAGACTGTACAGGACGCACAGCGACCTCTGCTTTTGGGGAGGCCTCAGGAAGCTTCCAATCATGGTGGAAGGTGAAGCGGGAGCAGGCATCTCACATGGTGAAAGCAAAAGAGAGTTGGGGGAGGTGCCATCCACTTTTAAATGACAAGATCTCACGAGAACCCACTCACTATGTGTATTAGTCTGTTCTCATGCTGCTAATAAAGACATACCCAAGACTAGGTAATTTATAAAGAAAAAGAAGTTTAATGGACTTACAGTTCTACATGGCTGGGGAGGCCTCACAATCATGGCGGAGGGTGAAGGGGAAGAAAAACACGTCTTATATTGTGGCAGGCAAGAGAGTGTGTGCAAGGGAACTCCCCTTTATAAAACCATCAGGTCAAAAAAACTGTGTGCTGTAAAATAATTGTGCAGTATCCATACAATGGAATATTACTCAGCCATGAAAAGGAGAGATGCACGGACACACGCTACAATGTGGATCATGAGACTTATTCATTATCACAAGAACAGCATGGGAAAGACCCACCCCCATGATTCAATTACCTCCACCGGGTCCCTCCCATGATACATGGGAATTATGGGAGCTACAATTGAAGATGAGATTTGGGTGGGGACACAGCCAAACCATATCACTATGGCAAAGACAGCACCAAGGGGATGGTGCAAAACCATTCATGAGACAGCCACTCCTGTGATCCAGTCACCTCCCACCAGGCCTCATCTCCAATACTGGGGATTACATTTCAACCTGAGATTTGGGCAGGGACAAATATCCAAACTCTATCATATGGTAACATTCATATGTTTCAGGAATTAAGATGTGAACATCTGACCCACCACACTTCCCTTTCTCTCCTTACTTCCCATTCACCTATCAATGCTTCCCGGGGATCAATTTACCAATAAACTCCTTACTCTCAACTCTTTGCCCTTAGCATGTGCATCTGGAGGGACCTCACCTCTGACTGTATCATTTCATAGGGAATGAGAGCCAACCTTTCAAGGAATCATTTATTAATTTGTTGCACTCACATTCCACTAGCAATTGTACTTACATGAGTCTGAACAAGGTTGTCAAATTTCATGAGGGTTGTTGATTAGCTCACAACTATAATGCCAAGTTGGAGGGGGTGATTGGCTTGAACAGGCTTTTGAGTGATAACAATCCAAGAAAAAGAAATGAGGGAGAAGCCTACTAGGGACTCTCACTGCTGCTTGAAACATCTCTCAGCCTCAGCCTCACTCTGTGATTTATGATTTGATAGATCTAGCGAGAGAGAAGTTGGGGTGGGAGAGTCACAGGCCAGAGAGTCCCAACCTTCATAGCTGTGGATGGTCACTTGCAGTGGGTTGGGAGGGTAGGTGGTGAAATTTTAGGAACAGGTGACACAGGTGAGCTCTTCCTGGTAGGTACCTTTTTGTTTGTTTGTTTGTTTTCTGTTTTCTCTTTAAGAGAGAGGGACTTCCTGTTTTCCAGGCGGGAGTATGGTGGTGCAATCATAGCTCCCTGCAGCCTCTACCTCCTGGGCTCAAGCAATCCTCCTGCCTCAGCCTCCTGAGTAGCAGGGACTACAGGTGCACACCACCATGCGTGGCTGATTTTTTATTTTTGTAGAGATGGGGTCTCACTACATTACCCTGGCTGGTCTTGAACTTCTGGGCTCAAGTGATCTTCCCAACTCAGCCCCCCAAAGTGCTGGGATTATAGGTGTGAGCCACTGTGCCCAGCCTCCTGGTAGGTCCTTCATCAGGGTGGAGAAGAAGGAGAGCACCTCTAGTTTCCTGGAGCTCTGTAACCTCTGCACCAACGTCAAGGTCAAGACACCCTGGTTAAGGCTTTCAACTTTCACTGGAGGGGCTGAAAGGCAATGCACTGTGCTTGGAGATATTTACTTGTTTATTCACTTGATTGTTCATTCATTGATTCATTCATTCATTCCTTTTCCCTTCTGTTGAACAACTACCTATTGAATGCCTGCCATGTGCCCGGCAGTGGGGGCTCCTGTAAATCAGAGGAGAGAGAACCAGGGAAGGCTGTCCTGAGGAAGTGACATTCAAGTAGAGACTCCAAGGAGTGAGTTAGCCAGACCAGGAGCAGAGGGAGCCAGAGAGCATCTCCTAGCAGAAGACCTGCATGAAATGCCCTGAGGCAGAAGGGGAAAGACCTGGGAGGGCTGGGAGGGGCAGGGAAAACAAACAGTCCAGTTGTCTTGAGCATCACGATGACTAGAGGTCAGAGCTGGAGATCCAGGCAGGGGCCAGCTCTGAAGCTCTGTTAAGGGGATTGCATCATTCAAAACTCAGTGGAAAGTCACAGGAGGTCTGGGAGAGAAAGACAAGAGCTGATGGATGCTTTAAGAACATCACTCGACTGGGAATGGTGGCTCATGCCTGTCATCCCAGCACTTTGGGAGGCCAAGGTGGGCAGATCACAAGGTCAAGAGATTGACACCATCCTGGCCAACATGGTGAATCCCTGTCTCTACTAAAAATACAAAAATTAGCAGGGTGTGGTGGCTCATGCCTGTAATCGCAGCTACTCGGGAGGCTGAGGCAGGAGAATCGCTTGAACCCGGGAGGCAGAGGTTGCAGTGAGCTGAGATCACGCCACTGTACTCCAGCCTGGTGACAGAGTAAGACTCCATCTCAAAAAAAAAAAAAAAAAAAAAAATCACTCACCCTGGTCACTACCTCCTGGGTGCTCCAGGAAGGGTGAGGGCAGGAACCGATGAGGCTGCTGTGGGCATCTGGGTGTGATTTGGTGGGAGTTGGATGGATGGCACTTTGGCTTCATTGTCTGTGATGGATTGAATGCTGTCCCCTGCAAATTCCTCTGCTGAAGCCCTAACTCTCAGTACCACAGAATGTGACTGCATTTGGAGACAAGGTCTTTAAAGAGGGGATTAAGGTAAAATGAGGTCATTGGGGTGGGCTTTAATCCAATCTGCCTGGTGTCCTTATGAGAAGAGGAGATTAATACCCATTTATGCCCAGTGTTCCATTACTGGAACGCTAAGCATGTGAGAATTATTTATATCCTACTGCTCAAGGTCATCGCAGGGGTCTGATTGCAAAAATTCAAAAAATTGCAACCTCAGGCACAAATGGGTTAAGACACAGACACACACAGAGGGATGCCCATAAGAGGATGTGGGGAGAAGGCGGCTGTCTGCAAGCCAAGGAAGGAGGCCTCAGGAGAAACCAACCCTACCAATCGATACCTTGATCTTGGATTTCCAGCCTCCAGAACTGTGAGAAAATAAATGTCTGTTGTTGAAACCGCCCTGTTCATGGTGCTTGTTAGGGCAGCCTGAGCTGACTCATGCACCCTGTGTGAGCTAAAATTGGGCCAGCCCAGGTGATCCAGCCTCTCTCCTTCTCCTCCTTCTTCGTCCAAATGCCGCAGCACCTCTCTGTTGTTCACAGCAGCCTCTTAGCCATAAAGGCCATATCTCCCATGGACTTGCCTGCTGGAACATCCTCCCACCAGCAGACAAGTCCTGGTCTCTGGAAAGCCTGTTGGCTCTCTGTCTTCTGCTGCCTGCCTCCCAGAATTATGCACTGACTCTTTCCAGATGAACTCACTGAAAAATTCTGAACTACCCCTCTGTTGCCCCAAGTCGCCTACACACTTATGGCAATTCCCCAACCAAACGAATGTCACTTTTACATTATGCAGACAGACCAAATTAGCCTTTAGCAGAGAAAGGGGCTTCTTCTTCTTTCTTTTTTTTTTGCAAATCATATAACTCTAAATTACCTTCAATTTCCCAAATGGAATTTGGCTCGAGATTCACTCTGGTATGGAGTAGTCTGTAATGAGATTATATTATGTTTGGGGGAAAACATTCAAATGACCAAGATAATTAATTTTGCATAACAACCAACATAGAGCAAGCTCCAGAGCTGGAACTCAAAGCCTGCAACCTGCAGGGGCCCCTGGGGGTGATCAGGGTTCTTTCAAAATACAGCAACAAAGGCCATTCTGGGGACCCATGCAATGTCCGGGTTTTAAAGCTGTAAATGTTGGGTTCTTTCTCTTCTGGCTACTGTCTTCATATTTTCTCAGCAGCTGTCATTTGCTGTAGGAGCTGTCCTGGGTTTGGAAAGACAAAAGAAGCCCCATGGCTCAATAGAGCATTCTGGAAGAGCTTTACGGGGAGGAATTTTTTGAGAACCGTCCCTAAGATTTCAAAACGTTTGGTGCTGTTTCAGGGCCCAGCTTATGGTAGGGTGGTGTGTGTGTGTGTGTGTGTGTGTGTGTGTGTGTGTGTGTGTGTGTTTATCTTGAAAAGGAAAGAATAAGATCAAACCCTCCTCTCGTCTTTGAATCTTCATTGTCAGGTGGCTTTATTTGTATGATATTAGACTTGTCTGAATATCTGCGAAGAATCCGACACAGAGGCAATTTTCTGGTTCTGATTCATTGTGAAAATCACCTCGGAAATAGCCAGGACCTGGCATCTCCCCACCTCCACCCCTTGCACCTCTTGGCTGTGTCTAATTCTAACACAGTTTAGAATATGCAACAGCCTGGGAGCCAGAGAACCTACATTTTCACTTAGGATCTGCCTCTAGCTGCCTGCATGGTCTCAAAAATAAATACCTGCACCCAAAGAAATCCTTGTCCATGAATGTTCATAGCAGCACTATTTGCAACAACCAAAAGGTGGGAGCAACCCCAATGTCCACCAATGAATGAGTGGATAAATAATTGTGTAGTATCCATACAATGGAATATTACTCAGCCATCAAAAGGAGAGATGCACTGACACACACTACAATGTGGATGAAACTCAAGGACATTATGCAGAGTGAAAGAAGCCAGACCCAAAAGATCACATATTGTATAATTCCATTTGTATGAAATACTCAGAATAGGTAAATCCATAGAGATAGAAAACAGTTTAGTGCGTGCCAGGGGCTGCAGAGAGGGAGCGCAGAATGATGGCTTAATGAACATGGGGCTTTATTTTGTGGTGATGAAATGTTTTGGAACTAGACAGTGGTGTCTGTTGCACAACATTGTGAATGTACTAAATGCCACTGAGTTGTAAACTTTAAATTTTAAAGTGAATTGTGCAATTAAAATGCTTCCTTTTATATTATCTGAATTTCACCTCAATTAAAAAAAAGTTCCTCCCATCCTCGATCTCACACCGGATCTTGGGGTCTTCATCTGGGAAAATTAAGGTGTTGGACTAGAAACGGGGATTGCAAACTCTTAGTCTACAGACCACATTTGGCCAGGAGATATTTAATTTGGCCTTAACAGTATTTTTTTTAACACATTCTAAATCTGAATTCCTTTTTTTGATGGTCAGTTTCCAAAGATGAGCCTCCCAGCCCAATGAGCTATCCCTTCCAGTATCCATGCAATGGGGTGGCCACCTCCAACACTGAATCCAGGCTGGCCTTTTGACCAACAGAATGCAGCAGGAGTGACACTATATAATTCCAAAGCTGGACCTTAAGTTATGTGCAGCTTCTGCCTTTATCTCATGGGATGCTCCCTCTCTGAATCCAGAAACCATGCTGTGAGCAAGCCCTCGCTGCTTGGGGAACCACACGGAGAAGCCCCCACAGAGCAGTCCATGCCAACTGCCAGCCATGTCGGCGAGCAATCTTGGACGTTACAGCCCAGCTGAGCCTCCCAATGATACAGCCCTAGCTGATATGTATTCATAGAGAGAGAGCAGAAGAACCACCCAGCTAAGCCCAGGCAACACACAGAATCATAAGAAATAATACGATGATTATTGTTTAAGCCATGAAGTTTTGGGGTGGTTTCTCACACAGCAACAGATGACAAGAACGGCTTTGACTGCTTCTTTGGCTTGTCATAGTCCTCATCTTATCTCCTACACCTGCCCACTTCATACATCTGAACTACCTGCCTGGCCCATGCAGGCAGCTGACTCTGCAGCCCCAGATGTGATGATGATCTCTAGGTTCCCATCCAGGTTTGCCATGTGCATATTCTCCATGTTCCAATCTGAGCACATTGAGCATTCATGGCCAAGATCTTTTAGTGGGTGGATAAAGACTGAATTCTCCAAAGACATAGGACCAACATGATATACATATGTGTGTGGGTGTGTATATGTAGGTATATGCATGTGTATGATGTATTATGTGAGAGAGATGACAGATACATACATAGAGTGAAAGAGAGTGAGATTTATTTTAGGAAATTGGCTTATGCAATTGTGGAGACTGGTAAGCCCAAAGTCTGCAGGGCAGACCAACAAGCTTGAGGCCCAGGGAAGGGGTAATGTTGCATCAATAGCCTGGACAGTTTGAAGAGAGTCTGCAGGCAGAATTCCCTTTTCCTTGGGGAATGTCAGTCTTTTGTTTTTCTCTCTCTTTCTCTTTTTTTTTTGACAGAGTCTCGCTCTGTCACCCAGGCTGGAATTCAGTGGCACGATCTTGGCTCATTGCAACCTCCACCTCTCAGGTTCAAGCAATTCTTGTGCCTCAGCCTCCCCAGTAGCTGGGACCACAGGCATGCGCCAGTAAGCCCGGCTAATTTTTAGTAGAGGTGGGGTTTCACCATGTTGGCCAGGCTGGACTCAAACTCCTGGCCTCAAGTGATCTGCCTGCCTTGGCCTCCCAATATGCTGGGATTACAGGCATGAGCCACCATGCTCGACCTCTTTTTTCTCTTAAAACCTTCAGTTGGTAGGATGAGCCCCCATCCACATTACAGAGTGGGTGGTAATCTGCTTGACTCAAAGTCTACTGACTTAAATATTCATCTCATCTAAAAATTATCTTTACAGCCACAGCTAGGCTGCTGTTTACCATGTATCTGGGTAACATGGCCTGGCCCAGTCGACACACAAAATTAACCATGCTGTGGGGTAATGAACCAACTCACTGACCCCCATTTGGCTTGCAGGTTCCCAAATTATACTTCTCCCCGGGGTCCCGTGGATCCCTTCTGCATTTCTGGGTGTACCTGTCCCCGCTTTAGCATGCTTTGGCCCCCAATGGGCCTGCACCTCACCTCTCCCTCGGACTCCTGGAGATGATGGCCTGGAAGGCACAGGTGGCTGGCGTACTTGAGGGTTGATGTTCCCCAGAGGGACACTTGGCCAATGAGTGAAGATGTTGGGGGCGGGAGGGCAACTCGGAGCCCTAGTTCTCCCTTCAGTGCTCCCTCTCCATGGGCCCAGGCTGAAGCCACACTCCACAGAGCCTTCCCAGACCTCACAGCCTTGCTGGGCTCCACCCCTTCCCTGCCAGATCCCCACTCTCCCTCACTCTCTCCCCAGTTTCTCCTGGGGTGCCCCAATCCTCATCTCAGATCCGTGTCTGCAGAACACAACAAAGGACAGACCCTCACGTGAAGAGAGGAAAAACATTCATTAAGGAAAAAAACATCAAGCAACGTGTTCTGTGCCAAGCATGATCTCTAGACATGAGACACAGGGCAGTGAACCAAGCTGACAAAACTCCCTGAACTCCCGAAGCTGACATCCTTCCGTTTGGATGGGACTCCAAGGTTTTTCCAAGTGAGGAGTAGAGTATATACGTCTATGCTGAGAGCACTGGCCTCACTTTGTTATTGTCAGTCCGGCCTTATCCCTATAAGGCCTTGGTGAGAAGGCAACCCTCTGTTTCAACCTGATTTGTGCGTTTTGTGTCTTCCCGTTACCATTTCAGCTTCTTGCTCTTACAAATAAAGGAATAAAGTGCACATTACATGCAGCCACCAGTGCCATGCGGGTCTCACTCTTTATGCAGCATAACCAAGCCCCGAAGGCTGTCTGTGCTCCCCGTGCTGCTAGTGAGGGTGGATTCGAGGCTGCCAGCATGTCCAGACTGCCGGCATGTCCAGACCCCCCTTATCTCCTCATGCCTTCTTCCTGCCACCTCACCCCAATCCTACTGAAGCAAGATCAAAGCACAAATAACTCCCAGTGTGGGCCTTACTGTTCCTTCCCACGATCAGAGGTCATGCGTGACCCAGAGCGACACGCAGTGTGATCACTGACATTATAGACACATGTAGAGATGCGTTGGTGTTTGGTGATGAATATGGAAATTCAATAAAAGGCAAGTTAATTAAAACAGAACAAGCTGTGGCCTGGGGCAGGGAAATATAATTGCTGATTGTGTGACGGAGAGTTCAGCTACAAGGGGAGTGGGACGTTTTCTCTCTTTCTTCCTGTGTTTCTTTGGAGTCTGTTTGGAAAAGGCAGATTCTGAGTCTGAGGGGTAGGGAGTGAAGGTTCTAGGCTGGGATGCGTGTGTGTGGTGCGCATGTGTGTGGCTGGTCCCGGTATGGGTTCCAGATGAAGAAGTACTCACAGCCCATGAACTCCTTGACAACCAGGAGGACAAACCCGGTTTGTCCTCGCTTAGAATCCCAGTGCAGACGTGGTGCCTGGCACTGACTAAGAGTATTTCTTACTCATGCCAACAGTGATGTTTTGAAACAAAACACCCTGATATGGGTTGAATTGTGTCTCACCCCCTTCCCAGTATGTATGTTGACATCTTAATCCCCAGGACCTCAGAATATGACTACATTTGGATATAGGGTCTTTTCCGAGGTAATTAAGGTGAAGTGAGATCATTAGGTTGGGTTCTAACCCAATAGGACTGGTGCCCTTATAAGAAGAAAAGATCAGGCTGGTCGTGGTGGCTCACACCTGTAATCCCAACACTTTGGGAGGCCGAAGTGGGCAGATCACTTGAGGTCAGGAGTTCAAGACCAGCCTGGGCAATATGGTGAAAACTCATCTCTACTAAAAATGAAAAAATTAGCCAGGTGTGGTGGCGTGAGCCTTCCCAGCCACTTGGAAGGCTGAGGCAGGAGAAGCACTCGAATCCAGGAGGCAGAGGTTGCAGTGAGCCGAGATCGCACCACTGCACTCTAGCCTGGGTAACAGTGAGACTCCGTCTCAAGCAAACAAACAAAAAAACTAGAAGAAGTTGAAGAGAAGGGAAGATCAGGCCAGGTACAGTGGCTCATGCCTGTAATTCCAGCACTTTGGGAGGCTGAGGAGAGAGGATTGCTTGAGGCCAGGAGTTTGAGACCAGCCTAGGTAACATAGCGAGACTTCTCTAATAAAAAATAAAATAAATTAGCCAGGCATGCTGCCATGTGCCTGTAGTCCCAGCTACTCAGGAGGCCAAGGCTGGAGGATCGCTTGAGCTCAAGAGGTTGAGGCTGCAGTGAGCCATGATCATGCCACTACACTCCAGTCTGCGCAATAGTACATGACTCAAAAAATTAAAAAAAAAAAAAAAAAAGGAGATCAGGACACAGACCCACACAGTGGGACAATCATGTGAGGACACGGGGAGAAGATGGCTTCTACAAGCCAAGGAGAGAGGGCTCAGGAGAAAGCAACCCTGCAGACACCTTGATCTTGGACTTCTAGCCTCCAGAATTGTGAGAAAATGAATTTCTATCATTTAAGCTGCCCAGTCTGTGGTACGTTGTTTTGGTGGCTCTAGCAAACGAATATATACCCCAACCATTTATCATTGCTCAGGGGTCTATGGGTGGGCTGGGTGGCCCTGCTGAACTGGGCTGACCTCACCTATGCCAGAGCTTGGGTGGCCGCTGGCAGGTCCTTGATGGGCTATGCTCCACATGGCCTCCCATGCCCCAGCAGAGAGCCTGGGCTTGTTGTCATGGCAACGGCAGGGTTGCAAGACAGAGGGCATTAGTGCACGAACTTCTTGAGACTTAGACTCCCAATGGGGATGTCATAACTTCTGATGCCTCCTATAGGCTGAAGCAAATCACATGATCAGCTTAGATTCAAGAGGATGGAAACAGACCCCATCTCTTGGTGGGAGATGCTACAGAGTCAGAAAGCAAAGGGTTTAGAAGGCCTGAATTTAGAAAGGGGGCTAGAGAAACAGGGTTAAGTTTGCCATCAGTCTAGAGGATTACTGAGCATTTCCTTTTGAATGTAAAAATCTGAACTTAAAATGTTTGAGTAATCTGGGCTGGGCATGGTGGCTCACGCCTGTAATCCCAGCACTTTGGGAGGCCGAGGTGGGCAGGTCACGAGGTCAAGAGATAGAGACCATCCTGGCTAACGTGGTGAAACCCCGTCTCTACTAAAAATACAAAATTAGCTGGATGTGGTGGCGCGCACCTGTAGTCCCAGCTGCTCGGGAGGCTGAGGCAGGAGAATCACTTGAATCCGGGAAGTGGAGGTTGCAGTGAGCCAAGATTGTGCCACTGCACTCCAGCCTGGCAACAGAGTGAGACTCCATCTCCAAAAAAAAAAAAAAAAAAAGTTTGAGTAATCTGGAAGCCAGTTATCCACACTAAAAAATTATCCACATTAAAAAAATTAACGGCAATTTGCTTGGAAAAGGCAGACTCTGAGTTTGAGGGGCCGGGAGTGAAGGTTCTAGGCTGGGATGCACGTGTGTGGTGCACATGTGTGTGGCTGGTCCCGGTATGGGTTCCAGATGAAGAAGCACTCCAGCCCATGAGCTCCTTGACAACCAGGAAGACAAACCTGGTTTGTCCTTGCTTAGAATCCCAGTGCAGACGTGGTGCCTGGCACTGACTAAGAGTATTTCTTACTCATGCCAACACTGATGTTTTGAAACAAAACACCCTGGTATGGGTTGAATTGTGTCTTACCCTTTCCCAGTTCGTATGTTGACATCTTAACCCCCAGGACCTCAGAATGTGACTACATTTCGATACAGGGTCTTTACAGAGGTAATAAAGGTGAAGTGAGGTGATTAGGTTGGGTCCTAACCAAATAGGACTGGTGTCCTTATAAGAAGAGAAGATCAGGATGGGTGCGGTGGCTCACACCTGTAATCCCAACACTTTGGGAGGCCGAAGTGGGTGGATCACTTGAGGTCAGGAGTTTGAGACCAGCCTGAGCAATACAATGAAACCCCGTCTCTACTAGAAATACAAAAATAATACAGGCGTGGTGGCGCACACCTGTAGTCCCAGCTGTTCGGGAGGCTGAGGCAGGAGAATCACTTGAACCCAGGAGGCGGAGGTTGCAGTGAGCCAAGATCATGCCACTGCACTCCAGCCTGGCGACAGAGTGAGACTCCATCTCAAAAAAAAAAAAAAAAGTTAGAGTAATCTGGAAGCCAATTATCCACACTAAAAAATTATCCACATTAACCAGGAAGCCAGTTATCCACATTAAAAACATTACAAATTCTCGCTGGAGCCCAAAAGTTCGAGGCTGTAGTGAGCTGTGATTGCACTCTAGCCTGGGTGCCAGAGCAAGACCCTGTCCGCAAAATAGTAAATAAATAAGTAAATAAATAAATAAATAAAATGATTCTTGGCTTTACAGAAGGATTCGTCATAGGATCACCCAGTTCCAGAAGAATCCCAGTATGTCTAAGGGATCACTGGCAGGGTATTCACTCCTGGCTGGGATCGAGGAGATTGGAAGTACTTACGAGGGACAGAAATGCTTAGAAAGAGAGTTAGGACCATGGGCAACCTTCCTAATATGTTTGATATGCATCTTTTTGTTTGTATGTATTTTTAGAAAATGTTTATTGTTTTGTGTGCAAAAAAAAATTAATAATAAAACTGGCATGTCTTCAGGAAAAAAAAAAAAAAAAAAGAAACAGAGTTAGGAGGCCCTGCCAAGCAGCCATCAATCAGAGAGGAAGATACGGCTCCCTGAATTAAGTCCAAAGGAAAACCCAGAATTGACCCCACATTCCCAGTGACAGGGTTTTTAAGGTTTATGGTGTATCCCAGGAAATCTATACATGTTAAATAACAGAGGTGGGATAAGCCCCGGTTTGAGACCAATAAGAAAAGCTCTATCTCAGCTACAAGAGTCAAGATTTCAGGCCAGTCACAGTGGCTCACACCTGTAATCCCAGCACTTTGGGAGGCAGAGGTGCGAGGATCGCTTAAGCCCAGGAGTTCAAGACCAGCCTGGACAATATAGTGAGATCCTATCTCTACAAAACTGTTTTAAAAATGAGCCTGGTATGGTGGCACATTTGACCTGTAGTCAAAGCTACCTGGGAGGCTTAAGCAAGAGGATTGCTTGAGCCTAGGAGTTGAAGGCTGCAGTTCAAGTGAGCTATGATTGCACCACCGCACTCCAGCCTGAGCAACAAAGTGAGACTCTGTCTTTAAAAAATAAAAAATAAAATAAAATAAAAAGATTTCAAGCTGCAGCTGAAATGCCACTTCCTCCCAAAGCCCCTGTCTGAGTCTTCAGCCAAAAGCAAGTGGCCATGCTTTGGTTTCTCAGACTCCTGAACTCCTCTCCAAAGTAGTGCTTCTCACATGGGGCCACTGCACGTGCCCCTGTGGGCTTCCCTGTTTGCCGACTGCAAACTGCATGAGGGCAGGAAGCTTACTGGGATCGTTTCCCAGCAGGTGAGAAGCCCACCATAGACATCTGTCCATTGACCTCCCTGTGCCCCCTTCCTTCTGAATCCCTTTGCTTTCTGACTCGGTAGCATCTCTCACCACGAGGTGGGGTCTGTTTCCCGCTTCTTGAATCTAAGCTGATCATGTGATTTGCTTCGGCCAATAGGAGGCAGCAGAAGTTATGACATCCCCATTGGGAGTCTAAGTCTCAAGAAGTCTGTGCACTAGCACCCTCTGTCTTGCAACCCTGCCATTGCCATGACAACAAGGGGGAAGCGCTGCATTTGCTTTTGGGGAAGAAACTGAGAATAACCGCATTGAGCAAAGTACAACATCCCTCCTAGGCAGCCCCATTCCTTTAGGAAAGCCTTGGAAAGAAGCAGAGATTTATTTACAAGGAAATAAAAAGGTTTGCATTTCTAATGGGCTAGGTACCATTAAGTGGATGCTGTCCTCAGCCTGCCTGCCAGGGATGTGGGAGAGGCAGATGGTGAAACTGTGATCGGCTCTGGAAGCTAAAACTAATACAACACTCCGTACCCACCCCGCCAGCCGAGGTGCAGCACCAAGGAACTCACCCTCTGGGGGGATGTCCTAAAGCAAACCCTGGTTTGGTTTATAACTTTGTTTGAACTCGGCTTTGTCCAGCCAAATGTTTCTCAACAGCTCTGAAATATGTGAGCACATTCCTTGAACGCTGGTAATTTAGTTCCAATTGCTACTTGCTGGTGGAACACAGCAACCAAAAATAAACAAGATTCATACTTATTTTCAAGCACGTTGCAATATGAGCAAAATTAACTTTGGTAAATAAGACCCTCCTGAAAAAAGATCAAGTTGGTAGAAATTTCTCTGTACCCTGAAAACTAATTTTGAGGCTGAAAAGACCCAGTAATCAAAGGCAAGAATAGCAATTTTCAGGATGGTAATATAGCGGGCAGATCGGAGCCGGGCCAGGGAGCACACCACTCTCTCAGGAGTACAATACAATATGATGCAATTAATTTTCCTCCACCATCTTTCATGTAGAAGTTTAACAAAATGCTCTGCGGCTAATTACCAACTTTCTATGCAAATATAAGCAGAGTGTGTAGTGTGCAATTCATCAAATGGATAGAGTGAGAAGACACCCTAGAAGACACAGAGATGGGGAGATGGCCCAAGGAGAGTGTTGATGGCACCATTAACCAGGAGCTGTTGGTCCCCTGGAGGGGGCAATGTAGGAATCAGTGGGGGTCTGGGTATCACCAGGAAGCTGAGCACAGACAGGCCGGGATACTCTGGTGAGAATGAAGAATCAGGCATCTCACGGACACAAAGAAGGAGTGAGAAGCAAGGAAGAGATGCCAGTCCTGGTAGGGGGTGTGTGAGATGCTGAGCTGGTTCTGGAGGGGGTTGATTGAAATTCTGATGTGGACAAGATGCCACCGAGGTCTGTGGTGACAGCAGATGGAATAGGCATGCATGTCTGGATGAAGATGGAGGTGAATGGGTATGGGTGTCCTGGGATGGGGGGCCTAAAGTGGGACAATGCAGAGACAGGGGACAATGGTGGGCCCTAGAGAGTCCCTGGAGGTGGTGATATGGAAGGAGGGGGCAGGGAAGTGCTGGGTAGAGAAGGGCAGTGTTCTTGGCAAAAGCTCCACCCTTGGACCTGTGCCTACGGACCTGAATGAGGACAGGTATTTCTGTTTTCACACTCAAAAAGTTGTCTTTTGGCCCACCACACTCCCCATCCTGTGAAACCATCCCCATAAAAACCCCAGACCCTAGCGGGCGCAGACACAAATGGCTGGATGTTAAGAGGAGCAGAAGAGCACGCCAACAGACACCAGCAGACGCTGGCAGCCAGCGATGGCAGAACTACGCTGACGCCAAGGGGAATTTGTCTGGGGGTGCTTGGAGGAGAGTCCGGCTGCTGTGTGGCCTGACTCCAGGAAAAGACCACCTTCCCACTCTATTCCCCTTCTCTTTCCCCAACCATCTTGCTAGGAGACACCTCCACCACTCAATAAAACCTTGCACCTGGCCGGGCACGGTGGCTCACGCCTGTAATCTCAGCACTTTGGGAGGCTGAGGTAGGTGGATCATGAGGTCAGGAGTTCAAGATCAGCCTGGCCAAGATGGTGAAATCTCTGTCTCTACTAAAAATACAAAAATTAGCCAGGCGTGGTGGTGGGCGCCTATAATCCCAGCTATTCGGGAGGCTGAGGCAGAAAATTGCTTGAACCTATGAGGCGGAGTTTGCAGTGAGCAAAGATCATGCCACTGTACTCCAGCCTGGGCAACAGAGCGAGACTCCATCTCAAAACAACAACAACAACAAAACCTTGCACCCATTCTCCAAGCCCATGTGTGATCTGATTTTTCTGGTACTCTAGGGCAAGAACCCGGGATACAGAAAGTAGCGCTCTGTCCTTGCAATAAGGCAGAGGGTCTCATTGAGCTGATGACCACAAACTGCCTGCAGACAGCAAAGCTGAAAGAGTGTACTGTAACACACACCCACTGGGGCTTCGGGAGCTGTAAGCCCTCAACGCTAGATGCTGCTGTGGGGTCAGAGCCCCAAAACGCTCCCCACGAACTGCCTGTCTGCATGCTCCCCCAGGGGTTTGAGCAGTGGGACACCAAAGAATCAAGCCATACCCCTGTCGCAATGCCCGGAGAAGGGGATAAGGGAGGTTCTCCCGTTTCAGTGTCATCAGCTACCCTGTCCCATCCAACACCCTTTCATGTTCCCGACATCAGAGGAAGACGATCCCGGAGTTGGAGAAGAGCACCAAGACTGAACTGGGAGTTTTAGGCGACAACATTCTAATGACATGTCAGGGGTGACACTGGTGGGATCCTGAAGTCACCAAGTGATAGATGGGAGTGGTGACCCGAGCTTTACAGTCTACAAAGGACTCTTAGTGGTCGGGAGGCAGGCAGGTATGAAGGGCCCTTGTCCCTTGTCTCATCTCCAGGTGACAAAATCAGGACTCAGAATAGAAGATTCATTGGGAAAAACATGTAGAAGCCTGATTCAGGAATTCAGGTCCCTGATTTTAAATCCACGGTTCTTTAGGATGAAAACAACTTCCAGCTTAAACCTGATAAATTGCTCTGAAATGAACCCAACGAAAGCAAAAATAGAAATTAATATACGAAAACCCCAGTGTGTTCAGAATGCTAAGCATCCTGGGAATAACAGAGGAGATCAGTCAAATCAGTTGTTGGCATCTTATAGATCAGAATAAAAAACAAACAAACAAACAAAAAACAAGAAAGAAACAAATCCAAACAGAAACCCAATGAATGAAGTGATATTTTCCACCTGCATCGGCTGTTTTGGTGTTTTTGTTTGTTTTTTTCAGAGCCCATTGTCGGGAGAGCATAGTTCTGACTAACGTAGGTTTAGCCCATTTTTGTTTCAGAAATTGTAAAGAGGATCTCAGAGATTCACGGACGCAAGCCTAGGGGTACTGCCTACTTACCTGCAAACCAGCAAAGAGATGATACAGGCTCCTACCTCAACACTTCAAAGTCCTTCTTCTTTGAAATAGCTGAAAGATGGAGCCAAAAGCACGTGAGAGTCAAGATCAGACTTAGCTAATCTCCCGCAGGTAATGCTTTTCACCTTCATAAAGAGAAGAATTACGACACTGTCTTCCCACATGTCCTTAGCTGATGGCCAGAGAAGAGGAAGATAATATTTACTATTTTGTCCTTACAAAACGCACACAGAGATGCTGACCGTATATTTGAAAAGCAGGGGCTTAATATTTTGAGATGAGATGTGGGACCGGGAAAATGTGGACGATCTCACCTCATTCATTTATCTAAGTGTGACAGTGGAACCTTCTCCCACAGAACTCAATGTCACGCCCGCAGAACGCCGGGGCGTGAAACAAGGCCACTGTTAACACAAGGAAGAATTAGTTACAATGTATTAACAAGACAAAAAAGTCAGGGGAAGTGGAAGAAAATGATGAGACCATCAGCATTAGTTCCTCACTGGCTGAGTTTAGTCCGAAATGACAGCTTTGCCGGCAGGCTACAAAGCAAGCATTCAGAGAGATTCAGGAGTAGTCTTGCTTTCATATTTTGCTGAGCTGAAGCGTGTCATTTTTCATTTTTGTGTCTTAGAAGCCCATGTCCACACCTCCTCATTAGCCTTGCCTGCCTCTCTCCCCGAGAAAAGTCTAGGCTTCTTAGATTGCAGCGGCAAATCAAGGTGGCTCCTTTTACCTGGGGGAGAAAGCCTAGACTCCAACCCCGGTGGAAGCAACCGCCGTGCCATCAGGGTGCCACCGAACAGCGCTGCTGGCTGCAGGAGATGTGGGTTCTCTCTTTTCACCTTGAGGAAGAGCTGCCCAGCCCCACACCTTCCCCTGTGGAATTCTCTCGGCTGAAGCTGTCATCGTCCTACCCTGGCAGAGCCTCCTTGGAACAGGTGTGTGCTTTCAGCCACCGAGTTTTGCCAGAAGTTCAGGAAACCTGTATCTTCACTTGCTGGCACTGATGGATGATCCTATCGGTGGGCGAAAAATGCTATGGTCATGCACTGATGATGTGTTAGGAAAGAATTTACTGCATAACATTTACTTTCTGTGCAGGGCTGGGAACAGAAGTCACAGCAGACGAGGAGTGTTTCTTCTCCCTGTCAGCCGGCTCTTAGCTTGACCTGCCATTTAGGGCTTGGGCACAAAAAACAAAACAAAACAAAAACACTCAGAGGCTCCGGAGGCCTTTGTCTCATGTCCATGGCCATGCCCGGAGCCAGGAACAGGAGCAAGCTGGTCATTCTGACCCCAGACCCTGGCATAGGGCAAGCTTCCTTCAAAGGGCTGGTGAAAGCTTTGTCTTGGTGTGGCAGGAACTAAGAATGCAAAAAAGAAGGAGAGTGAGGCCAGATGCGGTGGCTCACGTGGGTAATCCCAGCACTTTGGGAGGCTGAGGTAGGTGGATCATGAGTCAGGAGTTCAAGATCAGCCTGACCAACATGGTGAAACCCCATCTCTACTAAAAAAAAAAAAAAAAACAAACAAAAAAAACAAAATTAGCCGAGCGTGGCGGCAGGTGCCTGTAATCCCAGCTACTCAGGAGGCTGAAGCAGGAGAATCCCTTGAACCTGGGAGGCAGAGGTTGCAGTGAGCTGAGATCAAGCCATTGCACTTCAGCCTGGGTGACAGAGTGAGACTCTGTCTCAAAAAAAAAAAAAAAAAAAGAAGGAGAGTGAGTGATTGCCGTCGGTGCGATGGAACCTCCAGAGCTTTCTGGCAGAGACAGCCAAACACCTGGTGTGTTCTCCCCTGGGACTCCTCAGGCCCTGACTCTACAGAAAGACCAGCATCGAGTGTGCCTTCGCCCCAGCTAGAGGCTTTAGAAAGTGGGATGGTTGCTAAGGGTAGATGCCAAGCACTAATACCTGCTGTCCCGCCTTCTTAATAGACCTTCACCCTCAAACCCTTTCATTTTTACAAGACTCCTGCCTGCCGCAGTTCCCATGTTGGGGAGCCAGTACTCATAGGAGGCATTGTTTTAATCTTATTTTTAATTTTTGTGGGTACATAGTTGTTGTATATATTTATGAGGTACGTGAGATATTGTGATCCAGGCATGCAATTCATAATAATCACATTAGGGTAAATGGGGTCTCCATCCCCTTAAACACTTCTCCTTTGTGTTACAAACAACCAATTTTACTATTTTGATTACTTTTTTTTTTTTTTTTTTTGGAGACAGAGTCTCCCTCTGTTGCTCAGGCTGGAGTGCAGTGGCATGATCTCGGCTCACCGCAACCTCTGCCTCCCAGGTTCAAGCGATTCTCCTGCCTCAGCCTCCTGAGTAGCTGGGATTATGGGCACCTGTCACCATGCCCGGCTAACTTTTGTATTTTTAGTAGAGATGGGTTTTCACTATGTTGGCCAGGCTGCTCTTGAACTCCTGACCTCAGGTGATCCACCTACTTCTGCCTCCCAAAGTACAGGGATTACAGGCATGAGCCACCGTGCCCGGCCTCTTTTGGTTACTTTTAAATGTACAAATTATTTTTGACTACAGTCACCCTGTTGTGCCAGCAAATACTAGGTCTTATTCATTCTAATTATTTTTTGTGCCCATTAGCCCTCCCCACTCCCCCTCACGCCCCCTCCCACTCCCTTTCCCAGCCTTTGGTAACCATCCTTCTACTTCTGTATCTCCACGAGTTCCATTGTTTTAAATTTCAGCTCCCTGGTGGGTGGCTTTCAAGAAGACCACTAAATGAGTAGAGTTCAAGCTGGGGCAAGTCACTTGACCTCCGTTTCCCCATCTGTACATGGGAGTGACAGAGCCTACCTCTCCGGGCGGCTGCAAATATCAGAAGATACTGCACGCTGGAGCTCAGCGCCCATGCACAGGGACAGGTGAGGGGCGCCGACAGTGTCAGCGAAGGGTCTGGGGACCAGCAGGAAGCAGGAATAACGGGATGTGGTGGGAAGGGAATGATTCTGCTGAAAGTGGGGAGGCACCAGAGGGTACCTCGTTGGCAGCTTGACGGGGATCATGGCCAGCTCCAATTGGTCTACACGAAAGGGACTCTAAGGGTCATTTGTCCTGCAAGTAATCCCTGCCCTCCCACCTTCTGGCTTTTAATATATTAGCCCGGGACATGCCCGGCAGGAATGCAAACCTCTGGAAAAGATCTCTGGGTTGCATTCCAGGCAGACGGCAGTGGTACCCGCTCCCCCTCTCCACCAGGAGACCCCTCCGGAGGGAGGTGGCCTGGTCAGGCCCAGCTTGGGGCAGCGCATTCTTTCTCGGTCCACTAGGGGGACATTTACTAAATCCCCACAACCTGCGAATTCCGTCCTTGCTGGGACAAATGGCTCCCTTGCGTCTCTGAAGACCCACTGCTGTTTGTTAACCTGCCTGACAGCCAATCTCTTATAGCTTTCAGGGGACAGGAACACATTAAGTTCTTTCCTTTTTTATTTTTTTAAACAGTGAATGTGAATGCACGCAGATTTCCCGTGAAATGCTCCATCGTGGGAATTACTAACTGATGAGTGCATTCATTCATTCATTCATTCATGCATAGGGTACCTACTATGGGCCAAGCCTGTGCAAGGCTCTGAAAGGACAATTGGAGAGAAAAATCAGATGTGGCCCTATTCTTATGGCACTTACGATTCAGTGTGAAGCTAGACAACAACCAAATAATTGCATAAACAAATGTAAAAAATCATAAATTTAGGCCGGGCACTGTGGCTCACGCCTATGATCCCAGTGCTTTGGGAGGCTGAGGTGGGTGGATCGCTTGAGCTCAGGAGTTTGAGACCAGCCTGGGCAACATGGCAAAACCCTGTCTCTTAAAAAAAAAAAAAATTTTCCAGGCGT
Source organism: Hylobates moloch (assembly GCF_009828535.3). NCBI lineage: Eukaryota > Metazoa > Chordata > Mammalia > Primates > Hylobatidae > Hylobates > Hylobates moloch. Next base: position 93,773,746 of record NW_026652276.1, read on the forward strand.
AGTGATGTGGACCTGTAGTCCCAGAGTCTCAGGAGTCTGGGGTGGGAGGATCTCTTGAGCCCAAGAGGTTGAGGCTGCAGTGAGCTATGATGGTGCCATTGCACTTCAGCCTGGGAAACAGAGCAGGAATTTGTTTAAAAACAAAAAACAAACAAACAAAAACCTCACAAATGTATTTATCTTTTGAGACAGGGTCTCACTCTGTTGCCCAGGCTGCAGTGCAGTGACTTGATCAGAGCTCATTGCAGCTTCTAACTCCTAGACCAAGCGATGCTCCCATTTCAGCCTTTTGAATAGCTGGGACCAGAGGTGTGTGCCATTAAAAGATTGTTTTTTGTAGAGAAGGGGTCTGCCTGTGTTGTCCAGGCTGCTCTTGGACTCAAGCGATCCTCCCACCTCAGCCTCCCAAAGTACTGGGATTACAGATGTGAGCCACCACACCCAGCCACAAATTTCTACAAAGAAGAGTTACACAGTGTTCTCACAGTCTACAGTAGGAGGGGTTGACTCCGTCAAAAGGAAGGGAGCTTCTCTGAGGAAGTAGCCCAAAAGATGAGAGAGAGTCAATTAGGTTTAAAAAAAAAAAAAAAAAGCCATCCAGGCTGGGGAATGAGCATTTGCAAAGGCCCTGTGGCAGGGTGCTCACGGCAAGCAGGAGGTCAGAGTGGAAAGGGAGGGGCCCAGGGCAAGAGGAGGTGTGGAGGTGGCAAGGGCCAGGCTCAGAGGGTCAAGCTAAGACACTTTAGTCTTTATCCTAAGAGCAATGGGAACCCCGAAGGATGTAAAGGGAGTAACTTGGTCAAATTTGTCTTTTAGAAAGACCAGCTGGGGCCAGGCATGGTGGCTCATGCCTGTAATCCCAGCACTTTGGGAAGCTGAGTCAGGAGAATCACTTGAGGTCATGAGTTCGAGACCAGCCTGGGCAAAAAAGTGAGACCCGCGCCCACGACAACCCCCCAGCTCTACAAAAAATAATTAGCCAGGCGTGGAGGTACACACCTGTAGTCCCAGCTATTCAGGAGGCTGAGGTGGGAGGATTGCTTGAACCCAGGAGTTCAAGGCTTCAGTGAGCTACAATCATGCCCCTGCACTCCAGCCTGGGTGACAGAGAGAGACCCTATCTTAAAAAAATAAAAATAAAAATAAAGACCACCCTGGCTGCTTGCAGGGGGCTGAACTGCCCCCACCACATGGCCCTGCAGAAATGAAGGCCTAGTGCCTGGATGGTGGGAGGGCTGCTGGCAGAAAGTCCCAGATCCCCATCCTTCAGGGATAGTGGCTGGGGGAACGTGCGGGCTCTGAGGCATACTCCATTCCAGGACAGCCAGCAGCTGAGGCATGATCAACGTGGTAAAGAGGCCCAGACTCAGCTTCGAGGGTCTCCCCGCCCCATTTCCAGATTCCCTTCAGGGCTGTCTGAAACATTCACGGAGGCTGCCTCAAAGCTCAATATCCTTCCTGCCTAATTCTGTACTTTTCCCTTCCCCGGATGCCAGTCCTAAGAGAACCCCTTGACAGATCTCCTGCACAATCTCCTCCCTCTCTGAGTCAGCTTCCTGGGGCACCCACCCCTCCACCCTCCGGCAGGAGAAGGGATCAGAGACAGTATAGAGTGGAGGAGGGGACGGGCTCTCTAAGTTAGATGCAGCGAGCTCGTGGCCTGCACTGGGGTGGTGATGGAAGAGACCCAGGAAAGGAGGGCGCCTGTCAGGGCTAAATCATGTCCCCCCAAACGATGTTAAACTCCCAAAAGATGATGTCCTAACCCCCAGTGCCTGCAAATGCCATCTTATTTGGAAATAGGGTCTTTGCAGATGATCAAGTCAAGATGAGGTCCTTAGGGTGGGCCCTAAACCAAGATGACTGGTGTCTTCATGAAAGGGGAAATTTGGACACAGAGACAGACACACAGGAGAGCACACGTGAGGACGAAGGTGGAGATCAGAGGGATGCGTCCACAAGTCAAGGATCACTGCAGATCGTGGAGGACCACCGGGAGCTGGAGAGAGGCCTGGGGCAGGTTCTCTGCCCCCAGAAGGAACCAACCCTGCCGACACCTTGATCTTGGACCTCTGGCCTCCAGCCCCGTGAGGCTATACATTTCTGTTGTTTAAGTTGCCCAGTTTGTGGTACTTTGTCACGGCAGGCCCAGCATACTAATATAGGACCCAAGAGGTAGCTGGGGAAAGATTGGGCAAACTGTGTGCATGGCATCATTACTCAGGTCAAAAATTTGAAATGAAGCTCAAACTTAAAAATATTGGTAAGTATGAAAAAACAGAAAAGCTATTGCTGCTAAAGGAAGAAGGGTAGGGTTTCCCCACCTCCATCAGCTAGCAAAAATGAGGCTGGTGACGTGGCTGTGGGTCTCATTTCCTGCACGGTTTGTTGAGGTTTGTGTAGTTTCTGGGCACTCAGCTTGAGAGGCTGACCTCCCAAAGGCACTGGGAGCCTGCGGGAGCCAGCCAGGGGGAGCACAGCTGTGCAGCCATGCCTGTTTGTCCTGACCCTACAGCAGGAGGCAGGTGCCCCACCACCCAGAACCCCAGAACCAGATGTAGGAGGTGGTGAGAGTTGCATTGGTTGACTTCCTATTTTCTTCCTTCCTATTTTTTTTTTTTTTTTTTTACTTTTTTAGAGCAAGGTCTTGCTCTGTTGCCCAGGCTGGAGTGCAGTGGTTCAATCATAGCTCAACTGCAGCCTCTACCTCCTGGGCTCAAGCAATCCTCCTGCCTTAGCCTCTTGAGTAGCTGAGACCACAGATGCATGCCACCATGCTCGGCTAATTTTTAATTTTTTTTTTTTTTTTTTTTTTTTTTTTTGTAGAAAAGGGGGTTCTTGCTATGTGGCTCAGGCTGGTCTCAAACTCCGAAGCTCAAGTGATCCTCCCACGTTGGCTGCTCAAAGCGTTGGGATTACAGGCGTGAGGAACCGCACCTGGCCTGATCTCCTATTTCAGTAATGTATCACCTCCTGTGCAAAGAAGGAAGATTGTTGCAAATTAAACATAAAAACATGAAAGCTTTTCAAGCTGGGTATCTAAGTAGCCTTTTCATTCTCACCAACTCCATGACAGATTCCTATATGTGTCGTGCATAACCATTATTAAAATAACAATATCTCCCTGTTGGAAGAATTCAGAATGTCACTAGAACATTCTAAAGATAAAGGCCAAAAAAAAAAAAAAAAGAACCCACAAAAATAAAACACAACCAAGCTTTATCTTTGGAACAGAATAAGGTTAAAAAAAGATTAAAATAATCACAAAGGTATGATTTAATCTCTACAATGTTATAAATATTAATATGAAAAAGACTTTATATTGGGAAACATTATTATACAGTATAATGCTAATTTTATGAAAATCAGTTCATTTAGTGCTCATACATTTTTTACTTCTCTCTTTGGCTTTTGCTGATGATTTAAGCTTATCATTTTCTACTTCAACACCTGCCACCTTGCACTGGGGTATAGTGCAGGATTTGGACATCACAATTATTTCTTCAGTAATGCCCCAAGCTTTCCCACAGATAAGAGGAGGAGGTTGGCCAGGTGTGGTGGCTCACGCCTGTAATCACAGCATTTTGGGAGGCTGAGGTGGGAGGATCACTTGAGCCTAGGCGTTTGAAATCAGTCTGGGTAACATAGTGAGACCTCATCTCTATTAAAATTAAAAAATCAGCCAGGCATGGTGGTGCACACCTATAGTCCCAGCTACTCAGGAGGCTGAGGCAGGAGGATCACTTGAGCCCAGGAGGTTGAGGCTTCAGTGAGCCATGATTGTACCACTGCACTCCAGTCTGGGCCCCAGAGCAAAATCCTATCTCAAAAGATCCTATCAACAAAAGAATAGGATGTTGCCGAAATAGGACAAACAACTGAGCTGAACATTGGATGTTCTTAATCATAAGCATGGCTTGATCTACATCACTCCCTTCAGAAATGCAAGGGCTTCAGAAATCGAGGCAAAGGCACTACCACTGCAGGTATGTGGACCCGGGAGAGCCCCCGCGAAGTCAGCTTGGTGCCCACTCCAGGCAGGCACAGAGCTGGCACCGCTATGCTCCTTATCTCCTTTAATCCCCTAGTAACCACAGAAGGTAGGTTTGTGATGATCCGCACTCCGCACATGAGGAGACTGAGGTTCAAGAGAGTTACTAACTTGCCCCTGGGCATGCCCCTGGGAAGTGGCTGGGATGAGTTGGAAACCCATAATTACTTAGCTCCATAGTCCGGCTCTGTGTGCATTAAGACATCAGTTACCACCCGGGACTGGAAACCAGAAAGAGGCGGGCAATATGTTGTGTTTGCTGACGGATCCCCTCAGAACTGATCCTACTAGATCCCACCCAGAACCGATCCTACTGGATTTCCCTTAGGGAGACTCAGGAATTCTCACTACAGTGAATTACATGCACAATTTTGGTGGCCAGAGGGGCATTTAGATGATGGCTACAGGAGTACTTTTTTGAAAGCTTCGTTAACTACACAAGTCAATACCCTATTGCAATTTCCATGAAATGGGTAATTCGGTGAAGTTCTTTTTTAACAAAATGTTGCATTGATGAGGGAATTCAGGGAGGGAGATCAAACAGGAAGTTACATTTGGAACAAATTTCAACCCACATAGAAAGATCCGGAAGCCTTGCAAGGAGACCATCACAGTAATCCGGCGTGAGAGTGCCCAGGCGTAGCTGCTGGAATCATTGCCCGTTTTTCTAATTTGCAGGCTAAGAGCAGATCGTGCAACCTTGTTAGGGAGCTAATATAGGATGAAGATGGGACAAGTTGGTGTCGAGAGTAACACACCGGCTCCTTAGCGGAGGTCTGAAGAACAATCGAGTTGAATTAATTTCTAAGAGACCCCATGACAGATTCTTGATGATGATCCCCAATTAGGGAAACCTCGGTTTCATTTTTGTTTAATGTCAGGAAGTTAAGAGGCTGTGGGCGGATGGCTGTGAAAGACACGGAGGGTGAAAGCCTTGCCTCTCTTGAAACGTATGGGGCCGTGGCTGCAGGTCCTTTCATGCCTTCTCCAAAGAGGAAGTCATGAAATCTGTGTGTCTCAGCCCATGCCCAAAGAGGGAAATGCTGTAATGAGAAGATATAGCGGTTCAACTCATTCTGGAGCCCACAGAGGCTTAAAAGAGGGGGAAAATCTGTTTCATGAAAAAGGGAAAGATTCAGTCTTAGAACCAGATGAATGTGCCTGGGTGAAAATGGGTCAGTGGTACCGGAAAATCGAGACAGAATCCTTCCTCTGGGTTTTTCCCAAATCAACAAGTGTCTTTCGTTGCTGGGACCCAGGCAGAGGGCTGTTCATGCAGGAGCGGGGGAGGTCACATTCTTGAGGCCTGTTTAGTTTATCCTGTTAAAAGGAGGGGATGTGAGCCCAGGCACAGTGGCTCACACCTGTAATTCTAGCACTTTGGGAGGCTGAGGCAGGCGGATCACTTGAGGTCAGGAGTTCAAGACCAGCCTGACCAACATGGAGAAACCCCGTCTCTACTAAAAATACAAAATTAGCCAGGGGTGGTGGCACATGCCTGTAATTCCAGGTAATCAAGAGGCTGAAGCAGGAGAATCGCTTTAACCCAGGAGGCTGAGGTTGCAGTGAGCCGAGACGGTGACATTGCACTCCAGCCTGGGCAACAGAGTGAGACTCCATCTCAAAATAATAATAAAATAATAATAATAATAATAATAATAATACACCATATATTAGGGAAGAGATTTTTGTTTTTTCTAAAACCACTTTCAGTCTCCTGGTATCTCATTGCAAATAAATAACCAAAGTACAGCCTGGTCTAGACAGGAGATCACCTCAATTTGGGGCAGCTCACACAATAAAGTCTAAAATGTGGATGTTGCTGGGAGCGACCTCATTAGTCAGGCAGTCACCCCTGTAAGAGGGCGATGTGTCCCACTGCTAAGACGCTCAAGTACCAACATGGAATGCCAGTCCCTTAAAAGATTTTCCCTCCCGGCCGGGCGCAGTGGCTCACACCTGTAATCCCAGCACTTTGGGAGGCCGAGGCGGGCGGATCACGAGGTCAGGAGATTGAGACCACGGTGAAACCCCGTCTCTACTAAAAATACAAAAAAAAAAAATTAGCTGGGAGTGGTGACGGGCGCCTGTAGTCCCAGCTACTCGGAGAGGCTGAGGCAGGAGAATGGCGGGAACCCGGGAGGCGGAGCTTGCAGTGAGCCGAGATTGCACCACTGCACTCCAGCCTGGGCGACAGAGCGAAACTGCATCTCAAAAAAAAAAAAAAAAGAGTTTCCCTCCCTACGTCCCTGCAAAAGAGAGGCCGCCTGGATAATAGTCTTTCAATGTGTTGTGAAAAAAAAATAGTGTTTCTAGCAAAAGTGTTAAAGTTTTATGGAAAAGTAAATTACTGTCTACCTGGTATAGGTGCTTTTCGCGATGTAGCAGGCATTAATTACACATCTGAATGTGACAAGATCACTCTTTGGTTTACTGAATCAAAAACGGTCTGCTCACCAGGAGTGAGTTTTCCTGAATATCATCAGGGTTCCTCCTCCTACTCCACGTCCGGTTTTACTGTGTACTCCTGGGATGGGATCTGAGGCTGGAAAGAGCTAGAAAACCCCTCCGAGTCCCCCTAAAGAGATGGTAGGCTTTATACGCAGGTGGATTTTGGTTGCTGAGAGAATCAGTCTTCTTTTTTTCTCATCTTAAAATATCTGGACAAGGAAGTGGCTAGGATTATTGTGGCAGAAACTAGCTCATTGGTGGTTCTGGGATTTGAACCCAGGATTCTCGGCCAGTGTTCCAGCAACGGGGACTGATATGTTTTGGCTCTGTCCCCACCCAAATCTCATCTTGAATTGTAGCTCCCATCGTTCTCTGGGGCTTTTCTCCACCAGTCCCTGTGAGCCTTTGCTAAGAGATTATGGGTATGGTTGGGGGTGGGAGGCGCCTCCATTCCCTGTCACTCTGGTAGCAAATAGTGGCCTGAGAACGTTCTCTGGTATAAATGTGGTCCCAGCAGTTGGATTTTGGAAGCCTGTGTTCACTGAAGGTCATGGAGAGTAGGCAGCATCTATTACAGGGGACAGGAGTGCTCCATGCTAAAGGACTCGAAGACACAAAAGTCCTAATTGGCCAGGCATGGTGGCTCATGCCTGTAAACCCAACACTTTGGAAGGCTGAGGCGGGTGGATTACCTAAGGTCAGGAGTTTGAGACCAGCCTGACCAATATGGTGAAACCCCATCTCTACTAAAAAATACAAAAATGAGCCAGGTGTGGTGGCATAAGCCTGTAGTCCCAGCTACTCGGGTGGCTGAGACAGCAGAATTGCTTGAATTTGGGAGGTGGAAGTTGCAGTGAGCCGAGATCGTGCCACTGCCACTGCACTCCAGCCTGGGCAACAGAGTGAGACTCTGTCTCCAAAAAAAAAAAAAAAAAAAAAAGAAGTCTTAATTAAGAGTTTGATGTGTTCAAGGAATAAAAAGAAGGTTGGCCAGGCGTGGTGGCTCACGCTTGTAATCCCAGCACTTTGGGAGGCTGAGGCAGGCGGATCACGAGGTCAGGAGATCGAGACCACAGTGAAACCCTGTCTCTACTAAAAATACAAAAAATTAGCGGGGCGTGGTGGCAGGCGCCTGTAGTTCCAGCTACTTGGAGAGGCTGAGGCAGGAGAATGGCGTGAACCTGGGAGGCGGAGCTTGCCATGAGCCGAGACTGTGCCACTGCACTCCAGCCTGGGTGACAGAGCGAGATTCCGTCTCAAAAAAAAAAAAAAAAAAAAAGAAGGTCAGTGTGACTAGACTGTGGAGAGTGATGGTTAGAACGGTAGGAGTTAAGGCAGTGGTGTGCTGGGAAATAGTTACAACCAGCTCTAAAAAAATAAGGAGCACTGATTTGTCATGTTTGCCAATTTCCATGGTGTAAATACTCCCGTCATGGCCAACTTCAAGCTGCCAATGTCAACCCTGAACACAGAACTGAGATGTGCACGTTCACGTTCAGCTCTTACAAGCCGGGGCAAGCCGACTCCAGCACACGCTGAAGGAGGACTTCAGAAAGGAAAATGGAAAGGTCAGCCTGGGCAACACAGCAAGACCCTGACTCTACAAAAAATCTTAAAAATTAGCCAGGCATGGTGGTGCTCACCTGTAGTCTCAGCTACTTGGAAGGGGTCCCCTGTGTCTTCCCCCTCTCCAGGATTTACTGCATTGATTGGACGTTCCAAAGCCTTGCAGAGTGGCTCCCCCATCCCAGGACTTGGCCGTACAGCAGTGAGCAGGAGACACAAAGCTCCAGGAAGCACTGGAAGAAGTGATCTTTCTGCTGAGTCCTGAAAAGTGGCAAGGAGAAGATCAGGGGAGCGGCCCGGAGAAAGAGGCTTACTTGAGCCCAGGAGTTCAGGGCTGCAGTGAGCTATGATTGCACCACAGCACTCCAGCCTGGGTGACAGAGCAAGACCCTGTCTCAAAAAAAAAAAAAAAGGAAAAGAAAATGGAAAGCCACTAGAAGTGTTTGAAGGAGAGGATAGAAGGGATGATCTAACTGATGTTTGTCAATGAGCTCTGAGGTTGGAAAATAATGGGCTGACCTGGAGCATTTCGGCATAGACCTAAACTCTATCCACTTTAGAACTTTGGTAGTGGGCACCCTGCTACCCCTGCTTCTGAAGAGCCCAGTTTCCGAGCAAAGAGAGAGAAAATCCCTCGTCAGACCTTCTCATGCTGGGCCAAGATCCATGCTTCCATTTAGAGTGCATTAAAGGTCTTCCATAAATTAACAAAACAGGAAGAGCTGCAAATAAAAATGGACATGCCACACCGCCATGGGCATGTGAATTTCCCAGTGGTTCCCATTCGCCGGAGTAAGTTAAAGACCGTGTCAACCTTAACACAAGCTTTGGTGACTTTTGTCAGTTTAAGTAAGACCTTTAATACTCCTTAAACATATTTTTCTGTAAGTAATAGAATCGTGGCAGAGAAATGAAGCTATCTGTCATGGAAACGCCGGCAAAGGAGGAACAGGCGTATAATAACGGGGGTGCCTGACTACCAGAATACCTGTGCAAATGAAAATTGATTTTCTCAAGAATTCTTCACCTGATGAAATAAATTAAATCTACATTTACTTCTATTTGTTTAAAAACCTCTTTGTTAAAATAAGTACAGCAGTATATAGACATAATCTAATAAATTAGAGGAGGATAAATTATATCCAAGAACATTCTGCACAGAGAACACACACACAGAGGGGACCCACAGAAGGAAGGCCTGTGAAAAACCACTTAAATGTCTGGCTTAATTCCATTTGTAATGGTAAAACTGACAAACAGATACGTTTGGGTTTCCTCGAGCTTGTTTTCTTTTATTTTTTTCCAAATCAGTTTTATTATGATTTTAATTTGGAAAAAATAATCTACCGAGTTTCCACTTAGCCTGAAGAAACACAAGTTTAACTAGGTCTTAAAATTTAACACAGCTTGGAAAGTGCGCCAGTAGGAACAAAAACAATCTCTAATGAGAGGAAACAACATTACAGGTCTTACATGAAAAGACATTATCTGAGGCCTCATCTTCCTGCCTGAGCCTGCCATCCTACCTCTGAGATTCTCACTTTCCCCCAACAAAAGGGAAATGTTAAAAGCACGGAAGGGGCTGGGCGCGGTGGCTCACACCTGTAATCCCAGCACTTTGGGAGGCTGAGGCAGGCGGATCACGAGGTCAGGAGATCGAGACCATCCTGGCTAACACGGTGAAACCCCGTCTTTACTAAAAATACAAAAAATTAGCTGGGCGTGGTGGCGGGACCTGTAGTCCCAGCTACTCGGGAGGCTGAGGCAAGAGAATGGCATGAACCCGGGAGGCGGAGCTTGCAGTGAGCTGAGATGGTGCCACTGCACTCCAGCCTGGGCTACAGATTGAGACTCTGTCTCAAAACAAAACAAAACAAAACAAACAAAAAAAGCACAGAAGGTTTATTGAGCATCTTGTAAGCACCTGGCACTTGTTTGTTTGAGATGGAGTTTCGCTCTTGTTGCCCAGGCTGGAGTGCAATGGCGTGATCTCAGCTCACTGCAACCTCCACCTCCCAGGTTCAAGCAATTCTCCTGCCTCAGCCTCCCAAGTAGCTGGGATTACAGGTGCCTGCCACCATGCCTGACTAATTTTTGTATTTTTAGTGGAGACAGGGTTTCACCATGTTGGCCAGGCTGGTCTCGAACTCATGACCTCAGGTGACCCACCCGCCTTGGCTTCCCAAAGTGCTGGGATTACAGGTGTGAACCACTGCGCCCGGCCCTGGCACTTGTTATATTAGGTGTGCCTCCCAGGGTGGTGCTGGGACGGGTGAGGTGGAAGCTTTTTGGTGATCGGCTACATTTATTTATTTATTTTTGCGAATTTAGTATTTTTTTTTTTGAGATGAGGTTTTGCTCTCTTGCCCAGAATGGAATGCAGTAGCATGAACTCATCTCACTGTTGCCTCCGTCTCCCGGGCTCAAGCGATTCTCCTGCCTCAGCCTCCCGAGTAGCTGGGACCACAGGCAAGCATTACCACACATAGCTAATTAAATGTTTTGTTTTTTTTTTTTTGTAGAGACAGGGGTCTCACTCTGTTGCTCTGGCAGGTCTTGAACTCCTGGGCTGAAATGATCCTCCCACCTCGGCCTCCCAAAGTGCTGGGATTACAGGCATAAGCCGGCATCCCTGTAAACTGGCTGCATTTATTCACGTACTATTGTCCCACGGCAGGGTACTGGTGGGTGCACAGAAAAATGAAGCTGTTGTCACTGTGGTTGCTCTGACGTCACTGGAGACTGTGAGAACCACACAGTACGGGCAGCTCATATTGCATTCAAACATGTCAAGGCAGGTGTGTCACCCCAGGCTCTGAGCACACACCTCATTTCATCCCGAGCCAACACTGCTCCTGTTTGACAGATGAGGATGTTGAGGCTTAAAGTGGAAAATTACAGCCAGCAAGTCTGACTCCAAAGCCCATGTGCCCACATGGCCTCTCTGTCCCGTTGCTGGAAGGATCTGCTGAAGAAACTGTGTGATCTTTTCCCTAAGGATTTTCTTGTTGCTTTTAAAGGGATGATAAAAGTGAACAGCTTGAGTTCTGTTTCTACCAAGTATGGGTGCTTACTTCCCAATCCCTGTTTTTGACTTCTGCCTTTTGGATTCCTTCTGAGCTCTTCATAGAAATGGGAACATTATGTACTCTCAACTTCCAGGTCGAGCCACAGTCAGATTGGTCCAGCCAGAAACCTACCATCACCCAGTGTCATCTGAAGAACCTGCAACTTTTGAGTTTTTGGAACTGAAAGCAGACTAGGAGTTGTGCAGAGCTAACGGCCTCCTGCAGAAGCCGAATGACTTTGTTACATTAGGTGTCTCCACAGTCTGACCCCACTCCCTCACCCTTCTCCTCTAGTACCCCTGTGTCATCTCCATCTCCAGGATTTACTGTGTTGATTGGACGTTCCAAAGCCTTGCGGAGTGGCTACTCCATCCCAGGACTTGGCCGTACAGCAGTGAGCAGGAGACACAAAGCTGGCCTCTGGGAACTCACAGGTCCAAGCGAAGATAAAAGCTCCATAGGAAGTGGTGATATGGGACAGGGACCCTGGCACTGGAAGAAGTGACCTTTCTGCTGAGTCCTGAAAAGTGGCAAGGAGAAGACCAGGGGAGCGGCCTGCCAAAGACGTAGATTTGAGAGAGAGAGGAATTGCTGGGTGCTCCGGAGTCATTCCGTAGCATTGGAGGAGTGGGAAGAAGAGATCCCAGGAAATGAGGAGGATACTTTGATGGGTCAGGCTAGGGAAATTGAGTAGCCTTTCTCAGCAGGGCAAAGGGGACTCACAGAGGCTTTCAAGCAGGGGAGGACTTAGTTGGATTTGCGTTTTACAAAGACTTTAGAAAGATGCTTCTTCCATTATTAACAAGCCGCTCCATGCTAGCCTCTTGTGAAGGGCCTGTCCAATGCATCAGCCCCCAGGTGCTCAGGCTCAAACTCAGGGTTCATCTTTCCTTCCTGTCTCCTCTCCCTCTGCAAGTGCAGTTCAGGGAATTAGCAAGTCCTGAGAGCTCACCTTAAAACTTCATCCCCATCCTGGTCTGCTTCTCCCTACCCCACACCGATGCCTTTTCAATTTCTGTGGCAGCCTCCTCCCTATCTACCTGCCTTCATGTGTCCGCCCTCTGCTCCTCCCACTGCAGACCATGGGCCTCCTAACATGAACATCCATCCCTTTGCTCCTCTGCAGGAAGCCCCACCCTGATCTCCTGCTGCTCCCAGGATGAAGCCCAAGCCCCTTCTCTGGCCCCAGGGGTCTGTGTGGCCTGGCTTCTGCCCACCCCCTAAGCCACATTTTCCTGCCCACTCCACCCGACCTTCCCACTCTGGCCACAGGAGCCTCCATTTCTCCAGTGGCCATGCCCTTCCCTGCCCTCCTGACCTGGCACATCTGTTTGTTTTGTTTTTTGAGACAGAGTCTCACCCTGTTGCCAAGGCAGGAGTGCAGTGGCATGATCTCAGCTCACTGCAATGTCTGCATCCCAGGTTCAAGCGATTCTCGTGTCTCAGCCTCCTGAGTAGCTGGGATTATAGGTGTGTGCCACCACATCCACGTTTTTTTTTTTTTTTTTTTTTTTTCCAGTAGAGACAGGGTTTTGTCATGTTGCCCAGACTGGTCTCAAACTCCTGAGCTCAAGAAATCTGCCCAACTCAGCCTCCCAAAGTGCTAGGATTACAGGGGCGAGCCACCACACTCAGCCACTATTTTTCTTTTGACATGGAGTCTTGCTCTGTCACCCAGGCTGGAGTGCAGTGGCAGGATCTTGGCTCACTGCAAACTATGATTGCTAGGCTCAAGTGATTCTCATGCTCACCCTCCCGAAAATAACACCCACTTGACCACTCCCCCATCAAGAGGTAGAGTCTAATTCTTTTCCCTTTTAACTTGGCTGGGTCTTAAGGACTTGTTTGTAAGCAATAAGAATATGATGGAAGTGATGCCGTGTGACTCCAAGGCTAGATCAGCTGAGGCCATGCAGTGCCCACTTGGTTTCGTAGAATGCACACTCTCAGGACACCCATCTCAGTAGCCCCTGCTGGGCTCTCAGCCACCATATTGTGAGGAAGCCCAAGCCACATGGAGGGGCCGGTCTTCAAGACTTTCCAGCCCAGGGGCCAGACATGAGGAGAGACACCTCTCAATGATTCCAACCCTAGGCATTTAAGCCACCACAAATCATCCCCCCAACTGAACCCCCATACTTCAGGGAGAGAGACAAGCCATCCCTGCTGTGCTCTGTCCAAATTTCTGGCCCACACAGTCTCTGAGCATATACAATTATTTTATATCCTTATGTTTGGGGATGGTTTCTTACATAGCAGTAGATAATTGGAACAGCTGGCTATGAAATACCCATTCCCCACATTCCCTCTCCTTTGCTAAAAGAATTCTGGTTTTGTTTGAGGTGGCCATGTGCCTAGCTAAATACTGGCTCTCCCAACCTGTCTTGCAGCTGGGGTGGCCCTGGGACACAGTGGAAGGCTCTGAGAAAATGCTTTCTTTCCTGTGAAGAGGGAACAGCGCCGCTTGTACCCTCTGTCCCTCCCTTTTCTGCTTAGAATGAGAACACAGTGGCTGGAGCTGCAGCCATCACTCTGTGATCTTGAGGGAAATATGGGTTTCAACGTTACCAAGTGGCTGATTCAACACAGGGAGCTATGACTCTACCTTTCTGGTTAGGTGAGAAAAATAACCACCTTTTGGTTTGAGCCTCTGTAGCCAGGATTCTTGTTGATCAGTTCCACGTTCTCACGTATGCTACACTTGTATTCTCAGAAGCCATCTCTCCACCAGACCACAAGCTCTGTGAGATTAGGGACGGGATCTGTTGTGTTCACCATTACATGCCCTTACCCTGAGGCTGGTACATTGGAGGTTTTCACATATTTGTTGAATGCTATCAAATTCTATCAAATGCTATCAAAGGACACTGAAGGTTTTCTAGGTGGTTAGACACAGAGTCTCAGAGACATTTCCAGCCTGACAATTTCATGGATGAGGAATCTCCAGGAGGAAGGGTTGGGTCAGGGTTTCTCAGTCTCATTCTGGCACCTGTTCCCAAGGTCGCCAAGGTCCCTGGAATCCTTACTTCTCTGTGCACTTGGACTGGGCTGAGGTGGAGAAATCGCCTGCCATTGGAAGCTTCCTCTGCGGCATTTCTTCCCCCGATATTAACAAATGTTAATTTGAGGCAATGATCACAGGCCTTTCGTGTGCCCTTTAGGCTACTGTAATTTTGTGACTTCACTGCAAAGAAAACCTTGTAATTTTGCTTGGCCTTACAGAAAATTCCTTAGAGGATGCATTCTATGACAAGAGAAAGTCCAGACAATTTTTTTTTCTCTTTTGCTTGTGGGGTTGATTCTGCTTTGCATACAGATTTAGGTCACACATGTGAAATCACGTACTTATTTTAAAATGGAATAAACATGCAGCAGGCTTTTATGGCCATCTTCCCCCACTGCATTTCATTCTGACATGCTTTGGTTACAAATGACCAGTCACATAACTGGTCTAACACTCACACTCCTTCCTGTGAAGAGGGAACAGCGCAGCTTGCACCCTCTGTCCCTCCCTTTTCTGCTTAGAATGAGAACACAGTGGCTGGGGCTGCAGCCATCACTCTGTGATCTTGAGGGCTTTTAGGGCTTGGTGTACTTGTGACTTTGTAATAGTTGGTAAAAAGCTACTCGTTTACTTTCCTTTGCCTGGTGGCCTCCAAGCTGTCTGTGTTCATTCCTGGGCATAGGTCAAACTTCCTTTGGGAGGAACTTATAGTTTGAAACAAAGATGATAACAGCCCTTTCCCAAAACAAACCCCCTTCCTGCCTGGAGATGAGAGTGCCTTTATAGGACTAACAAATTAGCCACAAGATTAGAAATTAGGGTTTAAGAGTCACACAGCTGGAGGCTGCAAGATTCTAAGCCTCCCCAAATTGTTTTTGGGGATAACATCACTATTGTAAAACCCAAGATCAGCGCTTGAGATATTTTGCAGACCCCGCACTTGATGGATCAGCTGGCACCACCCAGATCAATAGACTGGCTCATCTGGTCTTGTGGGCCCCATCCAGTAGCTGACTCAGTGCAAGAAGACAGCTTCAACTCCCTATGATTTAATCTCCTTCCTGAGCAGTCAGAACTCCTGATTCACCGGCCCCCTACCCACCAAATTATCCTTAAAAACTCCGACCCCTGAATTCTTGGGGAGACTGATTTAATAATAAAACTCTGGTCTCCCACACAGCTGGCTCTGTGTGAATTACTCTTTCTCTATTGCAATTCCCCTGTCTTGATAAATTGGCTCTGTCTAGGCAGCAGGCAAGGAGAACGTGTTGGGCAGTTATAGCTTTGTGTCCTTGGGCTATGTTCTTAGCCTTCCTGTGACTCATTTTATCCACTGGTACACAGGGATGTAACTGAATTGAGGATGAATTTTTTTTTTTCTTTGAGGCAGAGTCTCGCTCTGTCACCCAGGCTGGAGGGCAGTGATGTGATCTTGGCTCACTGCAACCTCCGTCTCCCAGGTTCAAGCAATTCTCCTGCCTCAACCTCCTGAATAGCTGGGATTACAGGCATGTGCCACCATGCCTGGCTAATTTTTGTATTTTTAGTAGAGTCTAGGTTTCACCATGTTGGCCAGACTGGTCTTGAACTCCTGACCTCAGATGATCTGCCCATCTCGGCCTCCCAAAGTTCTGGGATTACAGGCATGAGCCACTGCGCCTGGCCAAGGATGAACTTTGTTAATGTGTGAAAGGCGCTGAGAGCAACACCTCACATGCGTTATGTGGAAACAACAAATGCTGGGTGTCGTTGCATCCATCTGAGCAGAGAGACGGCTGTGTCTGGAGCCAGCCCAGGGAGACAGGAGGCATTCCCTGACATGACATCTCACCAGTGTCTTCCAGCCTTGAGTTCTCCACTTGTAAAATGAAAGAGATCATATACTAGTTTGTGAAACCTTTGGCAATCTCAGATGAAATGTGTGATGAGGATGCAGAGTGTTATTGTAATTACATGATTACCATCTCTGCAGAGCCGGGAGGCAGGAAGCTGGCGGGATACCGCTGCCTACACACATACCTGAGGAGTTTTCTGTGTGTCTGTTTCCATTGAAAACAAGATTCACAAAGGGAAAATCACCACCAGTCCTGGCCCCACATAAAAGATAACAAGGAGAATATAGAGCTTGAAATACCAGGGAGGTGAGACACATAGAGTCGGTTAATAAATCCATCGAAAGCCCGTCCCCAAACACCGAAGCCAAATTTCATCTTGGAACACTTTGTATAACAAGCAATTTAAGGTAAGGCGGACACCCGAGAGGTACAGAACATTTAAATGATGGGCAAATATTTCTGTTTGGTTGTTAGGAGAAATGACTTTTTGAACTCCAGTCTTTGAGTAAAACAAGTTTTACCAGCTATAAACAGATTCAAACTATTTGTTTTGGGGGCTCCCATTTCATTTTCATGAGGTTAGAGAGTGGCAGGAGATCGCTTTGTGAGACAATAGGTTGTAAAAGTTGAAGCCGGTAGCTACGGTACTGAATTGACTGAAAAACACACCACAACCCACACTGCTGTTGACCCTGTTCCACTGGATGGCAGAGGACTTGGAATAGGGGGTGCTGGCTTCCATCCCTGTCTGCAGGGGAATGTTGGCACCAGAGATGAACAGTGGGCCGTTGTGAACAGAGAATTGCAATTTTTTAAACAGATAAGATCTTGCTCTGTTACTCGGGCATTTGAAAATGCTCCTCAAAAGACATCATGAAGATAAGCCACAGAGGTTGTCATCCCAGAACTTTGGGAGGCCAAGGCAGGAGGACGGCTTGCGCTCAGGAGTTCGAGACGAGCCCGGGCAACATAGTGAAACTCCATCTCTACAAAAAATAAAAATATGATCTGGGCATGATGGCACATGCCTGTAGTCCTAGCTACTCTGAAGGCTGAGGTGGAAGGATTGCTTGAGCTCAGGAGTTTGAGACCAGCCTGTACAACAGAGTGAGACCCCATCTCTACAAAAAATACAAAAATTAGCTGCGTGTGGTGGCATATGCCTGTAGTCCCAGCTACTCTGAAGGCTGAGGTGGGAGGATCGCTTGAGCTCAGGTGGTTGTGGCTACAGCGAGCTGTGATCACACCACTGCACTCCAGCCTAGGGGACAGAGTGAGACCCTGTTTCAAAAAAATTAAGATAAGCTACAGAATGGAAAGAATATTGGCAGCACATGTATCTGATAAAAGACTTGTGCAGAATATGTAGAGCACTCCTACAAATTAACCCTGAAGAGGACAACTCCTAAAAAATGAACAGAAGATTTGATCAGGCCCGCTCACAGAAGATCTAAGAATGGCCAATGAATACATAATAAAAGATTCCCAGCTGGGCACGGTGGCTCACACCTGTAGTCCCAGCACTTTGGGAGGCCAAGGTGGGTGGATCACGAGGTCAGGAGATTGAGACCATCCTAACACGGTGAAACATCATCTCTACCAAAAATATAAAAATTAGCTGGGCGTGGTGGTGGGTGCCTGTAATCCCAGCTACTCGGGAGGCTGAGGCAGGAGAATTGCTTGAACCTGGGAGGCAGAGGTTAAAGTGAGCCAAGATCATGCCATTGCACTCCAGCATGGTAAAACAGCGAGACTCTGTCTCAAAAAAAAAAAAAGATTCCCAATGTCTTGAGTCATCAAGGAAATAAACGTGATCACCATGGTAGACAAAGTGGCTGAATTTTAAAAGATCAACAGTCCCAAATGCTGGCAAAGGTGTGGGGAACATGGACGGCTCCATGCTGCTGTTTGGAACGTGGAATGGCACCGTCTCTCTGGAGTGCTGCTGATTACAAAGTGAAACATGTACCTACCCTATGACTCAGCAATTCTCCTTTGGTGTTTACGCAAGAGAAATGAAAACGTACGTTCATAAAATGACATGTACTAGGATGTGGATAGCAGCCTTGTTCAGAAGAACCCCAGACTGAAAACCGCCCAAATGGATATCATGCATGCATCTAGATCCATCGTGGTCTGCTTATGCAGTGGAATACTACGCAGCAATAAAAAAGAACTACTGATATGAGTAATGATGTGGATGGTTCTTAAAAACTATACTGAGACTGGGCACGATGGCTCATGCCTGTAATACCAGCACTTTGGGAGGCTGAGGGAGCAGATCACACAAACCTAGGAGTTCAAGACCAGCCTGGGCAACATAGTGAAACCTTGTCTCTACAAAAAAATACAAAAATTAACCAGGCATTGTGGTGCATGCCTGTAATGCCAGCTACTTGAGAGGCTGAGGCGGGAGGATATCTTGAGCCTGGGAAGTTGAGGTTGCAATGAGCTATGATTGCACCACTGCACTCCAGCCTGGGTGACAAAGCGACACCTTGTCTCAAAGCAACCAAACAAAAAACTATACTGAACAAACAAAGCAGGAGACAAGAGTATAGGCTGCAGAAACCCATTTATATGAAGCCCAGAACAAACAAAGCAATCTGTAATGATAGAAAGTGGTCACCTGAGGAGAGGAAGGAAATTGACTGAAAAAGGGGAGAGAGAACTTTCTGGGCTGATGGTGGCATCTAATCTTTGCTATCTGATACGGTGGCCACTAACCTCATCAAATGTGACTTGAATTGTGGCTGGTATGATGGAGAGACTAAATTTTTAATTTTATTTAATTTTTCCTTAGAGGCAGGGTCTTGTTCTGTCATACAGGCTGCAGTGCAGTGGCATGATCACAGCTCACTGCAGCCTCGAACTCCTGGGCTCAAGCAATCCTCCTGCCTCAGCCTCTGGAGAAGCTGGGACTATAGGTGTGCATCACCATGCCCAGCTCATTTTAAAATTTTTTTGTAGAGAAGAGGTCTCACTGTGGTGTTCAGGCTGGTCTTGAACTCCTGGCCTCAACCAACCCTCCTACCTCAGCTCCCCAAAGTGCTAGGATTACAGGCACTAGCCACAGCATGGTTAAAAATTAGCCTCCAAATTGAGATGTACTGTAAGTATAAAACATACACAAAGTTTCAAAGACTTGTTACTGAAAAAAGAGAAAGATTTCTTATTATCATTTTGTATTAAAATCATAACGTTTTAAATACACTGGGTTAAAAATATAGTATTAAAGTAATTTTCACTTGTTTCTTTTTACTTTTCCAAATGTGGCTCCTAGAAACTTTAAAATTACATGTATGGCTCTTGCTCCATTGCTATCAGACAGAGTTGGTCTGTGTTTTGTTTGGGTGGTGGCTACCTGGGAGTATGCAATTATCAAAACTTGCTGAACGGAATGCCTAAAATCCGTGCATTTTGTAGTGTGTTAATTATAGTTCAATTAGAAAATGATACACACATGTCAGGCATGGTATTAGAAATTGGGAGGCAGAAGGGCAATGACTGGGAGGGAGAATGAGAGGCGCTGGAATGTTCTATTCCTTTCTGAGAGTTTAACTCTAAAATTGAACCTGGCTTTATGATACGTTCAAGGAGTATGAGTCTCTTGAATTTAAGAGGCAAATTTATGCAGAACTGGCTAATTAGTGTGCTGCCCTGGGAGCCATTGTGTTTTACAAGTGAGAAGGTTCCACAGCCCCAGGACTGGTTTCTCTAAGCCCTAATCTCCCCCTGAGGGGCTGGACTTGCTCTTCCGGAGAGGGCTCGGCTTACTCCTCCCCTGAAGCAGCTCACACACTACACTGTCTCCCCTTCCCTCAGACCTTGTCCTCAAAGAAAAACCCCAATGCCAACTTGCTCAGGCTCAAGCGCATTTTCAGGGGAGCAAAATCCTGTGGCCAAGAAGAGACCTTTCCATCTTCTACAGGCAGGCCAGGAGCCTGGTGGCATGAGGGATGTTGACTTCCTGAACCCAGGTGGCAATGTGGCAAAGGGTGGGGTTAACCGCTCCATCTATGTGCCCTGACCAGGGTGACCACAGCTTTGGGCTGGTTCAGGCAGAAGCATAGATGTATGCTAAGAGTTTCCACTGTGGGTTTGGAGAGGCAGGAAGTCAGGAGTAGTGGGCGAGGAGGGGGAGAGGACCCAGAAAACAGGGTTGGATGGCTGACTGTGCGAGGAATTGTGGTCAACATCAGCTCCAACCCCATCTGATTCTATCCTTGGTGGTGGTGGCGGGGGCGGGGGGTCAGACCTGCAGACACAGCTTGGCAGCAGGTGCAGAGAATGACCAAAAAGCAAACACAATGGAGGTGAAGGTCATGAGCTTTGGACCTTCCAGATGTGGTTCAAGTCATGGCTCTGGTGCTAGCAATGCAAACTTGTACATGTTACTTAATTTGCCTAAATCTCAGTTTCCTCTCCTGTAGAATAAAGACAATAGTAGCTGCTATAAAGGATGAGTTGGAAGTTACGTTAAACGGGGTGATGTCAGCTGAGTGTTTGGTAAAGGGTATCATTGGTTCTGGGTGGTGGCTCTGTTCTAATAGGGCCCTAGCCAATGACTGTTGAGACAAAGGAGAGAATGAAGCCCCCAAGGAGTGGGTCAGGGCCACAGCCAAGGAGGGTGAGGCTCACAGCAGTGCTCCCATTCCAGCAGAAAGCCAGAGGGCTAATCAGAAAATGGGTGGGCTGTTCATCTATGTTATATGTCTTAGGCTGTGTTCTCTAGAAGCAGATCTTTGGGGAAGAATTCATGTGAAAGTGAAAATCCCCTGGTAGAAACTGCTCTTAGGAAAAACTAATTGGAAAGTAGGGAAGCAGGACCAGGAAGAGAAGGTGGCCAAGGGAGGGCACAATATCAAGCAAAGTCTCACAGAGAACCACAATAGCCACCCCAAGATGGCACCCAAGGATCCTCCCCTCATGGTATTTCTGCCTCTGCATATCCCTGCTCCTACTTCAAATAGGATGGACCTGTTTAACAACAGGGTATTGTGAAACAGATGGAGTGTGGCTTCCAAGGCTAGATCACAAAAGACTGCAGTGTCTCCCTTGCTCTCTTGGTTCACTCACTCTGGACGAAGCCAGCCACCATGTTGTGAGGATGCTCAAGTAGTCTGTGGAGAGGCTCATGTGGTGAGGAACTGAGGCCTCTTGCCAACAACCACTCCAACTTGCTGGCCTTGTGAGGGAGCCTTCTTGGAAGCATATCCTCCTGTCTCAGTTGAGTCTTCAGGTTATGCAGCCCAGCTGGCATCTTGACTGCAACCTCATGAGAGACATGAGCCAGAATCACCCAGCTAAACCACCCATGAATTCCTGACCCACAAAAACTGTGCTTTGGATTGAATATGTCCCCCAAAGTCCATGTGTTGGAAACTTAATCCTCAATGCAACAATGTTGAGAGGTAGGACCTCTAAGAGGTGATTATGTCATAAGGGCTCTGCCTTCACAAATTAATATTATCATGAGAGTGGCTTTCTTATGAAAGCAATTTCACCTCCCTCTCCCCCTGTCTCTCATCCTTTTTTGCCATATGATGCCTTCTGCCATGTTATGGCGCAGCAAGAAAGTCCTCATCAGATGCAAAACTTTGATCTTGGACTTCCCAGCCTCTAGAACGATGAGCCAATGGATTTCTGTTCTTCATAAATTTTCAAGTCTCAGGTATTCTGTAGAAGCAGCACAAAATTG
Organism: Hylobates moloch; assembly: GCF_009828535.3. Classification (NCBI taxonomy): domain Eukaryota; kingdom Metazoa; phylum Chordata; class Mammalia; order Primates; family Hylobatidae; genus Hylobates; species Hylobates moloch. The sequence goes on from NW_026652276.1 coordinate 93,795,422, forward strand.
ATTAAGGCACCGTTTTAGTGGCATTAATGCCCAAAGCATATGCATACATTTCCAGAGGTCAGAGCCCCCTAGAACTTTGGTGCTTAGAAACAGGAATGGATTTCTGAATTCAGAGGTAACACGCTGCCTCATATCACACACTTGTGTCTTCCTTTATGTAACGTACCTTATTGATTTCTATTTAATAATGACTGATGCAGCTCTTGGGCCCTTTCTCTGATGAATCCAAGCTGTCTGTCAAATAGGAGAGACAGGGCAGGAGTGAAGCATTATTATTCCAAAGCACAGTCATTAGATTAATAGTAAGCTCCAGCAACACCATTAACGTGGGGAGAATCGATGAAATAACAGAGGCAAGGCTGCCTCCAGATAAGATCACTGCTTCTCAAGCATGTGTCCTATTTATAGATCATATGTGTTCATTCTACCTTTGGCTCTTTCTTCCCTTGAGGGCTCCCAAGTGAGCTGATTATGATCTTTAAGACTACGTGTCAGCAGCATAACCACCATCACCATCACTCCTTATCCTTGACCCATCGTCTTCCACCTGCCCACCAGGAAAATTAGACAACACTCTGTTGCTTTGTGTTGGAACAAAGATATTTTTCACAACTTTCCCAAAAGAAATTTTTGTCTCACCATGATCAATCTTTTCCTATAATTTGGGAAAATAAAAACTTTAAGGCCATAAATAGACAGTAAACTTTGAAAATCATTTCCCCAGATGGATTTCCCTGTGCCCTTCTGTTCACAAACAGTTAGCTCTCCCAAGTCATAGCTTGTCAGCAAAGTGACTTTATTTTAATGTCTTTAGTTTTTATCCTCTCGATTTATTATTCAGAATAGATGGAGGGGGAGGGGAGAAGACCCTTTCTCTGGAAGGAACTCCTTTCTGAATCTAAGGAAATGATCCTCTAGTTCTGTACTAGAGAGTTGAGTGAGACTAAAGCTGGTGGTGTTAGGAAGGTGGGCAAGGTCATCACTGACAGCTCTCTTAAGAATCTTAAGCATAGTATGAAGGGATGGACAAAGAAAGAAGACCAGTGGATGAAACGTACAGAGTCTCAGTGCCACGTGAAAGGTGGCCAGCCTTGAGAGATCCCTTTTAGCCATGACATCCATCTCTGCAAGCTGGATAGCACCTCCTCCACTCAGGAGGACCTCTGAGATCCAACCCCTGTCCACAGGCTCATTCTGAACCACAGGCTTCTTCCACGCCTCACTCTGCCTGCCATCTTGGCTTGAACCCTCCCAGCCTCTGAGCTCATTGATCATCCATTGATTATTTTTCTGCATCTAGCCTCGTCTTGCCCTTAGGACTTGATGCTTTGATAGGATTCCAGTTTTTATCTTGAGCTATTATCGACTTAGTTCAACTTCCCTCTTGGTTCAACTAAGCCACAACAGGTTTCCTCTGCCCTGAGTGTCTGCCCCTACCCCAGGAAGAGTCATCTTGCCTTTCCCTTGCACCACAAATAGGACCTTAATAGAGAGATATGGGACCTGGAGAGAGACATCTAGAGTCAAGTCAGAACAGATTAGAGCAACCTGTGGCCCAAGCTGGCATCTCTTTCTCTTGGATGTTCTCTGTGTACCGCTGTGCCTCGATAACTTTATACGTGTGAAGGTAACATTTAAGAAAATAATTTTCCCCCGCATCCCGCTCTGTGTATTGCCAGTGGTTTCTAATCAGATGGCTTGTGGTCTCCCCTCCACCCCCAATTTTCCTTTATGTTTCAGATTAGAACTATGGACTTTCTACTGATGGCCTATTAAAATGTATCTTTTGATTAAAATCATACAGCTCATCACCAAACATGCCAAGCTATGATAATACATGAAGGGTAAAACTTGGGTTCACAACTCATAAATTCTAAATGATGATGACTCCATTCTTCTCTCCCTTTGAAAATTTAAGATCAAAATCCTGTAAAAGTGGAAATAATCTGAATGCTCAACAATAGGGATGGGTAAAGAAATGGCCTCGCTCTAGTAAACAATTAACGATCGAGTTTGCAAAGACCACTTAGTGACTGCTGCGTGAAAAAGATGGGATACGAAGACCTGTCTTCTGTGTAAGCCCCATTCTGCAGTGCCCTGCAGCCTCACCTGGGGCACTGGCTTGCAGGGCTGGGACCATCTCTATCTTCCTTCCAAGTATTGCTGGGGAGGGCAGGCCAAGTCAGTTGTGAGAGTGCAGTCTGGATGATGTTAGAAGGGTAGGGTCCTTAGCAGGATGTCAACTAAGGTTGCAGTGAAGAGCTGCAATTATAAGCCAGGTGCAAGGTGGAAAAAACCTGTGGTGCTGGTGGGTGGGAGAGAGTTGGTGGTGAGGAGGGGAGTGGGGCAGGGGAGGATAAGAGGAGAGTGGGGAACCACAGGGATGGAGTTGGGGGGGGACTGGTCATCCACAATCACCGTAATGAGAACCTGAACTAGCAATGGCAAGTCTCCTCAGGAGATGGTGTTCAAGCCTTATCTTTACTCTTTGGAGCCTATCTTGATTGTTTTTTAAATGTGATTTTTACAGAGGCACAGAATGAATAGAATCTGTGTCATGCTGACAGTTCACGGGGCTGAGGTCCTGTCTGTTCCGTTTCGTGTCCTGCTGTGTCCTAAGCAGGAACACAAATCCACCCCACAGAGACTGGGGAGTGACCACGGAATGGGAGGTGGGGTGTTGGTGGCAGGCCGTAGCTCCCTGGGCTGAGGTTCACTGGATTAAATCAAATAAACAACAAATACCTTTTCTTAGTATAAATATTTGTATTGACTGTTTCTGGCAAGCATACGTGGACCCTTGATTTATCAGAAGAAAAGCTTAGGTTAGAATTTACCACTTTCATGGAAGGACGGGGAGAGGGGAGAGGGGAGATGAGAAAGGGGAGAGGAGAGAGGAGACAGAAAGGAAAGAGAGGAAGGAGGGAGGGAGAGAAAGAGGAGAGGGAAGGAGGGAGAGAGGGGGGTGTTGAGATATAAAGAGAGAGAGGGGGATGTTGAGAGATAAAGAGAGGGAGGGAGAGAGAGAGGGAGACGGAAGAAGGAGGGGGAGAAGAGAGGGAAGAAGGAGGGGGAGAAGAGAGGGAAGAAGGAGGGGGAGAAGAGAGGGAAGAAGGAGGGGGAGAAGAGAGGGAAGAAAGGTGGGAGAAGAGAGAGAAAGAGGGAGGGGGAGAGGAGAGAGAAAGAGGGAGGGGGAGAGGAGAGAGAAAGAGGGAGGGAGGGAGAGAGAAGAAAGCAGGGAAGGAGGGAAAGGGAGAGGTTAAGAGAGAGATTGAGAGAGGAGAGGCTTCCTAGCACTTCTCTCGTCTGAGCGCAGAGCCCTATTAGAACAGCCTGTCTCCTTTCACGAAGCTTCTCTGCCACCTTCTCTCCCACCCCTCCTGCATTTGTCCCTTTTGGAGACAGCTCACCCCACTCTCTCCTACTGGACTGGAATTTACCTGGAATGAGCCTTCTCTCTGCTCCCCTTGCACCTGGGCTGGCTGCCAGCAGCTTTCTCCACCAGCCTCCGACAGAAATCCTGCAGAGCTTCCATTCTACGTTCAGCCACCATCGCCTCCCACCCAGTGGTTTCTAAACAATCTCTGAGCAAGATTTTGGTTTTATCAGCCTATTAACTTCTCCCTTTTTCATTTTGGGGAAGGGATCCACCAACATTCATCTTGTGCTGAACAGGAGCTGTTTTCTGCTCAGCTCTTGTTCTTGGGTGACCTGGCACGGACGGATATCTCCAGACCTTGGGGAGTCGTCAAATAAGCCTGGATCTGAGAACTGAGGGATGCTAGGGGTGACATCCACACTCAGGAGGGGTGAGGCAAATGCCCCCTTCGTTGTGTTCTCATGAATCTGGTTCTTCCAAAGATTTTGTTTACTAAGTTGCATTTATTAAGAAATAATGCTTTCTTTAAAGAATATTATTATTATTTTTGAGACAGGGTATTGCTCCATTGCCCAGGCTGGAGTACAGTGGTGCAATCATGGCTCACTGTAGCCTTGACCTCCTGGGCTCAAGCAATCCTCCTGTCTCAGCCTCCTGAGTAGGTGAGACCAAAGGTATATACCACCATGCCTAGCTAATTAATTTTTTTTTTTGGTAGAGATAGAGTCTTACTATGTTGCCAAGGCTGGTCTCAAATTCCTGGGCTCAAGCGATCCACCTGCCTTAGCACCCCCAAAGTGCTAGTATTACAGGCATGGGCTACTGCACCCAACCAAAATTATTCTTATTAGTCAAATATACACAACAGGCAATCGGCTCTTCCACTAGCCAGAGCTAAGCAGTGTTTTCCATGGAGTGGATCTGATTCCAGTTGAAGGAATCTAATTAGGCTCTGTATTCTAATTAGTCTCTGTATTCTAATTAGGCTGAGTGGCATCGTGCCCTGTAAAAACACAGGGGTTTCCATTAGACTTTTGGAAATACCTAGGGGCAAGACTAAAGGCCCCATTGCTGTCTGTATGGATGCTGGGGTGGAGCCCAGCTTGGGATAGAAGATGTTAGTTAGGAGAGATGTTCTCTCCTGGAGAAGAGAACTCTAGAAGAAAGGCTTAAAAGCCAGAGTTATTTTGGGGTTGAGGACTTGAAACCTCCACCAGTAAGCACACTATTTTGGTACAACTGAGTGATTAAGTTCTAAGGTTTAACATCCAACTTCCTGGGTGCAAATCTCAGGCTTGCCCTTTATTAGTTATGTACCCGTGACCTCCCTGAACCTCAGTTTTCCCCTCTGTAAAATGAGGCTGATAATAGTGCAACTTGAACCAGCTGGGGTGCATACGGATGCAAAGAACATAAACACTGACTCAAACGGAGACAGCACCTTGTACATTTCCATTTCTAGGCAGTATTGGCTTCATCATCACATCAAATTATTATAATTATTTGAGACAGAGTCTTGCTCTGTCACCCAGGCTGGAGTGCAGTGGCGTCATCTCAGCTCACTGCAACCTCCGCCTCCTGGGTTCAAGCAATTCTCCTGCCTCAACCTCCCAAGTAGCTGAGATTACAGGCACCTGCCACCACACCCAGGTAATTTTTGTATTTTTAGTAGAGACAGGGTTTCACTGTGTTGGCCAGGCTGGTCTGAGACTCCTGACCTCATGATCTGCCCGCCTTGGCCTCCCCAAGTGCTGGGATTACAACCGTGAGCCATCGTGCCTGGCTGACATCAAATTATAATATGGTTGTCAACCAGTACTGAAGCGAGAAGCCAAGCATGTGTCACTTCTGGAAACCCACACGAAGATTAAAAAAACCTCCTTTCCTAGAAGCTTCCATTAGAACTCTCCTCAGGGCTCATTGGTCTATTTTGCAAAGCTCATGTGGTCATCTCTGAATCCATCACAGTCTAGGGGATGAGACTACATTGGTCAGATTAGGCCTGAGCTATCTACCCCTTCTCTAGAGCCAGAGGTGGAGTTAGCCCCAAAGAATGTGCCTGAATGAAGGTTGGGAGACTCACAAAGATTTAGGAAGAGACACACAGGGAGCACTCCACACCTGTGAGCTAATTCCTGGCCATTATTGTCATCCTGGTGAAACCTGGTTAATCAAGAGTCTTATTCTACTGAAAATGTTTATGTCCATATGCCTCCATCATCCTCACCATCATGATCACCATCACTATCATCATCCTCACCATCTTCTTCATCATCATCTTCATCGTCATGATCACCACCATCATCACCATCATCTTCATCACCATCCCCTCTTCATCATCATGTTCCTCATCATCCTCACCATCACCATCCTCTTCACCATCATCTTCATCATCATCACCATCAAGATCACCATTACCATCACCACTATCTTCATCATCCTCACCATCATCTCCATCATCACCACCCTCTTCACCATCATCCTCACCATCATGATCACTGTCATCATCATCATCAACCTCAGCATCATCTTCACCATTCTCTTCATCATCATATCACTATCGTCTTCACCATCATAACCATCATCTTCAACATCATGATCATCATTATCATCATTGTCATCTTCACTGGCACCATCGTTGGCCAAATGCCTACTGTGTGCTGCTGGCACCATTTCAGACACATTGCAAACCTATATCTAATCCTTGGGACAACTTGTGAAACAGGATATCACTGGTTGCCTACCCCCAATGCATTCTCCCCCTTGTTCCTTACCATATAAAATCCTGAGATTTCGTTTGATGTGGCATGATACCAAAGATTTAAAACCTACACTAATAAAAACAAACAAAACCCACTCCTCCAGTTGGACGTGATGATGCAAAATTGTGAAACAGTTAGAAATAGACGTAAAATGTCCTATGCAATGAATAGACAAAGAAAAAAACCCCATACGGTACCAGCTTCCTTTGCAGTTAGATGTGGTCATGTGGCATAATCTAGCCAATGAGATAAGAGGAGTCTGCCAGAGACTTCTGAGAAAATCTCACCTCTCTGCTGCAGGCACCATCCGTTCCTCAGTGCTACTTTCCTTTTCTTCCTGCTCGCAACATGGACCCTCAAAGCTGTGGAAGAGAAACTCTCTCATGATCATGAAGATGAAAGTCACCCACTAAGAAGGATAAAAAGGGGAAGTTTGGGACATTGAGGCTATCATGGACCAATTCACCAGCCCTGAGATGCATCCTCCAGACACCTTGTTATGTGTTGAGGGGAAGAAAAGCACCCTCTTTGCTGAAGTCACTGAAGTTGGGTTTCTGCTGCAGACAAATGAATACAGCTTCTGACAGGAGATTGCTGGACAAAATGAGCCCTATTACAGAGGAAGAAACTGAGGCACAGAGAGGGAAAGCATTTACCCCAAGTATGAAATTCAGGCCCCCAAACCAATGCTCCCACCATAAAAAGGAGGGAAATTCTGACACAGGCTGCCAAATGGATAGATCTTGAGAACATCCATCTTGAGATGGTGCAAAGTGAAACAAGCCAGTCAGAAAAGGACATATAACGTATGATTCCACTTACATGAGGGACTTGGAGTTGTCGTATTCATAGAGACAGAAAGTGGAATGGTGGTTACCAGGAGCGGGTGGAGGGAGACCAGGAGTGAGTGTCTAACGGGTGCAGAATTTCACTTTGAGAAGATGAGAAAGTTCTGGAGATGGATGGTAGTGATGGTTGCAGAACACTGTGAATGTGCTTAGTGCCTCTGAACGGTGCCCTTAGAAATGGTTAAGATTGTAAGGTTTTTGTTCTATGTATTTTACTGTGATAAAAACACGATGTGGGAAAATTGTACTAAAAACAAAAAAAATCAATTCTTCCTTCAGTAATGCCTCAGAAAAAGTGTGTTTTGTTCTGTCTTGCTAAGGGTTTGAAACTCTTGTTTCTATCCCTGTCCTCTCATCCTAGGCCCTCTTGGATCCAGTCAACACTCAGGGTGGCTGAATGAGCGTAGTTGAAGTGGCTTCTGATATTGGGGCATGCACCTCTCTGCCCATGGCAAGGACTTGGGACAGGTATGGCTTCTGCTCATGGCTGTTGAGATAAAGGCTGAATTTCTAGAGTCTCAGGAGTTAACAGTTACAGGGCCCGAGTCATAAGCTCAGAAATGAAGATAAGTAGCAGCCCCAGACTGGGAGGACTAGCTCCAACATTTCTCTGGGAATGAACTATTTCCAGAGTACATATATTAACATTCAAGACTCCCTGAAAATACTCATAGCGCTACCGAGGTCCTGACTGGGGAGATTCTCTCCCTTCCCCTATGTGAAAATGTTGCTGCTCAGCTTCCTGAGCGAAGTTCGCAGCTCATATCTCCTCTGCCCCAGTATCACTGAGGATCTTAATTAGGTGAAAGGGTCTACACATCTTTCCTTCTGGACTTGAGGTTGTCCTCTGTGTTGCTGTGTGTGAGGGTTCAAACTGTGAGTCACTTATTTCCTTCTTAGCAGGAGGGGCAATTTTGTATAGAAGGCTAAACAAAGACAGTTTCTCTCCCTGGTGTTTAAAGCAAATCTCTCTAGTATGGGGACAGGTAGAGAAAGAGACCCAGGCTCATTTAGGACAGTGGTTCTCGACCCTCGCTATCTGTCCCTTAGAGTCCCTGAAGAACTTTGACAAATGCTGATGTCCAAGCCAAACCCACAACCAATTAAAGGACAACCTCTGGGGATGGAACCTAGGCATGCGTATTTTTTTAAGTGCCTCAGGGGATTCCAATAAGCAGTCCAATGTGAGCACCAGAGTTTTGCAATCCGTGTCATTCCACTTGTGTTCTGTGGAGCAGCAGTGCAAGTATTACCTGGGAGCTGGCCAGGAAAACAGAATCTTAGGTCCTGCTCCAGGGCTCCTGGGTCATCCAGATCACCTGGATCAGAATCTGCATGTCAGCAAGGTTCTCAGTAGAGCTGTGTGCACCTTAGAGCTTGGAAGCACTGCATTAATTAAGTCCCCTTTGGAAGGAATCTTCATGACTGCTGACAGTTCCAAGTCTTCTCACCCTCCACTCTTGTGAGTTGCTTTCCGACTCCTCCCACATTTAGGGAGATAAGGACCAGTGATATTGTCCATCCCGGGGGGGCATGGTGCCTAAAAGTCAACTCTGACTTCTTCACCATTACGTGACAGAAAAGGGTTGATTGTATGCAGAGCTTTACACCTATTCTAGTACCAAATGCTGCCCATCAGGCTAGCTAATGACAAGATAATAATGATTAGTAATAATCATTGCATTTATTGATAACCTACTGTATTAGACAGGGTTCTCGAAAGGGACAGAACTAATAGGATAGATGTATATATAAAGGGGAGTTGATTAAGGGGTGACTCATACGATCACAAGGTGAGGTCCCATAATAGGCCGTCTGCAAGCCGAAGAGCAAGGAAGCCAGTTTGAATCCCCAAACCTCAAAAGTAGGGAAGCTGACAGTACAGCCTTCAATGTGTGGTCGAAGGTCCAAGAGTCCTAAAGCTCAAGACCTTGGGGTCTGATGGTCAAGGGCAGGAAGCATCCAGCACGGGAGAAAGATAGAGGCCAGAAGACTCAGGCAGTCTAGTCTTTTCCCATTCTTCTGCCTTTTATTCTGGCCATGCTGGCAGCTGATTAGACGGTGCCAACCCAGATTGAGGGTGGGTCTGCCTTTCCCAGTTCACTGACTGAAATGTTAATCTTCTTTGGCAATACCCTCACAGACACACCCAGGAACAATACTTTGACTCCTTTGATCCAATCAAGTTGACACTCAGTATTAACCATCACACCTACTATGTGCCAGGCACTTAGCATAGAGTGCTTCATTTAATTCTTCTGGTAAACGTGTCAATAGTATTGTCCCCAACTTACAGATGAGGTAGCAGAGACTCAGAGAATGAAGTCACTTGTCCAACAAGTTCACGCAACTAGAAAGTAGCGGTGGTAAGTGGCTGGTTTCCTTTTCTTCACCCCATTGTTCTTAGAAGGCTAATGGTGGGGTGGTAAGGAAGGAGAGAAGGGGCAAATAGCAGAGGAAGTGAGGGGAAGGAGGAGGGAGGAGGGAGGAGAAGTGCACTCAGATTAATTAGAAACAGTGAGAGAGGGCCGGGTACAGTGGCTCATGCCTGTAATCCCAGCATTTTGGGAGGCCAAGGCGAGTGAATCACATGAGGCCAGGAGTTCAAGACCAGCCTGGTCAATGTGGTGAAGCCCCGTCCCTACTAAAAAAAAAAAAAAAAAAATACAAAAATTAGCCGGGCATGGTGGTGCATTCCTGTAATCCCAGCCACTTGGGAGGCTAAGGCATGAGGATCACTTGAGCCTGGGAGGCAGAGGTTGCAGTGAGCCGAGATCATGCCACTGAGTTAGGACTTGTGGTTGCAAGTGATGGAAACCTAACATTCCCTAATGCAATCACAAAGAGGTATTGGCTCACTGAACATGTCCACAGGCAGATGGACTTCAGTTTCTTCCTATCTTTTCTCCATCATTCAGTTCTCCTTTTCTCTGTGATGACTATCTCCCAACAGGCTTTTTCTTGTAGTGGCAAAGATCTTCCCTGTTAGTATCAGTCCTATGCTGTATTAGTCCATTCTCATGCAGCTATGAAGAAATACCTGAGACTGGGTAATTTATAAAGAAAGGAGGTTTAATAGACTCACAGTTCCACATGGCTGGGGAGGCCTCAGGCAACTTATGATCACGGTGGAAGGCACCTCTTCACAGGACGGCAGGAGAGAGAATGAGTGCAAGCAGGGGAAATGCCAGACACTTATAAAACCATCAGATCTCATGAGACTCATTCATTATCATGAGAACAGCATGAGGGAAACTGCCCCCATGATTCCTTTACCTCCACTTGGTCCTGCCCTTGACACATGGGCATTATGGAGCTACAATTGAAGATGAGATTTGGGTGAGGACACAGAGCCAAACCATATCATAAGCTTTGTCAGCTTAGAAACCTAGAGCAGTGACTCCCTAAAACTCTCCTAAAATCCTTTGGATTGACAGTGGTTGGCCAGGCCCTGGTCATCCACTTCTGAAGGCAGGAGGTGATGAATCATATGCCTTGAGAGAGTTGGAGGGGCAGTTCCCCCAAGGACAACTGCAGTACTGTTACCCAAAAGGGAGAAAGAATGCAGGCCAGACAGGAATCCTCAAACTGGACATTCTGTGCTTTCCCCTCCAGATCTTACTCTCCACCTGTCTCCTCCCTCCTCTCTGCTCCAAGAGTGATTTCTATGGCTAACATATGGGTATTTGACATGGTTTGGCTGTGTCCCCACCCAAATGTCACCTTAAATTGTAATAATTCCGTCTTATGAAGAGCAGGGCTAGGTGGAGATAATTGAATCATGAGGGGTGGTTTCCCCTGTACTGTTCTCATGGTAGTGAACAAGCCTTGCAATATCTGATGGTTTTATAAATGGGAGTTCCCCTGCACAAGCTCTCTTGCCTGCCGCCGTGTAAGACGTCCCTTTGCTCTTCCTTCATCCTCTGCCATGATTGTGAGGCCTCCCCAGCCATGTGGAACTGGGAGTCCATTAAATCTCTTTTTTAAAATAAATTATCCAGTCTCAGGTATGTCTTTATTAGCAGCATGAGAACAGACTAATACACTATTATTTTCTTAGCTTTAAGGTATAATTTGCATACCTTAAAGTCCATCCAAGTTTACAATTCAACAATTTTGAGTAATTTTATAACGTGCTGCAACCATCATCACAATCCAGTTTCAGAACACTTCTATCAACCCCCAAAATTCACTTCAGCCTGCTTGCAGTAGCTCCTGGCAATGTGCAGAATTTGCCTTTTCTGGACATTTCATAAACATGGAATTATACACCATATAGTACTCTATATAGTGTCTGGCTTCTTTCACTCAGTATTTTTGAGGTTTGTCCCTACTGGAACATGTGTCAGTATTTCATTCCATTTCATTGCTGCATTATATTCCATTGTATGGATGGACCCCATTTTGTTTATCCATTCACCAGCTGATGGACATTTGGGTTGTTTGCAGTTTGGGGCTATTACGAATAAAACTGTTATGAACATTTGTTTACAAGTCTTTGTGTGGACATGTGTTTTGAATTCTCTCAGATAGCTTCCTAGGAGTGGAATTGCTGGATAATATGGTAAGTTTACGTTTCAACTCTTGTCCATGGCTGGTAAAAATGTAAAATGGTACGATGTTTGGAAAATAGTTTTAAGAAACTGCCAAACTATTTTCCAAACCTATGGTGCCATTTTACATTTTCACCAGCCATGGACAAGAGTTCTGATTCCTCCACATCCTCACCTATATTTAGTTATTGTCTGATTTTCAAAAATTATAGCCACTTACTAGGTACATAATAATATCTCACTGTGGCTTTAATTTGCATTTCCCTAATGACTAACAATGGTGAGTGCTTTTTTTTTTTTTTTTTTGAGATGTAATTTTGCTCTATCCCCAGGCTGGAGTACAATGGTGTGATATCGGCACACTGCAACTTCCGCCTCCCAGGTTCAAGTGATTCTCCTGCCTCAGCCTCCTGAGTAGCTGGGATTACAGGGGCTACCCCCATTTCTGGCTAATTTTTATATTTTTTGTAGAGATAGGGTTTTGCCACGTTGGGCAGGCTCGTGCTTTTCAGTCATTTGTATAGATTGGATATCATATATACACATGAAAAAGTTAGACCCTTAACTCACATCAAAAATAAAAATTATCTCAAAGTGAATCACAGACCTAAATGTAAGAGCTACAGTTACAAAACCTCTAGGAGAAACTTTAGTGAAATGTTTGTTCAAGTCTTTTGCTTATTTTTTATTTGGCTTGTCTTATTATCAGTTACAAGAGTTCTTTATATATTCTGGGTACAAGTTCTTCATCAGATACATGACTGGTACATATTTTCTCCCAGTCTGTAGCTTGTTTTTTCATTTTCTTCAGGGCATCTTTTAAAGTTTTTAATTTTAAATTAAAATGACACCCAATTTATAATTGGCTCATACTTTTGGTGTAATGTCTAAGAACTCTTTGCTTAACCCAAATCCATGAAGATTTTCTCTTGTTGGTTTCTCCTAGAAATTTTATAATTGTAGCTCTTACATTTAGGTCTGTGATTCATTTTGAGATAATTTTTATGTTTGGTGTGAGCTAAGGGCCTAACATTGTTGTGTGTGTGTGTGTGTGTGTGTGTGTGTGTGTGTGTGTGTGTGTGTTTTGGTATATGATATCCAACTGTTACAATGCCATGTTTGAAAAGACTATCCTGCCCCACTGAATTGTCTTGACATCATTGTCAAAAATCCGTTGGTCATATATATGAGCACTTATTTCTGGGCTCTCACTTCTGTACCATTATCGATATGCCTATCCTTACTCCAGTGCCACACTGTCTTGATTACTGTAGCTTTAGAGTAAGCTTTGAAATTGGGTAGGATAAGTCCTCCAGCTTTGTTTTTCTTTCCCCAAATTGTTTCAGCAATTGTATGTCTTTTGCATTTCTGCATTCATTTTAGAACCAGCTTGTCACTTTCTTCAGAAAATCCTGCTGGGATTTTAACAGGGATTGCATTGCATCTATAGATCAATTTGATCTATGGATTGACATCTTAATAATATTTAATCTTCCAATCCATTAATGTGGAATATCTCTCCATTTATATTTTCTCTCATTTCTCTGAGCAATCCTTTATAATGCTCAGTGTACCAATTTTTCACTTTTTTCTTGTTAAATTCATTCCAAACTATTTTTGATGCTATTGTGAATGAACTTTAAAAAATTCATTCTCAAATTGTTCATGACTAGTATAGAAAATTCCATTAATTTCTATATATTGATCTTGTATCCTGCGTAGTTGCTAAATTTATTAGTTGTAGGAGAATTTTTTGGTGGATTCCTTAAGATTCTCTACATACAGGATGATGCCATCTGTGAATAAAAAAGTTTTACTTCTTTCTTTCCAATCTGGATGTCTTTATTTTATGTATATATATATTTGGCCTTATTTTACTGGCTTGAATTTTCAGTAAATTCCCGAATGGAAGTGGTGAGAATGAATGTCTTTGCTTCATTTCCAAGCTTTGGGAAAAGCATTCAGTCTTTCACCATTAAGTATAATGTTAGCTGTGGGTTTTCTGTGGTGCACTTCATCAAGTTGAGGAAGTTCCCTCTTATTCCTAGTTTGTGGATGGTTTTTGTCATGAATGGGTGTTGGATTTTGTCAATTGCTTTTTTTGTGTCTGCTAAGATAATTCACTATCTGAACGTGCCATCTGTTTCCTGCCAGGACCCTAAAAAATGCTCGCTGCAAAGTGAAAATGTATGTGATGAAGGTGGGTTCTCTAGTCCCCACTCAATGAATTATTGCACTGACTTGATGCCCATTCTCTCAGCTTTTTGGCTTCAAGAGATTTGGTTTTAAAATATATCCACTAGGCAGGGCGCAGTGGCTAACGCCTGTAATCCTAGCACTTTGGGAGGCCGAGGTGGGTGGATCGCCTGAGCTCAGGAGTTCGAGACCAGCCTGGACAACACGGTGAAACCCTGTCTCTACTAAAATACAAAAAATTATCTGGGCGTGGCGGCGCATGCCTGTAATCCCAGCTACTCGGGTGACTGAGGCAGGAGAATCCCTTGAACCCGGGAGCCGGAAGTTGCAGTGAGCCGATATCGCGCCACTGCACTCAAGCCTGGGTATCTCAAAAAAAAAAAAAAAAAAAACGTATCTATATATCTGCATATATCTCCGCTAGTAATTTGATACTGCTTCCTTCCAAAATGGAGTCTAATTCTCTTCCAAGTGTGAACTAGACTCAGTGAATTGCATCTAGTGAACAGAATATGGCAGAAATGATGGTGTACGGTTTCTGAGACTAGGTCATAGGAGGCGTTGTGGTTTCCGTCTGTAATTCTACCTCATCATTCGCTCTGAGAGAAACCAGCCGCCATGTTGTGAGAGCACTCGAGGAGCTCCCATGGGAAGTTCCACCTAGTGAAGCCTCTGTGACTGACCAACTTTGGAAGAGAATCCGCAAGTCTTCTGACCGTAGCCCCAGCCAACATCTGACCGCAAACCCATGATACAAATTAAGCCAGAACCACTCAGTTAAACTGCTCCTGAATTCCTGACCCCTGGAAACCACAAGGTAATAAACGACTATTGTTTTAAGCCACTGTGTGTTGGAGTGATTTGTTATGCAGCGTTTGACAATACAAGAGACATTGCCACCTTCTCTCAGAATTTGTTAAGCTCTAAAAATGACAAAGATGGGTCTGAAGGAACAAGGATTTCTGGACCTGGAGGCTCTTTCAAAAGTTAGATCCCATGAGGATGTGGCATTGCTCTAAGAAGAGGTTGGTGAGCATCGTACGTGAAAACACTTCGTAGGTGATAAATACGGCATAAACACATTATTGTTACTGGAAGGTTTGTTATAGCCTTCAAGCTTACACTCAATGTCATCTTAGCCGGCATCCTTCTTTCTATCCCAACACATCAGGTCTTTGAAAATTTGTGTTCTTCTAAAAAAGGACCCCTAGGGTCCTGCCCTCCCATGACCGACATGCTGACCAGGCACTTGATGTGGACATATCAGACTGCCCACATTCTACTTCCATCAGTTGCTTTTTCTAGAATGCCAGCCAGGAGGGACGGGTACACTCTGAATGAATTTTGATCTCATGTGGGTGGGTGATCTGCTTTCTAATTAGAGTTCCCTGCCCGGCCCCTTCTGCGGAACGTTCCACCCGGGAGAAAAGACCTGAAGCAATTGTGTCAAAGGGTAGGAAAGCATTTACACAGCAAGGGAGGTCTTGCTTAGCAATTGGGGGGAGAAAAAGAGAGAAAGATTTGCCTCCAGCTGCCGTTCTGAACTGTACCATTTGTACAAAGTGGAATGTAAGTTTCTGTTTTCTGAAAAGGGGACAAGTTGCTGTTGATAAGCAGGAGGTCACATCCATCTCCATTTGCATACAAATTACTTTCTCATCTACTTTCCAAGGGGGAGAAAGAGCTGCTTTATCGTTCTCAGAAGGAGCAAACTCTCCCCGGGTCGCCTTGTATATTTGTCAGAACTTTTTGGATGCAAGTGACAGACACTCAACCCAACCCTGAGTAGCTTATGCAAAACTGGTAACTTTTCTTTTTGAGAGTTTCGCTCTTGTTGCCCAGGCTAGAGTGCAATGGTGCCATCTCAATTCGCTGCAACCTCCGCCTCCTGGGTTCAAGCAATTCTCCTGCCTCAGTTTCTAGAGTAGCTGGTACTAGAGGCACGTACCACCATGCCTGGCTAATTTTTGTATTTTTAGTACAGACAGGGTTTCACCATGTTGGCCAAGATGTTCTTGATCTCCTGACCTTGTGATCTGCCCACCTCAGCCTCCCAAAGTGCTGGGATTACAGAAGTGAGCCACCGCACCTGAACACTAAACTGGTCATTTTCGATCTATCTCATCAAATCACAAAAGTAGAAAAGTCTTTCACTTAATAGGGGATGCAAATGCCATCTTCCATCTTATCATCCTCTTTTATCTAATCAATTGCCTTTATTCTCTCCCCAGAAGGCTAAACCCATGGCCACATGGATATCTCCAAACTTGAACTCGAGCCTGCTGCATCCAGCTCTGTATGTGCTATGGCTATTTGGATATCTGGTAGGGCTGTCAAGCTGAGTGTGTTGAAGCTTAGTTTAGGTTCTTGCTCTTGTGACCTGTTCCCCCTCCTCCAGTGTTTTCCTAGCAGGGTAGATGGCTCCACTTGCCACCTCCTTGGGCAGCTGCATAAGCCAGAAACCTGAGCATCACCTCTGACCCCTCCCTCCCTCCCTCATCCCCACACAGCCAATCAGTAAATACGACTGGAGTCCAGGTGCCTCTTTCTTACAATTTTTATATGTATTTTATCTTAATTTTTATTTTTTTGAGACAGGGTCTCACTCTGTTGCCCAGTCTGGAGTGCAGTGGTGTGATCCCAGCTCACTGCAACCTCCGCCTCTCAGACTCAAGCAGTTCTCATGCCTCAGCCTCCCAAGTAGCTGGGATTACTGGAGCACACCACCACGCCCTGCTAATTTCTGTATTTTTAGTAGAGACAGGGTCTCACCATGTTGGCCAGGCTGGTCTTGAACTCCTGACCTCAAGTGATCCACCCGTCTCAGCTTCCCAAAGTGCTGGGATTATATGAGCCACTGCGCCCAGCACAGGTGGCTATTTCTAGTCCCCCTGCCACTCCCTAGTCCAGGCCATCATCCCTGCAGTGTGGACTAGGGTAACCATGTTCCAACGAGTTCCTTTCCCATCTATTCCTGCCTCCCTCTGATTTGTTCTCCATAGGATTGCCATAAATGTCCAGAAAAATGCAAATTAGATCCTGGCAAGCCCCTCCTGCATGCTCTCCTCTCACCATTAGGATAAAACCCCAACTCCTCACCATGACGTGATCCCAGCCCTGTCTTACGCCAGTGGCCACTTTCCTCTCTGCTGTCCGCACTGCAGCAGCTCTGCTCCTGTCCACTCCATGACCTCAAAGCATACGGTTTCCCCTGCTCAAATGTTCTTTCCTCCCTCCTTTACCTGCCTAGTTCCCCTTCACATTTCAGAGCTAGAATCCCCTAGGAAACTTAGGTAGGAGGGTTGCTTAAAACCAGGAGTTAAAGATCAGCCTGGGCAACATAGTGAGAGCCCTGTCTCTACAAAAAAAAAAAAAAAAAATTCGCTGGGTGTGGTGGCACAAGCCTGTGGTCCCAGCTACTCAGGAGGCTGAGGCAGAAGGATCCCTTGAGCCTGAGAGTTGGAGGCTGCTTTGGGTTGTGATTGCACCACTGCATTCCAGCCTAGGTGACAGAGCAAGACCCCAATTCTTTAAAAAAAAAAAAAAAAAAAAAGTCAGTGTTGGCCAGGCGTGGTGGCTCATGCCTGTAATCTCAGCACTTTGGGAGGCCGAGGTGGGCAGATCATTTGAGCCCAGGAGTTTGAGACCAGCCTAGACAACATGGCAAAACCTCATCTCTACAAAATATACAGAAATTAGCCAGGTATGGTGGTGCATGCCTATAGTCCCAGCTACTTGGGAGGCTGATGTGGGAAAATGACTTGAGTCCAGGAGGTGGAGGTTACAGTGAGCCAATATTGCACCATACACTCCAGCCTGGGTGACAGAGCCAGACCTTGTCTCAAATCTACAGATAGGCAATAAATTTAAAATTATTACATGAATTTGTTGACATTCTTCTCTCCAGAATGCAGCCAATTCACCTCCCCCTTAAGTGGGGCTGGACTTAGTAACTTCTAATAAATAGAATACTTCTAATAAATAGAAGTGACAAGGTGTGACTTCTGAAGCTAAATCATAAAAGGCATTGTGTGACTTCCTCTTTGTGTTCTCTTGGATCACCGGCTCTGGGAGAAGCCGGCCGCCATGTTGTGAGGATGCTCAAGCAGCCCTCTAGGGAAGCCCCCATGGTGAGGAGCTGAGGCCTCCTACCAACAGCCATGTGAGTGAGTTTGGAAGTGGATCCTCTAGTCTCAGTTGAGCCTTTGGATGATGCAGCCCTGGCCAGCATCTTGATTGTATCCTCATGAGAGTCCCCAAGCCAGAACCACTCAGCTAAATCACTTGCAAATTCCTGGCCCAAAGAAACTGACATAATAAATGTGTAGTTTTTTAAGCCATTAAGTTTTTTAGCAGTTTGTTATACAGAAATAGATAATATAGCAACTTCCTACATCATTCTTACAGCATTTATGACATTTATATTCAAATAATTAACTGTGGAATGCATGGTTTGGAAATGTCTGTTACAGTCCCTGCTGTGCCCTCAGGGTCCTGACCGGGTAAATGCTTATAGAACTGAACTTCATGCTGGGAGACAGTGGTATGCCAGGCAAAACAGACACCTGAAGCCCAGCGTTTCTAATATGCCTCTCCTCTATAGACAAAATTATTTTCTGTCACCATCATGCAACAGATACTGTTTGAATGCAGTAAAATCTCTCTCGTATACACTAACATTTACACGTATGGAACAAAACATGACACTTCTCAGTTCTTTTGTTTTGCTGTTTTAATTGTAAAATAAAAACTCTAAGTGGTCACAAGGAAAGGCAGAATTAAAGTAATTTAAATTCTTTTTGTCTTCGTAATGACTGTGCTATTGTTTATTTTGAATCTACTAAACACAGTTGATAACGTAATATGCAGTGCCACAGGGGATGGGGACCTGAACTCCACACCAAGTGAGCCCTAGTGATTCAGAATCTTGGCAGACTTCCTCTTCACATGAACACGTGCTGCTGGGTCCCTGAGTGTTGGGGGTGACTACACAACTGGGACGTCTCCAAATTAACCTCCGCATCGAAGACTATTTTAGAGGACAAGTCATTCAACGTGCTAATCCGAAGCAATATTATTAAAACTCAACAGTAACTGTGGCAATTGTCTAGAAATTAGACCAACAAAGAGATTGAGGGGGAGGCATATGTTATCCCTGGCATTGTGTAGAATCGCACGTGGAGCGAATGAAAAGCAGATTGATTTCGAGGTGGCGTTATTGTTTTAAAATTCTCTACAGCCGACGCACTCCTGATCACACCCTCTCCCACCCCCAAGGTGGACGGGCTCCTACTCTTTGTCTGCCACTTCTGGAAGACCAAGAAAAGATGGATCCATTTGTGAGCTATGAGCAAGACACCGTGCTGGGCACCTTTTTTTGAGATGGAGTCTCGCTGTGCCACCCAGGCTGGAGTGCAGTGGCACGATCTCGGCTCACTGAAACCTCCACCTCCCGGGTTCACACCATTCTCCTGCCTCAGCCTCCCGAGTAGCTGGGACCACAGGCATCTGACACCATGCCTGGCTATTTTTTTATTTTTTATTTTTAGTAGAGACGGGGTGGGCACCTGCTTTTAATGAACAGGGCTGGCATCAGCCTTCTAGTGGTTTCTGTGGCATTCTTGCAGACATACCCAAGGACAGTGGTCCAGGTAGCAGTTCCTCTGGGATAACACTGGGCCCCCCAGTGACAGCCCAGGGTGGGGTAGGTCCATCCCCTGATCCAGCTGTAGTTCTGCAGCTCCTGCTGCTCTGAGGAAGCCTGGGTCCCGAATGGCAGAGCCCTCCCAAAGCAGAGCACGGGCTTGTGAAAGACACTTTGGATCTTGTCAGGTTATAGCTCCATTTCTCACGTACAGGCTTTAAAATGCATTTAAATATTTCAAATAGTCTCTAAATTTTTTAGAATTCATAAATCTGGAATAGTAACAAGATCATAAAAGAAAAGGCCCACTCCCAACCAACAGAAAACAGAATTGATGTATTCGTATGTTTATCATTTATTTCCATTACCCACCTGGATAGTCCCCGGAGATTTGATTTCTTGTTTCCTGGAGAATCTAAAGACAGAAAGCAGAACTTGGTGTTAAATTATCTTTACCCTACACCTGTTCAAACTGCCGGCAAGACACTAGTCATTTGTCCTGATGCACAAACATCAATCCAGGGCACATGAAATTTTAACTATCAATAAATATTCTGACATCCGCACACATGGAGCATCTAATTGCAGCATCAAAATGCAGATAAGCACGAATAGATATTTGGATTTATGGCAAAAGGGGTCTCATCTGCAAACTTCTCCCAGGAAGGTCTGGCAGGCTGGGTGGAAGGAATTTGGGACGATGCCTGCATTTCCTCTGCCCATTTCTACCAAGTCGGTCCTGTAATCCTGTTTAATTAATAATAAACATTGCAGGATTTTTTTCCCCATTTGAATTATGTTTGAAATGTGATGGCTGGATGCTTCTTATAAAAATGCTTTGAAAAATAAACCGTGTCAGAAATGAGTGATTTGTCATCACTCAGAATGCTGGCAGGGGAAATCTCAGAAGAGGAGAGAATTGACGTTGCTTCCTGCCGGCATTTCTACTACAGAGCCGGTCCAATTTGCTTTCTTCCTGTGCCCATGCATGGGGCAGCTTTTGCATGAGGCACTCCCCTCGCTCATTTCGTGTCTTTTTTTTTTTTTTCTCTCCCAGGATCTGCCCAGGCCTTTGGAGGCCAGAACTCCCTGCTGGCATAGTGGCAGGCAAGGGGTGGAAGGAGAGGCTCTGGGTCCTCGGGGAACTCCCCACAGTGCACACCAGGCACCAGCCAACGTCAAAGGTCAGGAGAAAGGAGCTCGTGAGGTCTGGATGACTTCAAATGAGCGGCATCACACTGTGAAACGTTCAGTCTGCAGAGCTTCCAGGCCAAGGTTCCTGATCAGATTCTGTTCAATCACAAGGTACAGCTCTGCTGTCCATAATCTGCTCTGTTAGGAATACAAGCAATTATTCAGCATTTACTATGGATCATGCTTTTTTTTTTTTTTTTGAGATGGAGTCTCGCTCTGTCACCCAGGCTAGAGTGCAGTGGCGTGATCTCGGCTCACTGCAACCTCTGCCTCCTGCACTCTGGTGATTCTCCTGCCTGTCTCCTGAGTAGCTGGGATTATAGGCGCCCGCCACCACACCTGGACGATTTTGCATTTTTAGTAGAGACAGGGTTTCACCATGTTGCCCAGGCTGGTCTCGAACTCCTCACCTCAGGTGATCCACCTGCCTCGGTCTCCCAAAGTGCTGGGATTTACAGGCCTGAGCCACCGCGCCCGGCCCTGGATAATGCCCTGTTATAAGATCTTTATATGCATAATTGCACTTGATCTTCACAAAAGTTGGTATTCATTGCATCCCCATTTTGCAGATGAGACAACCAAGATACACAGCAAGCAAGAGGCCAAAGCCAGGAAAGTAACCCGAACAGTCCGATTCCAGAACCCCGACTCTGAATCATTTCACTGTGTTATTATTATTATTAATAGAACTGGGTGTGGTGGCTCCTGCTGTAATTGCAGCACTTTGAGAGGCCGACACAGGAGGATCACTTGAGTTCAGGAGCTCGAGTCCAGTCTGGGCAACATAGTGAAATCCCATCGCTACAAAAAATAAACTTAGCCAAGGATCGCATGCCTGTGGTCCCAGCCTCAGGAGGCTGAGGTGGGAGGATCACCTGAGCCCAGGAGTTTGAGGCTGCAATGAGTCATGATTGTGCCACTGCACTACAGCCTGGGCAACAGAGGAAGGGCCCGTCTCAAAAATAATAGTCTTTCTCAGCACTCTATACCAAGGGATATGCCGGGCCCTGCATAGATACTGTGTCTTTTATATGATTGAGATCGTTGTCCTTCTTTGACTGCTGAGGAAACTGAGGTTACCAGAGTGAAGTGAGTTGTCTAAAGAAAGTCTTGAGCCAACACGAGGACCCCGGTCCTCCCAGATCCATAGCTTGTTTTCAAAGTACTTATTTGGTGTCACTCTGCTCAACTGACATGACAGATGGGTGGTGGGGGCTGCGGTCTTGGTGGTGAGCTCTCTGGAGATCCACCCTTTGGAACAACATAGACGCTCCAGTTTCAGATTTCTCACATCCAGTGTCTGTTCTGGTTTTTTTTCCCCCCTTTGCTGAATTTAAGCAGCCCCAGCAGAGAAAGCCAACGAATGGTGATGTGAAAACAGCCGTGTGGACCTGTTCCTCTCCATCACCCATCAGATGGTTTCCAATCAGGAAGAAAAGCTGGGCCATAGTAAATGTTGGAGAGTACGTGGAGCAGAGGGAACGCTCATGCCCTGCTGATGGGAATGCAGATTGATCCGGCCTTGGAGCAACTGGGCAGTACCCAGTGAAGTGGAACCTGTGTGCCCCCATGACCCAGAAATTCCAAGGGCACATGTAGGCCAGGAGACATGCATGGCAGACTCATGGTTTGTAAATGGGAAACAGTGGGAGACAACGCCATGTCCATCAACGGGGGAAGGTGGACTAGACGTGGTGCATTCGTAAGATAGACTTCTACAGGCAACTGAAATGGATAGACTAGATGTGCATTGATAACACAGGTAATTATAAAAAATTCAATGTTGAATGACACAAAACAAGTTCTAGGAATCTCAAAGCACCCCAAACTTTATTACAACATTATAGATTGTTCATGGGTACACCTATAAGAGAGTAGAGGCACATCCCTGATGAGAAAGAGAGAGAGAGAGGGGAGAGGGGCTGACCTTGTAGGTGGGGCTGAAAGGGACTTCACTTGATCTGTGATGTTTTGTTCAATATATATTTATTTATTTTCTATTCATTTTATTTTGAGATGGAGTCTTGCTCTGTTGCCAGGCTAGAGTGCAGTGATGCAATCTCAGCTCACAGCAACGTCCACCTCCTGGGTTCAAGCAATTCTCCTGCCTCAGCCTCCCAAGTAGCTGGAACTACAGGCACATGCCACCATGCCCAGCTAATTTTTTATTTTTAGTAGAGATGGGGTTTCACCATGTTGGCCAGGATGGTCTTGATCTCTTGACCTCGTGATCCACCTGCCTCGGCCCCCCAAAGTTTTGGGATTACAGATGTGAGCCACCACATCTGGCTCACTTTGTATTTTTATTAATATAAAAATATGAAATGCTGGGTGTGGTGGCTCCTGCCTATAATCCCAGCACTCTGGGAGGCTGAGGCAGGAGGATCACTTGAGCCCCGGAGTTTAAGACCAGCCTGAGCAACAAAGACCCTATCTCTACCAACAAACAAACAAAAAACCAAAACAACAAAAAAACAAACAAAGACCACCACCCCCGCTGCCACAAACAAAACTTAGCCAGGCATGGTGGCATGCACCTGTGGTCCCAGCTACTTGGGAGGACTGCTTGAGCCCAGGAGACTCATGTTGCAGTGAGCTGTGATTGCATGGCTGCACTCCAGCCTGAGTGACAGAGCGAGACCCTGTCTCAAAAACAAGAACAAAAACCCAAAGACAGAAAATGTTGGCATTTGTCAATTTTGGGTGGTGAGAACCTGGGAATGTGTTATGTTATTCTCTGCACTTTTCTATGTTTTGAACATTTCTAAAAATAATAATAAAATAACCCATGTGAAACTACATACTGAATTTCTATGGTCCTCTTCTTCTATGAGTAGTGAATCTGTTTTGGAGGGGGGTCTGGTTGCAGAAGGGGGCTGAAGCCAGCTCCTTAAACAAGTGAATTTCCTGCCAACACGCTTTCCTTGGCTGTGGCACAGAGGGAAAGCAGAGAGCTAGCTGTGTTTGCAGTTGCATCTAGGAGACCTTTTAAAAAAATCTGGACATTGTAGGCAATATTGATTAACATATACATAGAGGCATGGGGTGGGGGGAGCAAATCAATCAGTAAATGCATTTCTTCTGTTCCTGACCTTAGATAATGTGTGCTGATTAAGGGGCATGTCACTTGTTTTTAAAACCAGTGTTAAATATTAATTACGAATCACATGGCTTGACCCCAGGAGGGGCCACTGTCCCCCCTCCCTCGGGGCTCTCCCGGAGCTCTGAAAGCAGTCCACCCTCATCTGCCACCAAGAAACCAGGCAGATTTACATCAGGGATCACCATGATTCTTGTCCTCTGTGGTCGTTACTGTGGATAAGACAATTAGGGAAACAATTCATTGTTCGAACAGGCTGAGCTCATAATATTAGTGTGGATTTAAAAAATCATTTCTTGGCCAGGAATTAAAAATAGCTCATTCTCTCCCCCCCACCCCTCTCTTTCTCGTGCCAGATTTAGAATCGGAGGAACCTTGATAGTCTCCCTCTAGTTAGCATTCCTGAGGCAACTCACATTTGCAACACGGTTGAGAATGATTTTATTTTAAACACCAATTCTTTCCACTATTCCTTGAGGGAGTTCCAAGTTATTAGCTCAGTTTTAAATACAAGGAGATGGGAGTGGAGAGGCTTGGGGCCTCTCCCGGGGACCAGGTCAGAGAAGTCTGCATGCTCAAGGAGAGTGGAATCTCAGTCCCTTCTCATCAGCTGCCTTTTCATCTGTCCTCAACGTGTTCTCTGCCACTTTAGCATGTAAAAGATTTCAATGACCGGCCAGGCACGGTGGCTCATGCCTGTAATCCCAGCACTTTGGGAGGCTGAGGCAGGTGGATCACAAGGTCAGGAGTTCGAGACCAGCCTGACCAACATGGTGAAACCCTGTCTCTACTAAATACACACAAATTAGCTAGACATGGAACACACCTGTAATTTCAGCCACTCTGGAGGCTGAGGCAGGAGAATAGCTTGAACCCGGGAGGCAGAGATTGCAGTGAGCCGATATTGCGCCACTGTACTCTAGCCTGGGTGAGAGAGCTAGACTCCATCTCAAAAAAAAAAAAAAAAAAGAAAAAAGGATTTCAATGACAATTTTTTTTTAAATGCATATGGAAACAGAACCCCAGCCAGGCGCTGAACTCAAGAGTCCTGATGCCCTGTCTGTGGTTCTTGCAAGTCTTCTCTGCACTTGGTTAAACGCTGTCCTCTCCCAAATTCATATCTACTTGGAACCTCAGAATAAGATCTTGTTTGGACAAAAGGTTTAATTGCAGGTGCAGTGAGATAAGACAAGGTCATGCTGCTCACAATCTCACATTCCAGGGCCACCTCTTGCCTGACAATTCCTACCCCTTTCTTGGTTTGATTTCTTCAAAAGCTGTTTCCTAAACCTCTGCTTCTCAAACATTAATGAGCACATGGGTCACCTGTGCATCTTGTGCCTCAGCATTTTTTTGAGATGGAATCTTACTCTGGCACCAAGGCTGGAGTGCAGTGGTGCCATCTTGGCTCACTGCAACCTCTGCCTCCCAGGTTCAAGTGATTCTCCTGTTTCAGCCTCCTACATAAGCTAGAACTACAAGTGTGCACCACCACACCTGGCTACTTTTTGTATTTTCAGTAGAGATGGGGTTTCACCATGTTGGCCAGGCTGGTCTCGAACTCCTGACCTCAAGTGATCTGCCCACCCTGGCCTCCCAAAGCGCTGGGATTACAGGTGTGAGCCACCGCACCTGGCACCCTTAGCAGTTTCTGATACCACAGCTCTGGGTGGCCTTATTCTGCACCTCTCACAAGCTCCCAGGTGACGCCAGGCAGCTGGTCTGGGGACCATACTTTGAGTAGCCTGGGTCTCACCATCACCTGTGACTCTAGCCCTGGCCCATCAGTGACTTCCTGGCCTCTGGGCTCACCTCCATCAAATTGACAGGTTGCTACCACCACCTGATGTCATCAGAGCAAAGTACCTATTGATGGCCGGTGATGGAGTAGGCAAGCGCTTCAGGCTTGGGGAGTTTAAGCTCTTTTATTGCCATGGCTTTTACGTACTCTCTGCATTTGAGAGCTTTGCAACTTCGTTAGTATACAGAGTACTGCTGAAAGAATTCCTTGGTGGCCCCTCAGACCTTTTGATAAACAAACATTGTAAATGTAATAATCAGGTTACCACCATTAAAAATTATAATTAGAGATGATACAAGCTGCCGGAAACCTTGATGAACACACTGCCTTTGTTTGGAACTGTTGTTAAATGAATACATAGGTATTTTTCTTGCAAAGCAGTGTTCTTCCTGCTTAGCTGGTTTGAGACGGAGTCTTGCTCTGTTCCCAAGCTGGAGTGCAGTGGCACCATCTCGACTCACTGCAACCTCCGCCTCCCAGGTTCCAGCGATTCTCCTGCCTCAGCCTCCTGAGTAGCTGGGACTACAGGTGCGTGACCACACCCAGTTTAATTTTTGTATTTTTGAGAGAGATGGGGTTTTGCCATGTTGGCCAGGATGGTCTCCATCTCCTGACCTCGTGATCCACCCGTCTTGGCCCTTAGCTGATGTTCCTATAAGCTTTTCTATGATCTTCCTATTTGCTTTCTTCCTAGAAGATCTTTCTACAAGTCTGTTCTATTCTGCTGATGTCATTCGTTTTGCATGTAACATTGCTAGTGGAGTCCAGGGGAAATCTTTATGTTCAAGGGCTGGGGGATGACATTAGAAGCTATGATACAACTCAGAAATTATAAGAGGAAATAATTATTACAAGAGAAGAAATATCACACTTGTCTACACTAATGCACTTGACTGTCAAACAAACAGATATTTAAGATGATGAAGCATGCACCATGCAAGAGAAAAATGAGGAAAATGCGGCTACAATTTGTTCTGAGTCATATCTCTTACAGAAGGGATTGCATTCTGCTTTGTAACCATTTACTAAGAAAGTTGTTTGCAAATCAGAGAGGAAGGATTCAGGCTATGGAAACCGGCTGGAGGTCAGACCGCCTGGAGTTGACAGGGTTGCAGTTCTAAAAAAAAGAGTCTCACCCAGTTCTCACCCATCATGAAACAGACTCAAGGCACAATTCAGACAGAAGGTGAAAAGGAGATCCTCACTCTGGCATGGGCTGAATATTTAATACCGCCAAAGTAAAAAATAAGAACGGCTATAAGAAGAAAGACAACAATAGCCCTAGCAGAGTAATTTCACTGGGCCCTAATACACCCCGTGGGATAGTTTGTATTGTATTTTAGAGCTGGGAAAACAAGCTCAGAAAGGACATCTTCACGAGGTCGCTCAACTCATATGGGCAGACTATTTTTTATTTTTATTTTTTGGAGACAGGGTCCTGCTCTGTCGCCCAGGCTGGAGTGCAGTGGCACAACCTTGGCTCACTGCAACCTCCTCCACCTGGGTTCAAGTGATTCTCCTTCCTCAGCCTCCCGAGTAGCTGGGATTACAGTTCCCTGCCACCATGCCCAGCTGATTTTTGTATTATTAGTAGAGACAGGGTTTCACTATGTCAGCCAGGCTGGTCTTGAACTCCTGACCTCAAGCGATCCACCCACCTTGGCCTCCCAAAGTGCTGGGATTCCAGGCGTGAGCCACCATGCCCAGCCTTTTTGTTATTTGTTTTGAGACAGGGTCTCACTCTATCACCCAGGCTGGAGTGCAGTGGCTCAATCATAGCTCACTGCAGCCTTAACCTCCTGGGCTCAAGCAATCCTTCCACCTCAGCCTCCTGAGTAGCTGGAACTACAGGCATGTACCACCCTGCCCAGCTAATTTTTTTTGTTATTTTGTAGAGATGTAGAGGTCTTGCTATGTTTCCTAGTGTATTAGTCTGTTCTCGCATTGCTATAAAGAACTACCTGAGACCGGGTAATTTATAAATAAAAGAGGTTTAATTGACTCACCATTCACAGACTATACAGGAAGCACGGCTGGGGAAGGCCTCAGGAAACTCACAATCATGGTGGAAGGCAAGGGCGAAAGCAGACACATCCTATACGGCCGGAGGAGGAGGAAGAGAAAGAGTGGGGAGATACTACATACTTTAAAACAACCAGATCTCGTGAGAACTCACTCAGTATCACGAGAACAGCAAGGGAGAATTCCTCCCCCATGATCAAATCACCTCCCATCAGGCCCCATCTGCAGCACCAGGGCTAACAATTCAACACGAGATCTGGGTGGGAACACAGATGCAAACCATATCACCCGGGCTGGTGTTGAACCCCTGGGCTCAAGCAATCCTCGTGCCTTGGCCTCCCAAAGTGTTGGGATTACAGGCGTGAGCCGCTGCACCAGGCCAGGATGGCTTCTTCTCACAAGGAGTGTCTACTCCCAAACCCAGTGCTGACCTCGTGGCCCTGCTCCATGAAATGCTCCAACACCCACCCACCTTCCAAGCCAGGACCAGGGGAGTTTCCTGGCTCATTGCTCTCCCAACACACACACACTTCGGCCACCAAGCCCTGGCTCCAAATTTGTCCCTTCACTTTATCCCAGATGCAACACCTGCAAACGGCAGCCGTCCATTGATCCCGACAACAAAAACTGAGTGAGGCATTGATTTCTCCCAATCTATCCCCAGCCACAGACCAGATTCAGCCGAAACTGGCATCAGCTGGGTGGGATCCTCTTGAGTGGGCAGGGTCCAGACAGCCTAGCAGGTTTCATCAGGATTGCCACGACCAGGCCCTGTGGATATCAGAAACCTTTCCTATTCTCACTGGCCAGTCTCTGGACCGGCCCTGGTCTCCCAGCCACAGCGCTTCCTCCTGCATCACCTTTGTGGGTGCCCTTGACAGACGTCTGCACCTTTCCCACCATGTACTTGCCACCTCCCTCCTCTGAGAAGCCCTCCGGTCTCTCTCTGGCTTGCAGCAGGGGGGCTGTGGCTCCTCTAGGCCCCCAGGGCTCCTGCGGCTGCCCCTCCCCTGTTGCAGTCCCCACCTCACCGCGCTCCACTTCCTCCTTTCCAAACCTGTTGTTCCCACAGCCCTGTGAGTGCCAGGAAGGATGACACACATCTCCCGTCTCTCTTCCCCGGCCAAGACTCTGCCCCACTAACAGGCCCGATGTTTTCAACACACCTGGGAGTTACTTTAATCTGCGATGCTAAGACATGCAGACATGGGCATCACTGCCAGGAAAAAAGGAGTTTACACTCACTGACCCCTGAAAACTGGAGGCAGCCTACACAGGGCTGTAGGGGGAAGCATGTGGGTGGGTCAGGAGTCAGAGGGGAGACTAGTGTGGCTGTCCCCTCATTCAGACAGCTCTCCAATCAGGAAACCACCATTATTAACAGTCCCCTTGTTTATTTCACTTTGCTAATCCTTACTTGCATGCATCGTGTATCTTTCACATAATATTTCCGCATTTGCTTATGTCACAGGGTTCGCTAATTACAGGCGAGAAAGAAAACATTCCCAGTGAGTGCAGACACACGTGCCCTCTATTGTGTTCATTCTGGGTTAAATAATTAGGTTATTGGGAGTCTCTGTTTTTGTCTTTGGTTATTTTTTTAAGAGACATGGTTATTTTTTTAAGAGACAGGGTCTCACTCTGTCACCCAGGCTGGAGTGCAGTGGCACAATCACAGCTCACTGCAGCCTCCAACTCCCTGATCTCAAGCGATTCTCCCACCTCAGCCTCCCAAGTAGCTGGGACTACAGGTGTGCACCACCACACCCGCCTAATTATTATTATTATTATTATTTTTTGTAGAGACAGAGTTTCTCCATGTTGCCCAGTCATCTGGTCTCGAACTCCTGAGCTCAAGCAATTTGCGGGCCTCGGTATTGGTGTTTTAAATGCTCAACGTCATGCAAAAATACTTGGTGGATCCCCGCCCCCACCCCAATACAATGAAACATGGTATCTCATTCAAAAGAGTTGCCCTACTTATGAGGCGTTTCAAGGAGTGGGTTAGGTTGATTTTTCACTCAGCAATCAACAGTAGAGTTTCAATTCATTATTTTAAACTGCTACATAGTATTCTATAATATGGATATGCCTAAATGCATCCAGCTACTCTATAGATGAAAATTTACTTTGTTTCTATTTTCCCCCACTCCAAACAATACTATACCATCCTTGGGTTGTTTTTTCCTCCAGTACAAACCAGGCAGTGAAAATCATTCATTTTCCGGCCAGGCACGGTGGCTCACGCCTGTAATCCCAGCACTTTGGGAGGCTGAGGTGGGAGGATCACCTGAGGTCAGGAGTTCAAGACCAGCCTCACTAACATTAAAAATACTCATTTAAAAATACAAAAATTAGCCGGGTGGTAGTGGTGCCCGCCTATAATCTCAGCTACTCCGAAGGTTGAGGTAGGAGAATCTCTTGAATCTAGGAGGCAGAGGTCGCAGTGAGCTGAGATCATGCCACTGCACTCCAGCCTGGGCAACAGAGCAAGACTCTGCCTCAGACCAAAAAAAAAAAATCATTCATTTTCCTTGTCCCAGACAGTGCTGCAATAAACATCCTCCTCTATGTTTTTCATGCGTCGTTGGTTTTACTCGTGTAGGACAGATTCCCAAAAGTGAGGTTTCTTGCTAAAGAGCATGCATTTTAAATTTTAATAGACATTGTAAGGTTAATTTGTGTAAAGTTTAAAGCAATTCACACTCATGAACAAGGAATTTGAGTACCCAGCTTCACGTATTCTTGTGGCATTGGAAGTTACTGTTCTTTTCATTTTCCAGACTAATAGATGAAAAATAGTATCCCATAATTAATTTAATTTGCACCTCCTTGACTGTTTGTGAGGTTGAGCAACTCTTTCTAAGCCCGATAGGCAATTTTGATGTCCCCTTCTGTGAATTGTCTGTTTATATCTTCTTGAACTATTTTTCTCTAAAGTCTCGGTTTTCTCATCCATAAAATGGGGAAATGAGAGTATGTATCTCGCGGGAGTCATGAAGATTTAATGAGTCAGTGGCCATAAAGAGCTTTGCAAAGCAGCTTGCAACAGAGAAAACATTATCATTGTCATTACACGGTAGGTGCCAGGCACATGGTGGCTATCAAATCTTTTATCTTTTTTCTCCTTCCTTCCTTTTTTTTTTTTTTTTTTTTTTGGTGTTCTCCATACAGAGCGTTGGGCTTGGGAAAGAAAAAGGGCCACTTAAGATAAGAGAAAGACCACATCTTGGGCTGGCCGGAGGGAGGAGCCAGACAGGATCACACAGTGGCAGTGGAAATTGTCAGGAGCTGAGGCTGGGGAACTCAAAGAGGGAGTCATTTTGGGAGGAGTGGTTTTGGGGGTTGAGAAAAGAGGGTCTGGGCTGGACATAGTGGCTCACACTTGTAATCCCAGCAATTTGGGAGGCCGAGTCAGGCAGGTAGCTTGAGCTTACCAGTTCAAGACCAGCCTGGCCAACATGGCGAAACCCCATCTCTACTAAAAAAAAATTAAAAAATTGGCTGGGTGTGGTGGCATGCACCTGTAGTCCCAGCTACTCGGGAGGCTGAGGCAGGAGAATTGCTTGAATCCGGGAGGTGGAGGCTGCAGTGAGCCAAGATCGCGGGACTGCACTCTAGCCTGGGTGATAGAGCGAGACTCCATCGAAAGAAAGAAAGAAAGAAAGATAAAGAAAGAAAGAGAGAGAGAGGGAGAGAGGGAGGAAGGAAGGAAGGAAAGAGGGAAAGAGGGAAGGGAGGAAGGAAGGAAGGAAAGAGGGAAAGAAAGAAGGGAGGAAGGAAGGAGGGAAAGAGGGAAGGGAGGGAAGGAAGGAAGTGGGTCTGATCTTGAGTTGTAACCATGGGAATAGTGAGGATGGACCACCTCCCATGTTCCAAGCACTTTGCCTGGACAACATACCAGTGATATAGGATCAATAATTTCTCTCCATCTTATGGCTCAGAGAGGCTAAGCGATTTGCCCAAGGTTGCACAGCACGTGAATGGCAGGGCAGAAATGTGAACCCAGTATTATCTGACCCTCAGCCCCCGCATGCTCCACTACCACATCTTAAGAGATTGCCTGGCTTCTAAGCAGCCCTGCCCTTTGGTGGAGGAACCTCTGAACACCTGGATCAGGCCGTGAAGCCCAACCATTGGCATTTCTAGATTTCTCTGCTAGAATTTTAGGAAGAAAGTTGGAAGCCCCCAGAGTCATTGTGCAGCCTTCTGCATTTCTATATCAAGTAGGAGATGCATTTGTTACCACACTAATTAGAGCAGAAATTAACCGAAATGCTGAGTTTTAGCAGAGAGTGAATCGGCTGCAGGTGTCAGTAATTAGCGAAAAATGAGTCATTTGATGTTTGTAGACACACAGCCTTCTCAACTTTGATTCAAAAATAAACTTCGTGGGCACATTGTTCTGAATCACTCCTGCTAATGCATGTGTCTATCTTAATGGTGTAATTCAGTATAAATATTTTAAATAAATCAGTAACGTTGCTTTTCAGTGGCAGTACACACATGAAATTTTCTGTGCAAAAATGAAGAATAAAATATTTTTAGAAAGATCGGCAGAAACCTGGAAAACAGCCATACAGAAATTACTGTTTCCTTGCTCTTGCTTTTTTTCCTCTCTCTTTCTTTTGGTTTCTTGGAATATAAATAATTCACCTCCAATATCCTGTCCTGAGCAGGGAATAAGCAAGTAAAATAAACAGCATACTGGTAAATACCTGCAGGGTTTGGAAATGGCATTAAAAATCCCCTTTACACTAGACATTCTCCTGTTAGTTCACTGCTTGGGAACAGCCTGAGTTCTGAGGTGGGTGGAGTAAAAAGGAAACTTACACAGAGGTAGACGTAGCTGTGTCTTCTAAAGCAAAATCTATTTCCTTATCAAACTAGATAAGTTGGCCAATTATGAGATACGAGAGCATCTGTGTGTAGAGCAGGTGGGAACGGAAGCCTGGAAATTATTTTTCCTCATGAACAGCAGTTGTGTGCACATTTGCATGTGTGTGTGTATGTGTGTGATGTGTATGTTTGTGTGTGTGCATTTTAAGGCTTAGGATCAGTGATTGCATTCACCATAGCCCAACAGGGACCTCCCCACCACGAAAAATTGAATGCAAGTGTCTCACTGTCTTCTTTTTTTTTTTTTTTTTTAGAGACAGGGTCTCACTCTGTTTCCCAGGCTGGAGTGCAGTGGTGCAATCAATCATACCTCCCTGCAGCCTCAAATTCCTGGGCCCAAGTGATTCTCCCACCTCAGCTTCCCAAGTAGCTGGGACTATAGGAGCACATCACCATGCCCTGCTGATTTTTTAAATTTTTTGTAGAGATGAGGTCTTGCCTGTGTTGCCCAGGCTAGAGTGCAGTGGTGTGATTGTGGCTCACTTCAGCCTCAAACTCCTGGCCTCAAGTGATCCTCCTGCCTCAGCCTCCTAAAGGGCTGGGATTACAGATATGAGCCCCTGCATCCTGCCTTGTGTCTCACTCTTGAGCAAGAGAGGTGCCCGGCCCCTCCCACCCCATGGCTTCGCTCTAGAGCATCCTGCTGCTCTGTCTCTGAAGCACACATCTGCACACGAGCAGGTCTTGGGTTGACCAGGGTGGGGTATAGGAGGAGACTCTCCTATGGCCTGTGACAAGGTGAGGGGACTCTGGCCCCAGCCAGCCTGACAGCTTTTGTGCTCAGAAGTTGGCTGGTCAGTGATGTAGGAAGGGTTCACTCAACACATTCTCTTCCATATCTTGGCATCCTTGAGGTCAACTAGTTGAATGGATTGAAACAAACTGAATGGGTTTAAGTCGGTGAATTCATGATTCATTAAAAAAAGAAGAAAAAATCCCTCACTGGTCACCTTTGGAGGTCAGTAGGATACCCCCTCATTATTTTGAAAACTGGTCAGTAAAAGGGAAAAAATTTAAGCATTTATCCTACCTTTCTTATGGCAATGATACATCAGTGTGACAAAATGGTTGATAATGGAAAGAAGGTCCTTGTTATAGAAGTATTCTAGCTAATTAAGGAAGAGGAATGTAGAATTTGAATATCGGCATTTTACATCTCATAATGAACTAATGGATCTAAGCAATGACCATTAAAAACCGTGAACAGCCTCTAAAAAAGACACAAACCAAGCACTCTGTGCCCCCCGGTGGAAGGACAGGACACTACACCATGAAATATTCTTGCCAAATCCCAAAAACTGAATGTGGTCAACACTAGATCCAACTACTCATCTACAGAAAATGAAGAGGACAGAAGAACCTGTCAAATGACACCATGGAGATGTCATCATCAAAATCCAGACTGTGGCCTATAATCCCAGCTCTTTGGGAAGCCGAGGCGGGTGGATCGCTTGAGGCCAGGAGTTGAAGACCAGCCTGGGCAACATGGCAAAATTCCATCTGTACAAAAAATATAAAAACTATCCAGGTGTGTTGGCATATGCCTGCAGTCCCAACTACTCTGGAGGCTGAGGTGGGAGGATCACTTGAGCCCAGGAAGTTGAGGCTGCATTGAGCTGTGATTGTGCTACTGCACTCCAGCCTGGGGCACAGGGCAAGACCCTGTCTTGATAATAATAATTCCAGACTGTGCAGGCTGTGGCTAGCTCTATAGGACAAATAATCCAATTTTTTCATTAAGTGAATTGTAAGGAAAAGAGGGAGAGGGTAATAGGTTAAAGAAGGCAGACACCCAACAGCCCATCACAACATATGGATCTGTTTTAGATCCCCATGCAGATTTTAAAATAATACAAGAAAGAATATTTACGAGACAAATTAGGGAACTTTGAGCACTGCACATTTGATTAAGAAATTATTGTGAATATCTTTAGCTGTGATACTGGTATCGTACTTATGTTTTTGTGAGATGCCTACTGAAATATTTACATGTTAAGTGACAGAATGACTGAAATCTGCTTTGCAAGACTCATCCAAATTGGGTAGAGGAACAGATGAAATGAGATTGGCCCTGAATTGAAAATTATTAGGGCTGGGCATGGTGGCTCATGCTTGTAATCCCAGCACTTTGGGAGGCCAAGACCAGAGGATCACCTGAGCCCAGGAGTTCCAGACCAGCCTGGACAACATAGTGAGACCCTGCCTGTACTAAAAATAAAAAAAAAAAATCAACCAGGTGTGATGGCTCGTGCCTGTAGTCTCAGCTCCTGGTGGGGCTGAGGCAAGAGGATCACTTGAGTATGGAAGTCTAGGAGGTCTAGGCTGCAGTGAGACCCGATCATACCACTGCACTCCAGCCAGGGGAAAGAGTGAGACCCTGTCTCAAAAATTAAAAAAATAAAGAACTACATTTCCTTTCTGGAAACACACACACAGGCAGATGTGTTCCGTGAATCCCAATAACTGGGACAAGGAGAGGTGGGATCTCTGCAGTGTGGGATGATTCTGGGCCTCTGAATGACACTGAGCGGTCTGGGTGGAATTCTGGAGATTTTCCATCTTCCAGAACGGAAGTCAGCATGCTTTCTGTAAAGGACCGGACTGTGAATATTTTAGGTCTTTTGGGCCATATCACCTTGGTCACAACTACTCAGATCTACGCTGGTTGCATGACAGGGGCCAAAGACAATATATAAAGAAATGGGTGTGTCCCTGTTCCCACAAAACTTTATTTACAAAAACAGGCAGCAGACTGCATTTGCCCTGAGGCTGCAGTTTGACTGGCCCTGTCCTGTTGCTGGACGATAGAACTTTCTGTGATGACAGAAATGTTATTTCTGTACCATCCAATATGGGAGCCATTAGTCACATGCAGTTACTGAGTACTTTGGATGGGGCTAGTGAGACCGAGGAACTAGTTTTAAATTTTTATTTAGTTTAAATTAGTTTAACTTTAAAAAGTCACATGGAGTTACTTGCTACCATGTTAGACAGCACAGTTCTAGAGAGCCCAGCCTACCCATTAAAAAGGAGGAGAAGCTGGGTGCGGTGGCTGACGCTTGTAATCTCAGCACTTTGAGAGGCTGAGGCGGGACGATTGCTTGAGGACAGGAGTTTTAGACCAGCCTGGGCAACATAGCGAGACTCCGACTCTATAAAAAAATTTAAAAATTGGCCAAATGTAGTGGTGTGAGCCTGTAGTCCCAGCTACTCAGGAAGCTGAGGTGGGAGGACTGCTTGAGCCAGGAGTTCCAGAGCAGCCTGGGCAACACAGTGAGACCCTGTCTCTACAAAAACTACAAAAATTAGCCGTGCGTGCTAGCATGCACCTGTAGTCCTAGCTACTCTGGAGGGTGAGATGGGAGGATCACTTGAGCCTGAGAGGCGGAGGTTGCAGTGAGCCAAGGTTGTGCCACTGCCCAGTGAGCCTGGGAAACAGAGTGAGACCCTGTCTCAAAAAAAATAAAAAATGAAAAGAGGAAGAGGAGACGCAGCCCAGGGAGAAGAAGTGATTTGTCTAGGACATGGCTCCAACCTTCGGGTTCACGCTTCTCCCTGCGCCGCGGTATGAAGTTGTCTGAACTCCAGAACAACCGAGAAATGAGGCAGGAGACCTGGGCCCTGATCCTCAGGCTGGGACCTGGGGAAAATCATTCACCTTTAGTGTTCTGCTGTATCTCCATTTGTACGAGGACCACACCCCAACCTCCTCGCCCATTCACCTGTGGGGGCTGCCAGGGGAATCACAAGAGACAATGTAGGCAGAGGCCCTTTGAAAACTTCAAAGCGCCCCGGGAGTTTCCGGATGTTCTGTATTAATTTATCTAATCCAAGGTAGGAAAAGCAAAACGTGGGCTCTGAAAGACGGGAGGGAAGTCGGGTGATTCATCGCTCAGCTGGAACTCTCGCGGGTTAAATCTCTGTTTCAGTGAATTTCCTGGGGAGAATTCAGGACCGTGTTCCAGCTAACAAATTCATCCCTTTGCTTTGACTCTGAACCAAATTCTGGGATGGTATCAAAGCCAGCCTCCCAGGAGTCGCCTGGGGACTGTCTGGGCCCCGAGCTCTCCGACCCTCCTGCCTCCACTCTGCAGATGCTCCTGCTTCCATCTCCCCAGAGCAGACCCCACCACAGCCCCCTGCCCGGCCCCATCTGCCCTCCCTGTGGCTGAGCCCGACTGAGAGTGAAGCCCTTCATTAAATCAGTGCCCATCTCGTCCTGCGGAGGGAGGTCATTCTCATCTTCATTCTCCTTTCCAGAGAAGGATGTGGGGGGAGGCGGGGAGGGCAAAGGCAGGAGACATCCTCCTGTCCAGAACTGATTCCTCTTCTGAAAGAAAGAAAAGCAAAGATGTCCCTAAAGGGGACATTAAAACTCTCAACAAGACCCTCAGGCTGGGAGTCTTCTTCCCAAGGCCACAGTCAGGCCTGAGAGGTGTTCTCAAAGACCCAGAGTGAAACCTTCCTAGACAAAGATGATGCCGAGTGGGAAGGGGAGAGAGAGGCCTTGCACAAGGCAAGTAACTAGGTCTGTGGGAGCAAGTTCGTACCGTCTACCCTCCGTCAAACTCTGTGCTTGGAACGGTTCATGTTTTTTAAAAGGATGGGCGCTCTAAATCCCTCCATTCCGCTCTGCCCCGTGATGTAATTTAGAAATCACGAGAGCAATCAAAAAAAAAAAAAAAAAAAAAAAAAAAAAAACCAGCGAGATGTGCCCACAGACCTTGGTCTGCAAATGTTTTTGCCAGATGCTGAGAACCTAGGCAGAATCCAGAGCAGCTTTTATAGAGGATTTGATGTTTAACTCATCTTGGAGAGGTCCCTGATCTCTCCCTGGAGAAAAAGGAAGTCGATGGGGTCGTTTGTACGGTGAAAACTACAGCATGATGTTGGAGGGATCGGGGAGCCTCCTTCAAGGGTTTAGGGGGCTCTGGGTGAGGGCCTTTCTGGATGGTTCTTCCGTTGGCAACACGAAGCCAGGATCACAGAGGGGAAGGGTCCAGCCCAGACTTGCAGCTGGATACCCTAGGGGGTATCCGTTAAACAGGAGCAGGTGAGCCTATGTTACAGGACCCAATCCGGACCCCAAGAGAGGGTTCTTGGATCTCATGCAAGAAAGAATTCAGGGCAAGTCCATGGAGTAAAGCGAAAGCAAGTTTATTAGGAAAG
This sequence comes from Hylobates moloch, assembly GCF_009828535.3. Taxonomy (NCBI): domain Eukaryota; kingdom Metazoa; phylum Chordata; class Mammalia; order Primates; family Hylobatidae; genus Hylobates; species Hylobates moloch. Next base: position 93,832,989 of record NW_026652276.1, read on the forward strand.
TAAAGGAATAAAAGAATGGCTACTCCATAGACAGAGCAGCCCCGAGGGCTGCTGGTTGCCCATTTTTATGGTTATTTCTTGATGATATGCTAAATGAGGGGTGGATTATTCATGCCTCTCCCTTTTAGACCATATAGGGTAACTTCCTGACGTTGCCATGGCATTTGTAAACTGTCATGGCGCTGGTGGGAGGGTAGCCATGAGGATGACCAGAGGTCACTCTGGTGGCCATCTTGGTTTTGGTGGGGTTTTGCCAGATTCTTTACTGCAACCTGTTTTATCAGCAAGGTCTTCAGGACCTGTATCTATTGCCGACCTCCTAACTCATCCTGTGACTTAGAATGCCTTAACCATCTGGGAATGCAGCCCAGTAGGTCTCAGCCTCATTTTACCCAGCTCCTCTTCAAGATGGACTTGCTCTGGTTCAAATGCCTCTGACATCTGGGTGGTGGGGTTGTGCTGCCTGGCTTCTTAACTTCCTGGCTCAGAACCCAAACCTGTTGCCTCTGGCTGCCCTGCCAGTGGGACTGTAACAGCTGGGACAGGAGAGCCACTGAGCTTATAAACGCCTGTGAGCAGGTATCCGGTAGCCAGGGGGAGAAGCAGTGGGTAGACACAGGGCTTCCCAGCTTAGGCAGGAAAGGACTGGCTTCCCCACCCACCCTCTCCCCACACCCGCCCCCCCCCACCCCCACCACTTTCTGGAACTTTCCTTAAATAACTGCTGGGCTGTTGCAATTTGCTGCTTCCCTTCTTTTCTTGTTAAAACATTTTACATTTTAGATTTGTTTGCAGACCATTTCCAGAAAAAAAAAATATGTGTGTGGGCCATATTTGTCATCTTGCAGATTTTATTTTATTTTTTATTATTAGAGATTGCAACGTGTGCCTCACCATGCCTTTTTCTTCTTAGTAAAACTAAACAGTTTAGTTTAATTTGGCTAATTAAAAAACACATAACTCACATATCTGAGGCACCTAGAGTTACCAAATTCATAGAGTGGGAATAGGTACTCTATTACCTAAATAGAGTAGAAAATAGGTTACCAGGAGCTGGGAGGAGGGTGCGATGGTTAATACTGAGTGTCAACTTGATTGGATTGAAGGATACAAAGTATCAATCCTGGGCGTGTCTGTGAGGGTGTTGCCAAAAGCGATTAACATTTGAGTCAGTGGGCTGGGAAAGGCAGACCCACCTTTAATCTTCGTGGTCACCATCTAATCAGCTGCCAGCATGGCTAGAATATAAAGGCAGGCAGAAAAATGTGAAAAGAGAGACCGGCCTAGCCTCCCAGGCTTCATCTTTCTCCTGTGCTGGATGCTTCCTGCCCGCCAAGTGCTTCAGTTTTGGAACTCGGACTGACTCTTCTTACTCCTCAGCCTGCAGACAGCCTATTGTGGGACCTTGTGATTGTGTGAGTTAACAATAAACTCCCCTTTTTATAAATATATATATATATACACACACACACACATATGCATATATATATATACATATATGTATATATATATATATTTCATTAGCTCTATCCCTCTAGAGAACCCTGACTTAACAGAGGGGCAGATGAGAAGTTGTTGACTGGGGACAGAGTTTCAGTTTGGGAAGATGAAAACATTCTGGAGGTGGATGGTGGTGATGATTGCCCAACACTGTGAATGTGCTTAATGCCACTCAAATGTGCACTTAGAAATGGTTACAATGGGCCAGGCATGGTGGCTTATGCCTTTAGTCCCAGCTACTCAGGAGGCCGAGGTGGGAGGATTGCTGGAACCCAGGAGTTGGAGGCTGCAGTGAGCATCACTGCACTCCAGCCTGGGTGACAGAGCCGGACCCTGTCTTTTAGAAAACGAAAATAACAATAATAATAAAGAAATTATTAAAATGGTAAATTTTATGTTCTGTATATTTTAGCACAATTAAAAAAGCATAAACATAACTAGCAGGCATTTTGGTGCCTTATTAAGATGCTGTGTGTTTAAGCTTTTGTGAGGCTAGTGTGTGTGTGTGTGTGTGTGTGCCCGTGTGTGTTTGTTGTTGCTGTGTTTTGTTTTCCCTGGCTGACTTGGTGAGCTCTTCATTGAAAAATCAGTCTTTCCAGGCCTGTTAATATATTTTTTAAGTCTGAGGGAGGGATTATCTTTTTTAACATTGTATTTTTTAAAAGGAAATTTTTCATGGCTCATGAGCTGAACAGCCAAGATTCACACAGGGGCTCTTTGGACCACTCTCCTTTATTTTTTTGAAATGGAGTCTTGCTCTGTTGCCCAGGCTGGAGCACAGTGGCATGATCTCAGCTCACTGCAACCTCCACCTCCTGGGTTCAAGTGATTCTCCCGCCTCGGCCTCCTGAGTAGCTGGGATTACAGGCACCTGCCACCACACGCAGCTAATTTTTGTATTTTTAGTAGAGATGGGGTTTTGCCATGTGGGCTTGAACTCCTGACCTCAGGTGATCCAGCCGCCTCGGCCTCCCAAAGTGCTGGGATTACAGGCGTGTGCCACTGCACCCGGCCACTGGACCACTCTCCTTGAAATAGTTTTGCTCAATCCCTTTTCTCCTCTTGGCAGTGGCCACAAAATGGAGTCAAAACGTTCTTTGCCACTTGCCTTGTTGACTCACACTCGTAAACCCAGAGCTTTGGGAGGTGAGAGGATGGCTTCAGGCTGGGAGTTTGAGACCAGCCTGGGCAACCTAGTGAGATCTTGTCTCTAAAAAAAAATAAAATTTTTTTAAAAAATTCAAAAAAATAAAGCCTCCAGAATAGAGTGCCTGGAACGTAATTGTCCTCAGTAAATGTTGGCTATGATGATTAATCATAATCTTTATTGTTATTGAAATTATCACTGCGACCGGGCATGGTGGCTCACACCTGTAATCCCAGCACTTTGGGAGGCTGAGGCAGGAGGATTGCTTGAGCCCAGGAGTTTGAGACCAGCCTGGGCAAGATAGGGAGACCCCATCTCTAAAAAAAAAAAAAAAAATTAAATGTAAAAGAAAAGAAAGGACATGCTGGCCGGGTGCAATGACTCACACTTGTAATCCCAGCAATTTGGGAGGCCAAGACAGACAGATCACCTGAGGTCAGGAGTTCGAGACCAGCCTGGCCAACATGGTGAAACACTGTCTCTGCTAAAAATACAAAAATTAGCTGGGCGTGGTGGTGCGTGCCTGTAATCCCTGCTGCATGGGAGGCTGAGGCAGGAGAATTGCTTGAACCCAGGAGCTGGAGGTTGCAGTGAGCAGAGATTGCGCCATTGTACTCCAGCCTGGGCGACACAATAAGACTCCATCTCAAAAAAAAAAAAAAAAAGAAAAGAAAAAAGAAAGAAAAAAAAGAAAAAAGAAAAGAAATGCCATGTGGTCACATCAGACCTGGTGATAATTTCTTTTCTTTTCCACCCAGCCACCCAACCAGTTGTATTTCCCATGGAGCTCAGTAGAGGGTAGAGGGTAGCAGCTTGAGCACATCCTGGGTGGGTGGGAGGATCACGCAGGATTAAGGAGCATCTGTTTTTTTTTGTCTTGTGTTCTCAACACACTTGGTTTCTCTCCTGGAGGGTGTCCTCTCTTGCCCGTGCTGTGGAGTACATGCCTCACTTTATCCTGTAAGTAGCCCAGCTCAAAAGGCAGCCATTTCTTTCCCACGAGCAAGGGGCCTCCCCTTTTGGGACTTTTCCTTTAGATTGGGTAGATCTGGAGATTCCTCCCCTCCTGCCCTCCTTGGGAGGGGGTGATGTTTAGCTTGGGTGCGTGAACCCCAGTGATATGGTTTGGCTGTGTCCCCACCCAAATCTCATCTTGAATTCCCATGCTTTATGGGAGGGTCCCAGTGGGAGGTAATTGAATCATGGGGGTGGGTCTTTCTCATGCTGTTCTTGTGATAGTGAATAAGTCTCATAAGATCTGATAGTTTTATAAGAGGGAGTTTGCCTGCAGAAGCTCTCTCTTTGCCTGCTGCCATCCATGTAAGATGTGACTTGCTCCTCCTTGCCTTCCACCGTGATTGTGAGGCCTCCAGCCACGTGGAACTGTGAGTCCATTAAAGTCTTTCCTGTATAAATTACTCAGTCTCAGGCATGTCTTTATTAGCAGTGTGACAATGGACCAGCACACCCAGAGAAGCTCTTCTCAAGTCGTGAGAAGCACGCAGATCACCTGAAAGTCCCAAGGGCGTATGCGGATTCTGACTCAGGAGGCGCAGGTTTTGAACCAAGTTCCAGGGAATGCTTGCTGGTGCATGGACAGCCACTCCTCCAGCTGCAGGTCTAAGACCTTCAGAGTATCACTGGCCAAGACCCCACAGAACCTCGTGTGTGGGGAAAACACAAGATTGGGTTCTGACCCCAGACACTGCCCACCAGGCCTGATAGGGAACGTTGACAGGCTTGTCACCACTCCCAGTCAGCGGAGAAACCCCTCTGGCTACGAGAGCCATATGCTCTAGTTTTATGGTGAGAGAGGAGCTGGTAACTAGGGAGGATGGAGTGGACTGGCTCAGAAGCATGCAGGACCAATTAGGGGCACTTCTCAGATTCCATGCAACGTGAACTGCCTCGGGCATCAGTAAGGCCCCAGGGAGCGCTCCAGGCGATAGAAAGTTGAGGACACACCTCACAAAGGCCTGTCTGCTTTCTGTTCTTTGAAATGTTCCCTTCTAACAAGGAAACAGAAGTGACTTTTGCCTTCTCTCTGCTCCCCACAAGTCTAACCAGAACTTTTTCTTTCTTGCTTGCTTTCTTTTTTGAGGTAGGGTCTTGCTCTGTCACCCAGGCTGCAGTACTGCGGTGTGATCATGGCTCACTGCAGCCTCTACCTCCCAGGTTCGAGTGATTCTCCTGTCTCAGCCCCCCAAGTAGCTGGGACTACAGATGTGTGTGCCACCACACCTGGCTAACTTTTGTATTTTTTATTTATTTATTTTTTTGGTAGAGATATGTTGCCCAGGCTGGTCTTGAACTCCTGGGCTCAAGTGATTCTCCTGCCTCGGCCTCCCTAAGTGCTGGGATTACAGGTGTGAGCCACTATGCTTGGCCTAACCAGGACTTCCTTGGGTTCACATATGCCTTGCTCCTGGGAGGAGTGAGGTGAATTCTTATCTGCTGTGGGATAGAGCAGGGGCACCAGAGCCTGTGTTTTTACACCAAGGACTGCGTGGGGCCCTACTGACCTGCCTTTCCCTGCCCAACCTCCTTCTCTGACCAAGACAAAACTGCAGGTTCACTGTGGCAGGTGATTACAATGGACAGAGGGTTTGTTCCCGCGCTCCGTCTACCAGTGGTGACACTTCCTTTCCCTTCAGCTCACCTGCTCCCCCAGCTCTTTGAAGAAATCACCCAAGCATCCGAAATTGTAGCACACCGGGGAGCCTGCCAGGGAGGCCTACAATCACATAACACATTCCAGCCCGGAGACCGTTCCAGAGGAAGGGTTAAGCTCCCAAGGCAGTTAGCGGAAATCAAAGAACTGCATGCTCTCATTATCTCATAACAAACATATCAGGTTAATAGCTGTCGCTGCCGCTCTAAACCACGTGTGTTGTGTTTTGTGAGTGCTGACATGGGGCCTTCTTCCTCCCACCATATCTGCAACTTAACAGTGTCATCGTGGCTTGGTGCTGGAGTCTCCTAAAGTGTTTTGCATACTGTCTCCTGCACGTTGCCTTGAAGGATTTTAAATAATTGCTGTGTTTAATGGGAACTCCTTCCCCTCTCTAATCCCCTCCTGTAGAAAAGCTGGCCAGTGTGCCCAGAGGGCGTTCATTTATAGCAGGAACGAAAGTGGAGCGTCCCAAAAGACTGTCTGCTTGTCCTGAGCTGGCAAAGAGTGAGGGTGGATGCCCGGCTGTCCTGGACCACCCCTTCCCATGGCTCCTCCAGCCTCCTCTCTCTTGCTTGCACCCTGGAGCTTCCTTCCAAGCAGGATGGGGGTGGGGGTGACAGAGACAGCCCCAGAAGGCATGGACTGACTGTGGGGGACCCACAAGGCTTGTCAGGCCCCTCCCTTCCCGTCAACCCCTGAGTGATGCCAGGGCCCCTGGGCAGGTGCTGCCAGGGTTGGTTTAGGACACAAGGACCTGTGTCCTGTGTGAATTTTGTGAATTCTGTGTGAATTTTGGCTGTCCATCTCAGGACCACTTTGTCCCTGGATAGGACAAAGTGCTTGTGAGGACAGGTGTGAGCAAGGCAGCCAGTAGACCTGGAGGCAGGGGGTAGGCAGCCCCCTCGACAGAACCCCATGAAATTCTTGCACGTGGAGATTTATTTGCACATGCCCTGAAATCCCAAAAAACAGCGGTGACAAAGATGGTAGCACCTCTGTCCGTGAGAGAAGGCTGGAACTTCAGGCTCCTGGGTGTCCACCAGGTCTGGCCAGCGCCTGTCATGCTTGGTCTGGGTGGCTCTGGGCCTGCCTGATGTCCTCCTGCTGACTGGTCTTGGCTGGCTCCAGGACTGGGACTCTCCTGAGGGTGGCAGAAGCCCCTGAGCTTGAGGCCTAGAGGGCACACCTCTGATAGCAAGGCAGCAGGAGGCTGTGCTGAGGTTGGACCTGGGTGGGAAATGCAGCTCCCATTTTTACCAGCTGTGTGACCTTGAACTACCTTCCAAATCTCTCCTTGTTCTTGTTATGGGTGCCATTGCTTTGCCCAACAAGATAAGTTGGGGTCTTAACTCTAAGACCTTATTCAGGGATAGGGTCTTTACAGAGGTAATTCAGATGAGGTCATTTGGCCAGGCGCAGTGCCTCATGCCTAGAATCCCAGCCCTTTGGGAGGCCGAGGAGGGAGGATCGATTGAGCCCAGGAGTTTGAGAGCAGCCTTAGCAACATAGCGAGACCTCATCTCTACACAATTTTTTAAAAAATTACCTGGGCATGGTGGCACGCATGGCACGCACCTACAGTTCCACCTACTTGGGAGGCTGAGGCAGGAGGTTTGCTTGAACCCAGGAGCTGGGGCTGTAGTGAGCTATGATCATGCCACGCACTCCAGCCTGGCTCACAGAGCGAGACCTTGTCTCAAAACAACAAGAACAACAAAAGGATGAGGTGATTAGGACAGACGGACATTAATCCAACATAAGCGTACTCTTATGTAAAGGAGAAATTTGGACAGAGACCGGCAGGCTTAGGGAAGAAGAGGGCATGGAGACACAGGAAGAGTGCCACGTGGAGATCAGAGTGATGTGGCTGCAAACTAAGGAAGGTCTGCGGCTCCCAGCAGCTGCAACAAGCAAGGGAGAGTCTTTCCCCACAGGCTTCAGAGGGAGCATGGCACTTGACTTTGGACTTTCGGCCTGCAGAACCATGAGAAAATAAGCGTCTGGGTTTGTTTGTTTGTTTGTTTGTTTTGTTTTGTTTTGAGACAGAGTCTTTGCTCTGTCGTCCAGGCTGCAGTGCAGTGGCGTGATCTCTGCTCACTGCAATCTCCGCCTCCCGGGTTCAAGCAATTCTCCTGCCTCAGCCTCCTGAGTAACAGGGATTACAGGCACCTGCCACCATGCCCAGCTAATTTTTGCATTTTTTTTTTGTTGTTGTTTCTTTGTTTTTGTTTTTTTTTGGGGGGTGTTGTTGTTGTTTCTTGAGACGGAGTCTCACTCTGTCACCCAGGCTGGAGTGCAGTGGCGCAATCTCACTGCAACCTCCGTCTCCTGGGTTTAAGCAATTCTCCTGCCTCAGCCTCCCGAGTAGCTGGGATTACAAGTGCACGCCACCATGCCCGGCTAATTTTTGTATTTTTAGTAGAGACAGGGTTTCATCCTGTTGTCCAGGCTGGTCTCAAAATCCTGACCTCAAGTGATCTGCCTGCCTTGGCCTCCCAAAGTGCTGGGATTACGGGCATAAGCCGCCATGCCCGGCTAGTGTCTGTTGTTCTAAGCCACCAAGCTTATGGTACATGGTGACGGGATCCCTAGGAAATGAATACAGCCACAGGTGGGTCGTGCTAAGGAAATGATAATACAAACCCCAGGGTGGTTGTGGAATGATATGAGATCACAGGACGCACTTAGCATGCTGCTGGGCACTAGAGATGGGCTCTGGAACTGACGTCTATTCCCCAGGGATGGGGGTGCCTTTTTGCAACCTGCTGAATATTAGCTTGACCTTGGAGCTGCACTACTTCCATTTTATTTCATGATATTTTATTTTGCTGACTGGGACTGAGAGAAGGGCAGGGAACTCAGAGACCCTGCATGTAAATGTATGTAAAATTTGAAATGCAATTTAGCATGTGGAGCCGAGAGCCCTGAAACTCGAAAAGCACCCCGCCCCACACGCATCCCCATCCCCACCCACAGGGGTTGCCATTCTGGGCAGGAACCTGGCTGTGGCTGCCAGCCAAAGCTCATGAGACAGGCACGGAACAGGACCAGGTAGGTGGCTCTGATCACAGGCAGCAAAGCAGTTACAGATTCCTTTGCAAATAAGCCACCCCATCGCCTTTGCTATCTCCTTTCTGGTACCTCTTCCCTCCCCCACCTCATCCACCTCCCCTTCCTAACAGATCCAACTTGCAAAGATTCCTGGCTTCTATGCACCTCTTGCAGCATACTAATTAAATGTTTCAAATGCTTCTTATCCATCGTTAAGTGAAGATAAAATTTTAATGATTTAATTAGCAAGCTCTAGGAAAAAAAAATCATAATGAAGAAAGGCATTTGCAACTGTCCTAGGCTTTAAGCATTTCTGCGTAATGCTGCAGTGGAGTTGGAGGAGGCGGGGCCTGCAGTGTGCTTTGCCACACTGCCTGGAAGCAGAGACACCCCTAACTTGCTCCCCAGAGAGGGAGGGTGTCTCTGGCCAGGCTGGCTCTCATCCTTTGAGGGGGAAATGGCACCCTGGAAACGAGTGACCCATTAACTCAGAAATGCAGTGGAAATGCTTGAAAACGGATGCTGTTTTCCAAAGTAGATTCTCGAAATTGGTCCATTTTTCACACGTCCTCATGACTTTTTTTCATTTTCCTTTTAGTGCGTGGGGCTCTTCTTTTCAACATGGGTAACTGATTTACTGCCAGCCACGTAAATGTTCAGAGTTTACTAAGAGAAAACTCTCATGGCTTCAGGGAGGATGGAATTTAAATGGAAAAATTAATTGCCTTGTTTGAAGACTTTTGGTGTTTCGAGCCTCGGGAGACTCCTATCATTAAAAGAGTTTTTTTTTTGGTTGTTGTTTGTTTGGTTGGTTTCTGTTTGTTTGTTTTTGTTTTTAATACAAAGTGGTTGACATTGAGAGACCCCATGTGGAACGATCCTTCTCCGAGAGGCGCTAGCCTTCCCTGAGCACCTTGACTTCTACCGTCGGGATCCTCTATGCACCCTGTTCTGTTCACTGCCAACTGGCCTCCTGTGCAGATCCACAAGTTCCCCAAATGGCCTTGGAAGATGCAGGGTGTGCCATGTTGGTTCAGCAGAAAATATCATGTCCTGAGAAGCCAGTGGACGGCGTCACCCTGGCCAAGCTCTGGCACAGGGAGCTGCAATGTGTGTGCCAAACTGCTTGGAGAACTGGCTCTGGAAGCAGAGCCCCTGGTGCCCAGACTGGAATGCGGGACCAGAAACACGTGCTTCTCATCCTCCGGGGAGCAGGTGATGCCTGCATGCACTGGGGCTCCTGCTCCACCTGCCCTAAGCTGAGGCCCCACGTCCATGTGCCACATACCATGAAGGCAGCAACGAGTGTTTACCCCATTTCCCCTGCATGTGGGACAGGACTTTCTAAACAGGTTGCTAATAAGTAGTTGAATAAATGTGCAGCAGATGCCATCAGTGCTCGCCCCTCAAGCTCCCTCTTTGTCCCCTCTGTCCTGACTATTTGTACTCACCACAACTTTCCTTTGCTATGTTCTGACCCTTTGATGTCTTGGGTCTTGCTGATCCTGGAGGGACTTTGCCTCCCAGGGCTAGCCGATCCCTAGAGATAGTAAATGACTCACCTGTGACTATAGCGTTCATCTGCAAACCAACCAACCCATCTCTGACCACCTTCTCTGTGGGGCTCTCACACTCTGGCCACCCATCCAACCAGCCCTGACCACCCCAGGGCCAGGTACTGGATAACAAGTGGCAGCTCCTGTGCCCTGGAGCCCACTGAAATGATCCAAACAGCCAACCTGAAGCCTGCTCGCCCTGCCTCACCTGTGCTTTCCCTCGGAAACTGCCACGAAGGCTCTCACATGCTTCCTCCCGCCCCCTCTGTCTCTGGACTGACCCTGGGGCTGCTTTGTGTGGCCCCGTGTGACATGTCCTAAAATCTGTGAGTATAAAAAGCCTTTCTGGGCCGGGCACGGTGGCTCACGCCTATAATCCCAGCACTTTGGGAGGCCGATGCGGGTGGATCACGAGGTCAGGAGATTGAGAAACCCTGTATCAAATAAAAATACAAAATATTAGCCGGGCGTGGTGGGGGCGCCTGTAGTCCCAGCTACTCGGGAGGCTGAGGCAGGAGAATGGCATGAACCTGGGAGGTGGAGCTTGCAGTGAGCCAAGATCACGCCACTGCACTCCAGCCTGGGCAACAGAGCAAGACTCTGTCTCAAAAAAAAAAAAAAAGAAAAGAAAAGAAAAAAAAGCCTTTCTTCATGACTGTCATTTCTGTGTCTGTGTGTCTTACTATACCTGAATTAAGACAAATCTTAAGAAGCCTTAAAACACCGGCCAGGCACGGTGGCTCACACCTGTGGTCCCAGTGCTTTGGGAGGCCGAGGTGGGGCGGACTGCTTGAGGCCAGGAGTTCAAGACCAGCCTAGGCAACATAGTGAGACCCTGTCTCTATAAAACATTAAAAAATTAGCTGGGCATGGTGGCACATTCCCGTTCTAGGTACTCAGGAAGCTGAGGTAGGAGGATTGCCTGAGCCCAGGAGGTGGAAGCTGCAGTGAGCCGAGATCGCATACCACTGCACTCCAGCCTGGACGACAGAGTAAGATCTTTTCTCAAAACAAAACAACAAAAAACCATCATCGTAGTGCACTGCCCTGATTTCCAGCTGCCTGGGGGCCCTCTCTGGCCCCTGGGGTCCAAAAGAGCCTGAGAATGGATGGCCTTCTGCATTCAGTAACACTGAGCCAATGACTGACATATATAAATATATGTATGTGCAATATAACTGATATATATATATATAATATAAATATAACATGTATCAAAATACAATGTAAGGCTGGGCAAGCAATAATCCCAGCACTTTGGGAGGCCAAGGCGGGTGGATCACCTGAGGTCAGGATTACCTGAGGGTGGATTACCTGAGGTAGATTACCTGAGTTTGAGATCAGCTTGGCCAACATGGTGAAACCTCGTCTCTACTAAAAATACAAAAATAAAGCCGGGCGCGGTGGCTCAAGCTTGTAATCCCAGCACTTTGGGAGGCCGAGGCGGGCGGATCACAAGGTCAGGAGATCGAGACCACGGTGAAACCCCGTCTCTACTAAAAATACAAAAAATTAGCCGGGCATGATGGCGGGCGCCTGTAGTCCCAGCTACTAGGGGAGGCTGAGGCAGGAGAATGGCGTGAACCCGGGAGGCGGAGCTTGCAGTGAGCGGAGATCGCGCCACTGCATTCCAGCCTGGGCGACAGAGCGAGACTCCGTCTCAAAAAAATAAATAAATAAAAATACAAAAATAAGCCAGGCATGGTGGCAGGCGCCTGTAATCACAGCTACTCCGGAGGCTGAGGCGGGAGAATTGCTTGAACATGGGAGGTGCAGGTGGCAGGGAGCCGAGATTGCACCACTGCACTCCAGCCTGGGCGACAGAGCAAGACTCTGTCTCACAATAAAACAAAACAAAAAAATAGCAATATAACTATACATATCCACATATTCCACACACCACACCGGAGTTGGAATCACTCTGAGGACATGGTCTACACTGAGTCACTAATTCCGAACTCAGCAGGATGAAGCCCAGGTGCCATGGTGGTGGTCGGCTCGGTAACACACTCTATTAGAGGCTCCTCCCCTTCCATCTCAGTTCTCTACTCTCCTATCTATGCTTCCCTGGGCCACCTCCCAAATAAACTACCTGCATTGGCATCAACATCTCAGGATCTGCTCCTGGGAAATTTCAAAATCAGGCAGAATGAATGAAGGAGAATACATCATTCCCAGACACGTATCCCCTCATCCCCCATGGAAGGAAGCGCGCCACCTGCCAGCCTGGCCAGAGCAGCCCAGAGGCTCTCCAGCATCCTCTTGTATCATGTATTTTGGTTCCCAAATCTGAAATTTGGTCAATCAGATTCTCTCTTTCTTTGGAATTCAAACAAAGAAACAAGGAGTTGATTTGACACTTGGTGGTGAGACCAAAGCCATGGAGAGAGGCTGAGTCGTGTCCGTGGTGGTGCTGTTACCAGGACCCCTTCTCAGATCAGACTGTGTGGAGGCCGGCCCTGAGAGCTGTGCTGGGTGCGCTTAAGAGCTACAGATATCCAACTCTGTGATCCACCTGCTCCTTTCAACTCTCAGCCCACGAGGCTGATCTGCATGGCCAGTATCAATGGCTTACCCTGGTTTTAGCTTCCCACTGGGTTCACCCAATGGGGATGCCCAGAAGCAATTCAGAGGGATGGAAGGGGCAAGGCCAGGGTGTTGATGTCCAGCTCCTTCCTCATGGGGTCGCCTTGGGCCTACCAACCATGGGCCCCACCAACCATGGGCCCCACCAAACACAGGCTCCACCAACCACGGGCCCACCAATCATGGGGCCTGCCAACCCTAGATCAAAAATATTTAAAAAAAGAAAATACAACAATAAAAATCATACAAATTGCTAAAACAATGCAGTATAACAGCTATTTACAAAGCACTCACATTGTATCCGGTATTATAAGTAACCTAGAGATGATTTAAAGTATACAGGAAGATGTTTGTGGGTTACATGTAAATAATATGCCCTTTCATATCAGGAATTTGAGCATCTGCAGATTTTGGTATCCATGGGGGATGCTGAAACCAACCTGCCATGGGTACCGAGAAAGGACTCTAACCTCTTTCGTCAGCCTTTCTTGGACTATCTTAACCCAAGTTTACCATCTTTCCTCATGGATCCTGGTGGAGATATCCCTTTTGCTTGGGCAAGCCTGTGTGGGTCTCTGTTTCTTGCAATCAAAGGCATGACTTTGGAGCTCAACAGATGAGTGTCATCCCCAGAGAGCCCACATTCCAAGACAGCGTGGGAACGGGGGATCCTCTCCAGGGGGTCTTGGCTCTTTTATGTCTGCTTTAACTCCCCAAAGAACCCCATTCCTTTTTTCCAGAGAGGAGGACTCAAGGATGAGATATTTCTGCCAAAAACCCTTTTTCTGTCATTAATATGTTAACAAATGCTGTCAAGTAACAGTCGCGGTTGACAGAATTTGCTGTTGGCAGAGGCTATGCGCTGCCAGACAAGGCTGTGTCTATTCCACACAAGCCCGGCTCCCTCCACCAGGAGATCTTGGCATCGGAGGTCACCAGGGCCCACAGTGGGACTTACCTACCCTGTCAACAGTGACAATGTCTCATGTATGAATAATGCCTTCATGGAGCATTTCTAAATTCCTTCCTTCAAGGGTGGCAGCAGAGATTCCAGGAGCAGGGCAGTGGGAGGTAGGCACCAGCCCATCCCTGGAGGCAGGGAGAAGTGGGGAGAGGAGGGAGGAAGAGTAGATATGAACGCCAAGCACAGGGGAGAGGAGATGAGGGCAGGACAAGCCAGATCCAGATGCAAGAGATGAAGTGGACTGAAGAAAAATTCGAAGGAGATGAAAACGTCGATACAAAGGAAATAGGTATTGAAAAATCAATGGTGGTGCTCAAGATTCTTAGGAATCAATATTAGAATCACATGCAGAGAAACAATGGGTGGGGGTGTTGTGGGAGGTGCAGATGAGCCAGACATGTGGACCAGGGAAGACTGAACCATCCACAGGAATGGGGTGTACTGGTTAGCTACCGCCATAAAACTCCTGTGTAACAAACGACCCCAAAACTCAGTGGCTTAAAACAATAGTTATGTAGGCCGGGTGCGTGGCTCAAGTCTGTAATCCCAGCACTTTGGGAGGCTGAGGCAGGCGGATCACGAGGTCAGGAGATCAAGACCATCCTGGCTAACACGGTGAAACCCTGTCTCTACTAAAAATACAAAAAATTAGCCGGGCATGGTGGTGGGCACCTGTAGTCCCAGCTACTCTGGATGGAGGCTGAGGCAGGAGAATGGCATGAACCCGGGAGGCAGAGCTTGCAGTGAGCTGAGATCATGCCACTGCACTCCAGCCTGGGTGACAGAGCGAGACT